>NW_027176262.1:5410021-5895021 GCF_023349555.1 Cebidichthys violaceus | reverse complement strand
GACCTAAAACTTTAATTGTAACATTAACTTCCTCATTTGTCTCCATTGGTTTTTTCATGGCTCACCTGCCAACTTTGCATACAGTATGTATATCATATGGTCTGCTAAAATTCAGATAGTTCTCATGGTGAATACGGGTGCTGCAGCACCCACGTCTCCAGGTGCATCGCCCCCGGGCCCCAGGTGGCTGAGGTAGCCTATAATTGTATTGTTGCAAGAGATCTCTTTTCTGTGTCATTACCCTGCACATGCCTCCGTCTCCCTCGCCTGAGATTCCTTGTTTTTGCATGAGACATTGCCTCATGTAAGACATGTTTGTGGTTTATGTTCCTACTCAGTTTGTCGGATAATCAAAGAATGTAACTGGCCTTAAATGATTGAGGCAGATGAAAGAACACATACAGAAACACATATCTGTAATTTTAGCGTTGTAGCATGCATTTTAACTCAAACATCTAGTATTTTTAGTACGAAATGGCAAAGAAAAGGGAAGCAGTCACAGAAGAAAAGAGGATGTTTGAACCTGATCTCATTTGGAGTCTCCTCCTCCTCGTACTTCTTTTTCTCTTTCTTGCGGAAGACGAGCCAGATGATTAATATGACAATGAGGACACCGAGGGATACTCCCACCACGGCACCCGCTACCTTACCTACATCCCTCACATCTGTGAACGGAGAAGAGGAAGTGATGAGTGATGAGAGATAGAGTCACTTGCTGTCACATATTATTCATCGTTCACAAACACTTATGGTCCATGCTCATTCGCAGGAAATATCTCAACAGTCCCTGCATTTGTGCCACAGCGCCCCAAAATTCAATTTAACACCAGGGCCATCAAACTGTTTCTGCTGAGCTATGATATGTGTCATTTTCTCCACACCTGACCCCAACTGTCCTGGGCCTCTCAGGAAATGTGTTAGTGTGACAGTGAAACATAACTGTTGGAGCATAGGTGGTGACCAGTAGCCACCAGTTTAAGTCTAGCGCAGTCCCTATAGTGTTAGAGCACTGGAGGGGAGAACGGGGAGGGGGAGAGTGTGAGGATGGAAAGGCAGACAGGGGAATAAATGTATTTCCAGCTGCAGATTTGAAACAATAACCATCAATCAGTGTGGCAGTTCGGTGAGAGGCGAACGCTGCCTGATCGACTCTCCCTTCCCTCCCAAAACTCACGTTGCATTGTGACCTCAACGGTGCAGTTCTCCTCTCCCACGTCATTGCTTGCCGTGCACCTGTAGACTCCTGTGCCGTCTTTGGTGAGATTCCTCAGAGTCACAAGCTCTGGGTTCTTGAGATCTGGGGAATCCAAATAAAAAAAACATTTGTGTCTGCCGTATATTGTTGAGCATTCCTGCATGTTTATCCACATTGTCGGTTACGTTTGCTCGACTTGAGAGACAGCTGAAATGTATTTTATGGTTGAAGAAAGAGAGACAGAAGGGAGAAGCGTGAGGGAGAGGGACAGAGAGACAGAGACGGAGACGTTGATGGAGTGTTTATTTAAGAACGAGGCCCATCCCACTGAGGAGGACTTGAGGAGAGTAGCAGGAGCGTGTCTGAGAGAGCGATGGAGCCCAACAGCCCCATGGGATATTTAGTCATCCCCCACCAATGACAACCATGTGATATTACTTTTCACCAGACCCATAAATAATGGCTGCTGACGCTGTGTGTTATCGTCCAATGAAAACTAATTAGACTGAACAGGTGTTGTTTGGTGGAGGTCATTAATTTGAGGGTTTTTGTCTGGGCACGTGCCGTCACAGATGCCAATTGTACACTGGAGGGAAAACTGAGGCAGAGAGAGGTCGGCACCCCGGGGATGTTGATGCCGGTTTAGAGAATACACAGTAGGAAGAGTTGGCCTACCATTAGCTTTTTCTGCTATAAACTGTCTCTGTTGCTATTTAGAGGCGGATATGTCTGGTTATGATCCAAGAAGAATGCCAGAATCCACACCATGTGAATAAAGTGTGCCTCAGGGCTACTACCAAGCCAATGTTTTGTTTTTTGGTACAGAATGTAGTGGGAGCTGCCAGAGCAGTGCTGTGTATTACATTTGATTTTCTCCACTTTACACACAATCCAAGAAAACACTCAGTTCCCAGTGACTTCACGCATGCAGGTATTATTCACTTGAGCCAAGCTGACATTTCAATGTCACGGGCATCTTCATCAGATGTCAGTATCAGCTGGGATCCTTGTGTTTATACAACTCATCCCAACAGAGTACAACTAGAAATCACAGGGCTGTTTTCTGTTTGATTTCCTGGGACAAAAAAAACAAACCGTTGTATGCATAATGTGGTGTTCAGCTGATGGAGGAACTGGCGCTGGTCTTAAGATAAGAAAGGCATGCGGAATCAGTGATCTAATTGGGACAATCTGAGCACATCTAAGTGCCCTTTAGTAAAGAATTGTAACTGCTAATGATCTGGTGGACGAGTTCAGAGAGCCACCAGGAGAATGCCGTTGCGCTGGGCAGACATGGGTGTCAGTGTTCGCAAATGTAGGAACATGAAGTTGGGAGGAGACGAAGGAAAGGCAGCGTGCTCAGCAAAAGACTTCCTTGGATGAATGCAGACTATAAAAATCACTAATATGAACATGAATCTTCGAAGCATTTCTCTGCAGAGGGCTTGAATGATGAATCAGCACATCAGTGTAGTGCCAATTATTTTTCTTACCTATCAGTGCCAGGTTTGGCAACTTGCCCAGACTCTTGCCTTTGTCCAGAACTCGCTCCCACTTGTACTTGATGGGGTCAGAACCATCGCTGGACTTGCAGCTCAGCTTGACATCACTGCCCTCCTGGAGTTTGCCATCCATCCAGCACCTCGGCTTGGAAGGTTTGACTGTGAGAACGCATGGGCATCAGAAACAGTTTAATACAAATGTGCAACGAACAAGCCAATGTTTCTTTGTTTGTCACATTGATACATATATATACTTGTACTTTTGAGTTTTGCATTCAATTCGAACCATTTAGATGCTTTATACCTATAGTGATGGCACAAAGTGATCGAACAAGCAAACACAGTTAAGAAAAATAAATAGTTCAAATGTCTTACATGTACTGTATCAGTAATATGTGTAGTTTGAAATAAAAAAAAATATAAAAAAATATGGCAAATAAATTCATCTACATTTACATACTAATTTGTGGATATGTAATCATTTAATTAGCAAGATATAAAAAAACAAACAAAACTAAGATTAATTTGTAGCAGCATCAAAACAGGCATTGTAGTTGTTCTGCTGACAATGAATGAGACTTAAATTACTGAAACTGGCCTGTGTGATTGTGTGGGAATATAAAGACCTTTCCAAATTTGGAACTGTTATTGCTATCATAAAATAAAGCTTAAAAGTTCAAACAAATATTCTTTGAGTTTACAAGATACTTCCTCCCTTCATTGTCAGTGGTTAGGCTAGTGACGCTATTACTCTCCAAGTGTCTATGAATTATAGGTTACAATGGATTATCTATTTAAATAAAAGTGATTCCACAATGTAAAACCGCTTTATAAAACACATAAAATGAAGTGACCTAATAAAAACAAAAATGACTTTTTTACGTTGCACAAAGTTGAAATGTTTAACATACATTGTAAACTTTATTAGAATATGTCTAACTCCATTTCTAATAAGGGGTTAATTTAGCATCGTAGTCATTTCTCTGTGCTGGTGGCACATGCAGAAAAACAACAGTCCCATAAGGGAATGGATCAATGTGACCCCAAAGCTGGCTGTGGACGCCTGTGGTAATATGTTCTCCACAGGTCAAAAGGTTTTGGTCATAGTCCAGTAGCTGGAGGCACAGTACAGTATAGCTGGTGCCTGCTGAGCCCTGTGCAGCTGCTCTGTTTAGATACACGCTGAGAGGCACTGCACCGCCATAAAAGCGGGAAAACAGCACACAGCTTTCTCCCTCCCAAGTGATGTATTTTTAGATCAGCGGTGAGCTATTTTTAAACAACTGTTTTGTGTTTTTGTCATGCTGTCATAGCAGAGATGTCGACTTTTGTGTATTTACCGTTGCAGCATAAGTAACTCTGTAATGCTGAAATGTAGAGAGTTGGTAGGAAACGGCACACACAGCCTGATAGCTTATGTGCCTTTGTCCGTCTAACCCTCTTTTTCTCCATCCCGTCCTCATCCATGTGTGTGTGTGTGTGTGTGTGTGTGTGTCTCACAGCTTTGTCAGGGTCAGTTAGGCCAAACTGCAGCACGAAACAGTTGGAGCCACAGACACACACACACACACACACACACACACACACACACACACACACACAAATACAAACACACCTGTGTTTGTCCACAAACACAAAATACAACACACTCCAACACACCAAGTCAAAACTTCTGCACATGCAACCGGACTCACTTCTGTAACAAGAACGGTGCACTCATCCATTTCGCACGCGAACACGAACACAAACCCCGGCGTGCACGCAAACACACTCACACGCCGTCTCATGCCAAGCTATTATCTTAACGTGGGGAGCGGGAGAAAAAAAAATGCAAATGTTCGTCCCTCTCAAAATCGAAAGTGTCACCGCGAAGCTGAGGGCAATTTGTAAAAATCGAGGCACTAACTCACTGAAATGTCTTTATGGAAGAGAGAAGAGAGTGAGAGCGAGAGGATTAACAGACTGTTCCATTAGAAAACCAATAACCGCGGGTTGAACTAATCTCCCATGATGTTTTAATAAATCGCCTGCTTTTCTGACATTGAGAACGCTCTTGCTCCTCCCGCTGGACTTTGTGGCGGCCTTTTGTGGTGCAGCCGCTCCCCTTTTGCTGTCTGTCCTTCAGAGTTGTTTAGCTATTTGAGATACTCAGGGAGAGACACATACTGCGGAAAACAAAAAGCAAAAGAAGGGGATACAATGCAGGGACCAAAACAGGCTTTTCTATAGTAGCAAGAGCTAAGACATGACGTGTACAAATACTTTTCCCAAGCAGCTTTTATCAGTGGTTACATTGATAATTTTTTTAATGTTCTTTTCGACTACTAAATTTAATTTCGGAAAGTACCTCAAACTTAGAGCAGGGTCTGTTTTCTCATCGATCACACAGAGGACATGCATTAGCCTGTGCCATATAGGCACATAAAGCATTTATCTGGATGCCTGTCCGTGTAACTCAGACCCTAACATAATCAATCATGCTCTTCCAGACCCAGTCGCATGTCTCTGGTCTCACCTCATCAACAAACCAATCCAAACGAACCCAAACGGCATGAGCAAAATCAAATCACACTGTCTGAATCAAATTGAATCATTAGGACAGTCAGCATGACGGAGGAAATGTGCCAGGCTAATGATCCAATGACTAGGTCTTCTGTGTGTGTGTGTGTGTGCGTGTGCGTGTGTATATATGTGATATGTGTGTGTGTGTGTGTGTGTGTATAAATGGGTTTGGGTCTCTTCATGACCTGAGCGCCTATTACAATGTGTCTGACAACACTCACCCAGAACAATGAGGTTGACCTGGTTCCAGTGGAACTTTCCCCCGGTCTTGACTTTACAAGAGTATGCCCCAGAGTCGGTCAGCAGCAGGTCACTGATCAGCAGGGAGGCGTCTCCACCCAGGTACTCCCCAGCGAAGGACAGGCGGCTGGCCTCGCTGCCCGTCGCCTCATTGGTGTACACCTGACCCCCAAAGAAGGTAATGATCTACGTCGAAGAAAATCAGAGAAACATTTCAACATTTAACATCTGATTAAATACAAAACTCTCTCGTGTGACAAGCCTCCTTCTGCATTAGTGACGGTAAAGTAGCATTTTGTCTTTGGTGATGTCAGTATTCATCTAATTAATGCAACCAATCCCCTAAATAAGGCTTTCATATTACTTAACAACGCGGTGGGATAATTTACTGTAATGTCTATGTCCCAACAGTAATACCCTTGGTATATTTGACTGGTAGCCTGCCATCAACATTTACGATTATATAACTCTAATGATGGTGCACGTACAGCTCAAAACTATCCACCTAGTCCCTCACTGGGTGAACAGTGCTGAGAAAATACCAGCACTCATGGGTAACATTGCTAACAATCACTTTTTAATTAACACTTGGGAAATAATATTTTACAAATGAACGCGTTTGCTGGAAAGCCAGTATCCTGCCAGTGTTCATTTAGCTGATTATCTGTGAGCGCTGTTATCTCCTTATGCGCTTTCTGCGAGTCGGAGCTGTCAAATTGACCAAATAAAAATCTATTCTGGTACTGAGATAAAAGATTAAAGTACCCACAGTGGCACTGATGTGATGTTAGCGCTCTGGCTAAAATAAAAGGATTGAAAACTAAACAAATGTCTCACAACCCTCCTCAAAAAAAATACATGACACTATATATCCTAAGTACATAATACTTAGGATATATAGTGTCAAGTATTTTTCACTGAATTATGTTTTTTTTTTAACAAGGGAAATTAAAAAACAAAACACCTACTGAACAGATTTCAATGAAAATAGACAAAAATGGGCCATGTTTTCAAGTTAGAGGTATTAGTTTTATTTGTTTAGACACTTTTCCTTCAAATTATTTCAGTCCGCCGCAAATAAAAGTTATTCTTTTGTTTTTATGATGTGATTGTGTTATCTTACAATTGGTTGCCAAAGTTCTGCAGTGTGGCATAAACTGTGCTTGCTGCATCAACACATTTGCATACATTAGCATGTTGGCCTGCTGGCCTGTGTCATGACCCGGGGTGCCTCTGGATCTTTCCATTTAATGTTCACAGTGAACAGCTATTGAGTGTCGCAGTCAGTATTGTATTTAAGTCAGGACTGTTTGTTTGTACTGTATGTGTGCGCGCCTCACACACACAGGGTACATACAAACATACGTACAGTATGTGTGTGTGTGTGTGTGTGTGTGTGTGTGTATTTAGATTCAGATGCATAATCTCTATAAGTCTTTATGCAATATATATATATTTTTTTTTTTCTGTATGATTTTCTTATCAGAGAAACTTTTGCATTTGTCAAGAATTGTATTAATCAAGAATCAGATAAAATACAAAACACAAAAGAAACAACGATCAGATGTAGTGCATCTTTATCAGAACTCTGAAACAAACTAAAATTAGGCTGGAACAGACAAAGATGTTTGTGTTACAGTTTGTGATTTTTCATTTTTTCCTTTTTACATGTATTTATAGCACAAGGATCATTGATGTTTGCAAAGACTTGGTCTTCAAAGACTTCACTGCAGACATCTAACATCTGTAAACCTGAACTGGAAAGCTTTAATTTTCTCGTCTCTGCCTATTTATGTCTTTGCATGGCTTATTTCTATATACTCTTCTTGTTTCTCTTTCCATCTCTCTCTCTCTCTCTCTCTCTCTCTCTCTCTCCATCCACATCCACAAACACAAACAAACACAGCTGTCACAGTGGCCTATTACTCAGGGCAAGTGAGAGCCTGCAGATGGGGACTGCTAAATGCCGGTGCCACAGCGCATCAGGGCCTAAGAAACAGGGGTACCTGCTGTGATCACAGGTGACGACTGGCCATTTACACACAGACACACACACACACACACACACACACATGCACAGACCTACACACACAAAGTAGCTTCTGAGCAAATGTAGAAACACACTATGAATGCAAACAGACATACATTACCGTGCCACAGCTACAGGCACAGAGCGACATGGCCCTGGCACCTACACAAAGTGGGACATATTTTTTAAAAAAAACACCTGCCTATGGGCACACTTCAGCTGCCTTCATGAACTCATTTATTACTCACATGAGTATAGACCGCACTACAAGTGGAGATGTGTATTCATGCTCCTGGTTATGTCTGGGTGTCCTCTGAACACTTACTTATGACAGCAAGAGAGCGATAGTGAAAGCGCCGGTGAGTGTGTGGAATTTAAGAAGAATTTAGAAAATGGCCACAGGCTGTTGGCATAGTTTGCAATTAAATGAGGTGGTTTGTTTATTCGATGAAAGTTGAAAATACTGTATGCAGACATGGAGCGCTTCTACCTACCCTAGTTTTTCTTTTAACAAATAGGAGTCATTAGATGAAATATATTGAGTGTAACAGAACCTCGTCTCTGCCAGGACTGTGTGCTTTTGGCAAAAATATCAGTTCTTCGTTTATGTATCTTATTTCCTTGTTGAGGAATATTTGGAAATTTCACAAAAACCAATAGTTTTTTGTTAACATTCAAACATTCAAGGCACTTACGTTTTGTTTTAAAACTGTCATTCATTATGTGTTTAATTAGCCTCATAAATGATACATATATATTTATTGAATGGTAGAATAAATACAGAAGGAAATACAGGAAAAATACATATCCTGCACATTTGCTGTTGTTGGAGACAGCTTCTATTTCATGAAAATGTATTAGCTCAGTGGGCCACAATTGTCCTGGTAATGAATGCCAATAAATTAGACCTATGTTCAAAATTGTTTACTGTATGGGCAGCAATTTTGCATTTTGTTGCATTGAAAATCAACAGCATACAGTAAACCCTAGTATTAAAGTGCTGCTGGTGTTTTCCAAAAGAAGGATGATAATTTGTGAAACGTGGAGAATTTCCGCTTTAAGCAGCTTACTTTCATTGTTTTACATTTATTTGGAAAATGAAATGTTTCCAGGTCTGTGCCACTGCTGTTGCTATGGGAATACCCAGTGCTGAGGGTGACTATAGTTGCAGGTCAGCACAGTGAAAATCTGAGATGCCAGTTTATTAGAAGCTAGTAAGTAATAAGATGTAAGATGAACTTCGGTGAGACGTCTCTCGCCCCTCCGTGTCCTTAACACATGTAACCTGTACATTTGCCAACAGAGGCTAAATGTTGACAAGATGCTCTTTCCCTCTCAACACGACCCTCGAGCAGAACAAAAGAATGATTTATTCATTCAGCTACAGGCGCAGTCTCTTTCCTAATCAAATTTTCAGACGTTTTGATTTTAATTAATGGCGCCTTCAATGTTATCGTCCCGTTAAATATTCATCGCAATGTGGCAGCCCCCCTCTGAATCATCAAAGCATGAGAATTGTTTTCCTCTTTCTTTCATTCCTAGCCCCTCGGTTTCCCGCTCCACACACTCTTCTCCTTGTCTTCCTCATATTTCCCTGTGCTAACCAACACATCAGCGCATGAACGAACGACTTCGAAAGAGAAAGGAAATCTCTTTCTTCCGACAGGAAGATGGTGAGATTTTACGCTCTGTCTATCATCAGATACCACGCTCAATTTGGGTGAAGAAAGGCAATGATTCAAACCCACTGAAACTATACCAAAAACGTCTCAAGAGGCTGTGAGACACAAAATGTTATGGCTCTTTAAAGACTTTCAGTAAGGTGATGATTTATTTAGGACAGAATAGTTGCACTGTCATAGTCTAGAATCAGCTGCCATCTACTGATTTTATGTTTTGTGTTTTCTTCTAGCTTTCAGGCGGACACACAGCAAAGGAAAACCACCGAAACGCCACTGTAAGTAGTGTAATGCAATAACATAAATCATGTATTTGGAATTCAAGTTGTTTTGTTTGACTTAAGGAAACAATGTAAAAGACAGAGAGCATATAAACAGATGCTTAATATGCCCAGAGGTAATTCAAACTCATGATGTGAAGCCTCGAAAATCGCTGGGTAAAAAAAAGTGGGCCTATAATAACTTGAAAAGTAAACAGGAGCACTTCAGAGTGACAGATATGCAGCGCAGACTGTCTTTCTTCCATGAGCTGACGTTTTGGAAACAACAAAATGCCCTCGGTGGAGCTCAAGGGAGTGTGTGAGCAGCCTCACGTCAGTTGTGGGGCAGGGTACAGAAAATACTCCAGAGAACCTGGAGTCGCCGTTGAAGCTGTTTTAAGGAGAAATACTGCAGTTACGCTGCTCCGTCTGTTAGCTAACTTTAGCTTCCGTTAGCGCTTTCTGGCTGGCTTACGACGTTCCAGTTCTTCAGGTTGCTACTGAGCTAACAGCCACACATCAGATGGCAAGAGACGCAAAACATAATTAGAGCTGTAAGGAACATTGCGGTCACATTTGAAAAACGAAAAGAAAAAGCTCATTGAAAATCGTGTCCAAGTTGTTCTCATTTTTGTGTCTTTAATGCTGCAGAAAAAGGTCCAAGGTTACAACTACAAAATGAGTTGGGGAACATTCCGGGCATGATTGTTCCTTTGTGAAAGGTACTAAAACTTGAAGTGCCACAGTAACTTTGGGCATTCAGTTAATGTGCAGCTATTATGGCTCCTTTTGTAAATCAATCAGCATGAAAGATAGAAGGTAGATTTTAAAAAAAATGGATGTATGAAAGCAGAGAGAGGCCGAGGAAAAGAATAAGGAGGAGAAGATATATATGTCAGCTAGAAAAAATACGGCAGTCGTAGGCAGAGGTCTGTGTTTTAGCACAAATGTTCTTTTATTTATGTTCGGCCTGTAAAAATACTTTTTACCCCTGAAGAGGACACAGTTCAGGCTGCTCCTGTTGGCAATGAACAGTTAAAGAAGCATTACCTTTTTGGTAAGTTTTACTTTGCAGTACTTCCAAGGGACTCATTTCAATGAATGTCTTAAAATCTCACAAAAACAGGAAGAAAAAGGACTCACCACTTTCTGTTTGGAGTTCGGTTTCTGCAGTAGCCACTCGATGTCGAGAGAGCTGGATGATGGGAACTGGTAGTGGCACGGTAAGGTGGCATTGTCCCCAACGACCTTCTTCATCTCAATCTGGGCACCCACTGACAGCAGGCTGAATAGAACTGAGGAGGAGAGAGGTAGGGAGGGGGAGGTAGAGAGATGTCAGATGGGGACACATGCTCGATCCAAACTTGAGACAAGAGGCAGATGCTGCAGATAGGAAGCAAAAACCATGCCGATAGAGGAAATTGAGACGGAAGGCGCAGCAAGAGATATGACCCAGAATCCCAATCACTATCTGACAGATGCTGAGATACGTCACACCCGGATGCTGAAGAGAGAGGATTCTTTTTTACAGGAAATTGAGTTTGGCATAGGAGGTCAGAGAGAAGTATTATGATGATCTTTTTTGGTAAACCCTTTTGACAAGGGCAGTCAAAGAACACTTTCCTCTTCACAGCAACAGCTCTGAGCAATGGGAAGGGAAGGTACACTAAAACTGATGGGATATAGTTATTGCGTCCCTCTGTCTCACTAAAATGTTCCAACCTAGTCCCGGCTACTTTCCTATTATCAAAATGGAATTGAGATCGGACACTGTCCACAAACGGAACATGCAATCTTACAGCAGTAACACACGAACCACACATTCCCAAGTTTACTCAGTGAAGATCTTTTGGTTGCAATAAAAAGTTGCAATAACTATGATTGTGTGCACAAGCGAGTGACTCGGGCACCGGCCAGACTGTCAGGGCCTGTGTCTCAGTGGGGGAGCAGCGAGGCTAATTTATTGGAGGATGCAGAACAGCCCTGTGGGCTTTGAGTGGAATTAGCCAGAGGCGTCAGAAGGGTTTGCTGGAAGCTGAAGCTATGGATGGTGCTGGTGTGTGTTTTTGTGTGCGTCCAGAGGGGGTGGGGCACTGCTGAGATATTCGACTCCCTCCACCTGGTAGAAAGACTTTACGATACTGCAGAGCGCCACTGAGCTTACACACTCAAATGTGACGGATATTTTTGGCTCAACATCATTTAACTTAACTACCGGTCTTTAATTTGATTGCCGAACGAGCCGATAGCTCCTGGCGATTCTGAGCGTGTAAATATAGCTACATCTCCTTTTCATTATCATGCTGCTTAATAGCACGGAGGTTCAATATTTCCCCCTGTTTGCACAGACTAAATAAACATCATGGCGTGGAACACGTATTTAAAGAAAAAAACAAAACGGTACTGTACATTAACAGGTGTTGTGTTTGCGGTGGAGTGATTCAACCCAGAGCCACTCTTTTAAAGAATCCCTTTGTGCTCAACAGACACAGTCAAATGCTGTCAAATGTTCCACAGGAGGCCAAATGTGGCCTGCGAATGCATCAGCATTCACTGGGCGCCTGTCCACTTGTTCACTGGTCCACCCAGGAGCCAACACCCTGTCCCATAAGTGATCTCTGGGCCAATGAAAATGTCAGCTCTGTGCTGCGAAACCATTGAGTCAGTGCTGACGCAGGACACGGAGGAGTAGCCTCACACAAACCACTTCTTCCGAGGGAGCTTCAGTCATACGGATGACATCATGTGGATTTCAGCAGTTATTCAAGTTTTCTTTAAGCTCTGTTTTCACTTTGTGAGGCTTCCGCTATAAGCCCGAGCTCCTCGCTGTCAATCAAGTTTAAGGTTTCCAATTGCCATTCACTAGTTGGACAGAGAAAGGCCATTTCATGGTTGAGTGTTTGTGTGTCCATTTGGCAGCCCAAGAGTGACAGGACACATTGCTGAGGTCCTTGTGCTCTGTTGGACCACCTGTTCAGTTCAGGTCATTAGTCAGCAGAAAAATAAGTGCCACCCCTCCGAACAGCGGAACTCCAGGACCCTGAAGGTATCCCCGTTTATGACTTTTTAATGCAGCATTTGCAGGGTTATTCATCTTGTGGGCTCCCCACCGATATCAGTTTCGATGTCAGAAAAGAGAGTTTTGCAGTGAAAAGATTATTCAAGAGGGAGAATTGTGTGTGTGTGTGTGTGTGTGTGTGTGTGTGTGTGTGTGTGTGCAGTTGGTTGGACCTAATGGTGCAAGTTAATGCTTGAAGGTGGTATTAGGGTCTGCTGGGAGACCTGTGCCCACTGTCTCCCCTCAGCTCCTCAGGCTAACGTCTATAATCAGGGCTCCCACACCCCTCAGCAGCCCCAGGCTGAACCCAGCACAGTGTAGCAGGCCTGATAAGAGCTGCCTGGCTCTTCTCTCACCCTCTACCTTCTACTTAACTTCTCACCGCTTCAACCGTAGGCTCTGTAAATGGAAGAGTTTACCTGAAGGATAGATAGGGCCAGGGTGACCGCTGAAAGCGGGGCATTGCAATCTTTTTTTTTGCACAAAGTACTCGACTTTCCACAACCTCACTTTAGATTGACCTTCAAACAATGACTGGGGCCAGCTCACAAACTTTGGAATTGCTGGTGTCGAAAATGTGCTTCATTGCCATAACACTGACGATCGGATTACCATAAATTGTACGTATTGTATTTCACAGTATGTATTTCACAGAAAAGCAATAAACAGCAAATGTGCTGTACCTATGATGGAAAGAAGATTGTCTTAGTTTCTGCCATAAAGAGTTGGCAAACAAATCCAAATTGGTATCGGTTGGTAAACAGTCGCTGCTCCGCACATTCCCACTTATTAATGGTCTTGCAGAGGGGCTTTTGTGCTGTGGAATGGATGACACAGTGGTCCCAAAATAAGCTCGCCTTGGTGTGCCTTTGCATTTGGATTGGCCTCATTTACTGTTTGCACAGCTGGGACGGTTGGACTGCAAGACCCCATCATTTGTGTCAACATTAACTATGAGACAAAACAGAATTCATTGCTGTGGCAGCTATGCACACACGGTAGGAAAAATTGTTTGGTCAGTCAAGTTTGGGTTGATGACCTTGGTTTTCAATTTGCAGCGAGGTGACCTAGAAAGAATAAAACCTGTGAGACATATTAAACCGAGATAAACCTCCCGGTCAGGGTGCTGTTCATGCATTCACGTGTCCTTATGAGATTCCATAAGGACATGGGAAAGGCCGTCTAAATAAATGGCCATCTTGAGGGAGAGATAAATGTGGAGAGGACTTGTGATATGATAGCTTGAACGTTATTCCAGGCCATGCCCTCCATCCCTCTTTCTCTGTCATTGTGTCGGATTTTCTCAGCTCTGTTTGGCTCAGCTTCATGCTTTCATTTCTGGCGAGGTTCAATCTTTATCCGAAGAAAGAAATGAAAAAAGCATACCATAATTAACAAAAGCAAGTGGAGGCTAACAACAGAGGTTTGGAGAGAGAGAGAGAGAGAGAGAGAGAGAGAGAGAGAGAGAGAGAGAGAGAGTATAACAGAGAGAAATACAGACACATTTGACAAAGGGAGAGAGTGAGAGGCTCTGGTGAAATATGGAGGAACCCATTTCTATGAAAAAGCCCTAGGGGGAGTTGTGCTCCAGTAAATCCGCCTTACAGAGCCCCGCAATCTTGTTACAGTGTGGCCAGTGAGACGGACAGACAGACAAACAAGGCAGGCCTGGATCTTTCACACTGCCCAAAGTCAAGCCCCATATCCCTTCAGTCAGCACATTGGCCTGGCTGGGGCCTTTGCTATGTCCAAAGCTTGTGACCTCTGGTACTCAAACACAGCAGATAAGAGAAGAGAGAGGGACAGCAAGAGATGGGGGGGGGGGGGGGGGGGGGGGGAGTGAAAGGACAGGAAAAAATGGGTTGAGGGAGGGGTGGAGGGATGGTGCAATGCCTTATTTTGAGCACTTACTGTAAGTCACTGGTGTGGAGGATGGATTATACCATCACAAAGGTGGTTTTAGACACAGGTTAGCAGATGCACAATAGGGGGAAAAAGACTGGAGGTACCGCTGTTTTATTGCTCCTGACAATTTCCTATTGTGTGCATTCACGCTGCTTTTTCGTGTTCAGAATGCATGTGCGCACACCTACATTTTCTGTACGTGCGTGACTGCTGGTGTGTATAATGTGTGCCTTATGTGAACACATGCTGCATAGCAGAGATGAGAGGGACTATCTTTTGCCGACAGTAAATAGCGCCTCAGCGCACAAACCTTCAAGTCACATTTGAGTAACGTGTACAGCCTCACTGCAGCAGGCGGAGGTAACATTCATCTCCCTACCAATATGTAAAAGGACTGCTTATCTCCCGCCAAATACAGGTTTATCAAGGTCAAGAAATGGGATTTAATGCAGGAGAGAGAAAACTGTTTGGGCCATGACCTCCATATAAATTCTCTGAAACATAGGCCTTTATGCATGTAACTAGCACAGTCCTACGAGACAAATATGAATACAATTCCTCCATTCTTATTGCTGACATGAAGCTAGTTTTTAGCTGAATAGGGGACATGCTGAGAGGAGCATGGGGCTGATGAGACGACAGTGAAATACTCACAGCTCAGCGTGTTGCTTAAAAGGTGTCTGCGCCGCACCAATAGCACAGCAATCCTGTGTGACCTGAATTGGCTATGAAATGCCAAACATATATGCCATAAATACCACCAATGAAGAAACGAGATTCACAGATAGTGCCTGTAGGTTACATCTTGCCCTCTCCTCTTTCCCGATTTCTTCGGGGATTTCGAGACAGACGCGCTCAAAAAAAATCTTCAGATGTCTCAAAAGACAAGAAGCCGCCTCCAGTTGAGTGCCTACAAAAACAACCCCCTCTGTGAGAGAGTCCTTTACTCGTACAGCCACAGCTCGCTTTTTAATTACAGCTTCTTAAGGGGTAAGTCTCTTTAAATGAACCAAGTTATCATGCCCTATTAAAACACATGTTTTGCATATGGCACACTACACTAGTCTCCTTGTAGTTTCAAGGTCCAACTCATGAATATATTGCTCCCGTGAAAATCAAAGGGGCTGTTTTTTTTCCCTGACTGGAGGCTGACTCTTTGAAGGGATAAAATCCCATAATCCTCCTCGCCTCACACCCGGCGACCGACGCTCCCTTCTGCTGACACAGAGCTTTTGTTGGTAACACTTTTACAATAAGGTACATAGAGTCATTACCAAGAAACGAGTAAGGAACAAATAAGAGCTAACTGCAATAGCAATATCTTACAATTTCCGGGAATAACTCCTTCCTCTTCTCTCATCTCTCTAATGTCATTGTGCCACGCTCATGTGAGAATTGTAGAAGTAACGTGTCATCGCTTCGCCACAATCTTACCGCGACTTGCCATGTTTTTGTCTCCTCAAGGGGAAAGCAGCATTTCTAACTGACAAGCAGCTACTACTTATTGATGAATGACACCGCCCAGAGCTAGGTAGCTTACTAGTAAACATGATTATGTAAAGTAATTATGAAGTAATGATCAATTTCTTACAAAAACTAATAACGAGGCATCAACTTTTCTTGGCCAGATTAAAAATAGCACAGTGTCACCGTTTTATATCCATTATTTGTAGCACCATGAGGGCTACATGAGGAGTGAGTCATCTGGAGCTTGAACACATCTGAAAAGTGAAGGGCTTCCTGTTCATGTTCGTCTTTGACGAGGGGTTTCAAAGAAGTCCGGCTGGAGCAGTAATGGATGGGTTTGAGGTAGAAAAGAAGGCATGGAATCATTTCCACGATGATCCCTTGAACTTGGAGGGGGGGGAGGTAAAAGAGAGGGAGGACCAGTGGCTATAGGGAAAAGGGAGATGAAATACCACCGAGGTCTGAATAATGTAAGGCCTTGTGGTAAATGTTCACCTTGTACCGCTCTTATTGCCTTCATTAGCATCCCTTTCATGGCCCTGTCACTGCTGTCACGTCGAGCAGTAGGGACGGCGTCCCGCCGACAGATCCCCAAAATAGATCCAAAATTAGTTTCGCGACAAGCACTTTTAATTCCCTCAACGTATTCTGCATTTTCTCCCAGCAAAATAGGGGAGCAGGGAGGAGATGGGGAGAAAAGCTAATTACACCATTCCCCGAGGGAGGGAGAGTCAGTGAAACCTGCTTACAGTGCTATACGTATCTTATCAACGCTGCATCTGGTGGCTCCACCACACACTCTTGGGTGTAGCTGTCCAAGATGCCTCAGTTACTCCATAAATCTTCTGGTTTTAGAGTCCAAAGAGCACAGAGCTTCTCATTCAGGGCTACACTCAAAGCCTTTCACTCACCGACCTGTGCGACAAGCGCTGCTTGCTTTTACCGACTTTGTACGTAAGTTTACTGCGCTGAGTTTGGGTTTGTCTCCAAACAAATACTCCGAAAATAACACATATATTAAAATCAGAAGAGAACACTAGGACACTACACAGTATTGTGAGCGGCCTGACTTGTAATTCTTTCCAATTTACGCAGATTTTGTAAAACAAAGGAAAAAGAGTTCGACACATGACCAAGTGGAAAGAGTGACAAGCAAGAAGAGACTTAAAACTCATGTCTCTAGCAACCAGAAAACAGTGATTGTCATTGGCTGGAAGTTTTTTTTTTCTTTTTTTCTATTTTAAATGAAAAAAACTATTTATCATTTTGGAAAGGATTGTCCCCATTTAAAATGTTAATTACAGCAATGCATCTTAGAGACTTCAGCCTGACTTGCAGAATAATCTGCAGAAGCTTGTGCGGTGTTAAACCGTTTACAGGGTTACATTCGGCTTAGAAAAAAAACACCACTCTCCGAGACATTTTTCGTCCCTTTAATGTGTTCAGACTGAACAAGGTCCGAATGTCAAATGGTCTGTTTTGCACCAGATAACACGCTTCAGTTAAATGGGGCTTGGACAGTGACCTCTCCATTTTGCTGCAGCAACAGCTCCTCCCAACATCTGGCAAAGAAAGCCTAAACAGACCAGCATGTGTGCACATTTACTTTGTGCTGCTTGAGCATCTCCCAATCTGAGACTATGTGGAAGCATGCAGCAAAGAGAGGGGTTGAGTTTAATGTCTTGTAGAAACTTATCACCAAGGTTACTGAAGCTGTCTGTGGCTGTGGGCTCCCTGCAGCACATGCACACAATCTTGAGCAAACCTGCTGTCTCCTCACTGAGAAAACACATTTTAATAGAGAGTGAATCCTTTGGCATATTTAGATATGCACAAAAAGTGCTTCATTCTTTTCTGCTGCTGCCATCAACATTTTGCTGGAACTCATTTTCACTGGCATGTGTCTGAGACTGAAGAAAAAGCAACCGGTCTCAAAGGGGAAAGTCAGCAATTTGGGCTATCAAAAGAAAACAACTCCAAATCCGGATGGAGAAATTATATTTGCTTTGACAGAAATCAAATTTGGTCTCCCTCACAAAGAAAACGTTCTTTGCATTCATGCACTTGAAAACGTTGACGTTCCTCCGTATTCAACAAGGTATTGTCCCAGGGCTGAGCTTATATCTTGGTCTGTGTGGCATTAAGGTGTTTTTGTTGGCAGGTCTTTGTGAATAAGAGCTCCGTTTGACCCTGCATGCCCGACAGATGGTGCAGAGAGAAACGAGATGAGCTGTATTCATTAAAACACTGTAGAAGACAGGTCTGCCTGCTGCTGATCAACTTAAAGCTCTCCTGTTGGGCATCGGTCTGGTTGGATATCATATCTCAGCACTGCTGGAGTTCGGACAGATGGGCGAGCTTTGATATAAACAGTCATAATGCCCACAGTGCACACATAAACAACCTTTTTCCTCCTGCCTCTTTCCCCGGCACGTCATGCAACCGTGGGCATAGTTCCCCCAGGACACGAAATGCTCCTCAATTTCCCCTGTTATTTATGTGGACTAATCTCAATTTGTGGCTGGCAAGCGTGTGAACGAACTCCTACTCACATTGTTGGAGTGGCTGGACATGGGCACTGACCTCAGCGGATCAATACTTAATAAGCTTTTGTGCTGCCAAGTCCATTTTGCTGCAATCTGCAATTTTTTTTTATGTCCATTAGGTTGAAAATAGAGCTGACTAGGTGTATGACCACAGGAAGCGGAATGTATCGCGGTCGCCCAGGCTTTCTCTGATGATGGATGCTTCGCAATAGTGCAAGACCGATGTAAAACTTAACAAATACTATCTACCCCATGCACTATAAAGTACTACACCCATGACTTTTATTAAATGCAAGTCAATACCCCAGTGGTGTTTCAAAGAAGCCTTTAACAACTTGTGGAAAGACAATAAAAGCCACAGTGGGCTCTATGGTTAAGTTTGGCTGCACGTGATGAACAAGGGGGAATGGGAAAACAAGCCCAGAGCTGGAGCTATATTTGGAGCGGCTCAGCTTTGGAAGCATTGTAAGATAGCCCCAATCTGGATATGCAAGAGAGTGTGGTGATTCTGGACGCTCCTCGTATTCTTCTCCTCCTCTTCCTCGCCTCTCTGCACACACAGATTAAATTCCATTATTTAGGTCACTGCGATTATTTGTCACTGTCTAAAGTCCGAGTTCACCTGGGGTTAGACGCGAAGCCTCTCTCAGCAAAGATGCCAATTTACTGCATCGGGTCCACGGGAAAATAGGAACTGAATGCAACAGAGCAGCTCCCGTGTTGTACATTTAACCGGCTAATTGAAAACAGACGGGACGCTAACTCCCTCTCTCCATCCGCCCAGCTCTAGTGCGCTGCGTCACTGACATATTAGCGCTGTCCCCGGTCCTGTGGTATGCATTTGACATATCACTTTACTCGATCGGTTAAGCAGAGGATAACAAAGCAGGGGACGCCTCACACGCAGACGAGGGGATTATGTTGCTATAGCCGCTCAAGCTCTCTAGCTGCAGCTGCAGCTGCAAAGGACATAGAGGTAACCTATCCATCCGAGCCCGTGACTAGGAAGGACACGTCGATGGCTGCCATTTCCCCAGAGGTGAGCAGATGCCACGTCTGTTTTGGCAGCTGTACACCGAGAGGTGTTGACTGGTGGGGCGGCTGACAGAGGCAGAGTGGTGGCTGCACGATGGCCAGGCAGGTCAACAGGGGGCTGAGAGGCTT
This sequence comes from Cebidichthys violaceus, assembly GCF_023349555.1. Taxonomy (NCBI): domain Eukaryota; kingdom Metazoa; phylum Chordata; class Actinopteri; order Perciformes; family Stichaeidae; genus Cebidichthys; species Cebidichthys violaceus. Next base: position 5,875,414 of record NW_027176262.1, on the reverse strand, counting down.
CCAGGAAAGGCCTCACTTAGGCTCATTTAGGAGAGTTAATGGACCAACATACCATCTGTCCTTATGATTAGCTAAGCCAATTCAGGCAGGACACTAACCTTGTTCACCTGCTACACATACATAAAAAACACCTCGTGGAACATGTGCCTTTAATTGGGCCATGCTTTTGCTTAAAGTGGTATATTGCGTATGTATGTGGAATGTACCTTGACATCGAATAACAAAGGAAAGGACGCATTAAAGGCAGCATATTGTAGAAAGAACGATGTCCATGTCTTTTTCTTAATTATAAAGCAGGTTTAAGTGCCACGGAGAAATGCACACAGCCTCTATTCAGAAACTGTGCCTTTTAAAGGAGCTGTCAGGACTTCCATAAGGTTACTATAACCATAAACTATAAAGTCACTGGTAGAAGTGCCGATAAACTCACACAACCTAGTGAGTCCCCGACTGCAATGACGCTGTGAAGATGTCATCAGCGCAGATGTGGAAGACCAGAAAGTGCTGACCAATCAGAGCAGACTGGGCTTTTTCTGGACGGGAGTTTAAAGAGACAGTCAGTAAAACAGAGCGTACCAGACAGGGTGAAGTCAGGTATGTTAAGGCACACAGTATGAGAAAAAAAAGTTTTTTTTTCAAATATTAAAGCATGTAAACATGTTCTAATAGAAATCCATGTGAACCTGAAAATGAGCATATGTCTCCTTAGAGGTCAGTCAAGGAAAGTGTGATCGACTAGATGGTTTGAATCCTTTTGTCCTTTTCAGAGGACCATACAAAAGCATTGGCACTTTTAGCAGCTTTTTCACCAGTCACCAGTAATTCCTTGTCTCCTAACAGTGTAACAAAAACACACACACACACACACGCTCCTCAAAACAAATACGCCTGCCCTCTGTGCTGCTCAGCACCACTTCTTCCCAACCCCCCAATGTCTAGAAAAGGAATGCCCACGCGGCCACATCCGAGGGCGGAGAGAAGATTGAAACCAGATGAATGGAGCTCGGGTACAGCCTGCTCGCCAGGCCCATATTTCACTCCCCAAAGCCTGATTAAAATGAGGTGCGGCACAAGCTGGGCCAAGGCAGCTTATTCCGGCTCGCAGAAGGACATTTGCTTGCAGTGACACTCTGGGCGAGAAGGAAACGGGGCGAAGGTCACAACTAAAGTCTCGGAAATTTGTTCACGCTGCCCCTGTAGAGGTTTCTTCTATAAGGCATAGAAAGTTCCTAAATTTCTACAGATAAAATGATTTTAATAAAATGAGAGTCAAGGAAGAACAAGGAAGAATCTGTCATCTTACATTGTTTATTTTGCGGCTGAAGAGGTATAAAGTAGGCCATTGGCGTGGAAATTGTTAACTGATGTGCCAACAAAAATGAGGGCAAACTGCAAGAACTGAGGAGCAAGAATTATCAGCATCATACAGTGGTTAGATATAGAATGTGATATGGATCACAGTGAAAACAAAAGCCATTTAACGTAGGCATTGGATTTATAGTGGAAGTGTTTTGGTGTCAAAAATGACCTTTTAGAATAATCGAATAATGCCCCGTTGTGAATGTATGGAGTTTCTAAGAGTATTAGCCGTCTTGTAGAATATCATGGAGCCTATAAAGGGTTTTGTGAGTTGCATATTAGGGTGGAGTGCACGTGTCAAGAATAAATCCTGAATTCTTAGAGGATATGACACTGTTTTTAATTCTCTGAGGCATAATGTTCATGTTTGTGTCCACCGACATTACAGTCAGTGTTGAGCAATGTTGCAAACTTTGGACAAGAACTCACTGAGACAAAGAGACGAACAACTCGAAACATGCCACGCGTTGTTCTCTCCAATACTGACCAGTTAGAGTGCTCGCCCAATGAGTGTGTCTTCATGCTGGAGGTCAGAGAGTGAAAAATCCAGGATTTCATTTTATTCTGGAAGGGAGTAAACAGGGACTTTTGAAAAGGATGACCTTTCCAGAAAAAAAACAACATCAGCCTCGATTACCAGCGGTAAATTCCACATTGATAACAAATGACATCTTTCTGTCTATGTTAGCAGCCGTTGTGCAGTTAAATCCTGCATCTCATAATGCCACTAATGCCTACATGCATTGCAGGAGACAAGCTATTAGCTACCAGACAGAGAGGGAGTCTGGGTGGTGTAGGTGTGTGTGTGTGTGTCTGACTCTGTGTGCCGAGCTTAACACATGTGTGGGTGTGACTGACTGATGAGCGGCTGTTTTCATCGACTGTCTGCAGTCGCCTCTCCCCAGATAGCGAGGCAGAGTGGGAGAATATCGTACTATTTTCCGGCGCTGTCTGCTCTCCCCTTCACTTCCCATGCAGCTGGTCGGCCACACTCGCCACTTGATGCCAAACACGCTCCCCTCGATCCCCTCGACATTTTAGCTATGTTACCGCTGAGAGAGTTGCGGCTCGCCTGCCTGTCGCCTGCCTGTACACATGAGTAAATAAGGCCCAGCTCATTTCACTGGGCCATAATGTTTAATCTACGTTTGCTTGGTCAACGAGAGGTTAATCTCATTACCTTTTGCTAAATGGCGTGCTCGGGCATCCTCTGACAAGACGAAGGCCAGACACAAGTTAATTAAGAGAGCAATTAAAAGAAGACAGTAAGTCCCACTGAACGGCGGTAATATGTTTCCTTGACACCAGCCCAGCGTTGTTGAGTAACACAGTTCTACGGTAGTTTGTCACTAATAACATTTTCATTACAAACAATGAAAACTAGTTAGAGTGGAACAATAGAACACCCTGGCATGAGATTAGCTTGCTTTGTGGTTGAGCATGTGCTTCCAGCTAAACTTTAACACTGTTTGTGGTTTACCTGCTGTGAGGCGCCTTATTAAAAGCAAGCCGTACCACAATACACACGCACACTATTACAACGGTTAATCGACTTCTACAGGTTGTTACAAATCTGACATGCAATTAGTTGAGACTGGATTGGAGGGAACTTCAATGTCGTATTGGAATCTACCTTGGGTGCGTCAAAAAACTCTAGTTTGAGGCATATAACCTTCAAAAATGTAAATTATTAGAGTTAACATTAATTTAAATCAAGAAATCAGAAGTAACAATAAAAAAATAAAAAAGAAAATTAACAATTTTCCCTGGTGGCAAGTTTCGCACAGCACTTTAGTGGTGCAGTTTTTCCCAAGTGGCAACATCCAGGACAAGTTAAGCCAAAGCAAAAGTGCCTTGAACCTGCTTTCTTTCTAATGGCCATCAGGGGCCCGACTGATTTATTACCTCAGTAAACATTGTAATCCCGTTTTTATAGTCTCAATAGCTAGTTTCAAGATTTCATCAATACTGCATGATGTTCATTTAGTGAATTAGATTCAGAGTAAAATAAGACTATAAAGCAGGATAGGCTTTAGGGCGTGGCTACCTTGTGATTGACAGGTCGCTACCATGGCATTATCCTGTCCGTGTTTTTGTTTTACAACTGAACTTAACTTCAGCTCATGTAGGTTAACTGTAACATTAATTTTGCCTAAACATGTCTTATTCAGCTTTCGGTTCACACTCCACCGTCGTCATTGTTTCTGTAGTGGCACTGCGTCCTCATGCGCTGTTGAGAGTTCGTGGTCATTTAATGTAATTCTGTAAGATCAGGCTGAACTAATTGGAAATTATTCTTCATAAATTGAGTGAAGTACAGGAAATCTGTTTTAGTGACGCACAGCAATGTTGCCAAAGGAAGTTAGAAAAGTGTGGAAAAAAAGACTGAAAACGAATGTATTTTACCTTCCTCATCATTTTCTCATAAACTTGAATTTCTACCATGTTCTGGTGAAAAATATTTTTTTATTAATGCCTTCTGATCAATAAATACCACAAGGCAGGCAGTCTATTATAAATCTAATATGTGACAAACACCCATTAACATATGCTAACAGCCAACTTCATACAAATGTAATATTGCACATCGTGACGCAGGATTTACGTCATAAAAATTTGCGTCATCCCCGAAATGTGTAATCTGACTTTACAAGAGTTCTCCCTCTGTGTCATCTCTGCGAGGGCCATTAGGCACTTTTCAGCGTTCAGTGTCCTGTTAGGGAACAGGAAAGCGAGGGGAGCTGGGGAAGTAGCCTGCTAGCTGCCTGCCCTGTGGGTACCACTACCGGCTCAAGCCTCCCCACAGATAAATCACAAACAAGTCCCCTCGGCCTCTGTGACTTAATCCCCTGTGACATCGCCACGGGGCCACGGAGAAAGAGGGAGCGGGGGAGAAAGGAAAACAGGCCCTGTGCTCAACTTTCAAGTGAATTAAACATTAGGATGAATGCGTATGAGGTGTATCTGAGGATATGTCATTGAGTTGAAGTAGTAATTTAACAGATGATAGCATCTGGATGTGGGGATGGGGATGTTTGGAGGACGGCAAAGGGACTTTAATTTTTGCTTCATAGAAGTAGCAGTCACTTCATCTCAGGCTCTACCTTCGAGCTCCCTTCTTTTCCTCTCCATGTGTGTATTATGCTAATTCATGTCCCACAGTCCTTTCATTTAAATTTGGCCACACAGCTTAAGTTTGGGTAGTCTACAGAGTGAGGCAGCTACAGCTATAATCAACATCGTGCTCCTTTTAGGCATGAGAACGCATACCCAGGAGGGAGCAATAAATGGATTTATTTTAGGAACCTGAATGTAGAATCTTAGTTTGGGCCAGACATGCTAAGTGCTTTGTCCCTTATGCATTAGCCCTTGGGCAGTATTTCCTCCCTAATTAAAAAAAAAAAAAGAACAAGGTGCAGTCGCAAAACAGTGTAGGCAGTGTGCTGGAGCAGAGGTGGGAGCAGCCCGGCCCGGTGGTGTATATGTTTGTTTTTTTTGTTCTCTAAAAGTTTGGGATATGACTCTCACTTTGCAGGCACTCTGCAGGCTGTGCTGATGCAAGGAGCTTTTGTCTTGAGATTAATGAAAGACGTTTGGCTCTTTGGCATTTTGAATCCCACACAAAGGTTAAAAACAGCCCGTGACCAGTGAAAGGTTTATGGGGCGCGCCACTCAGAAGGTTCTGCTCGCTCAAGGAAGCAATTCTTCCATCCTACACATTCTTACCGACACATCAAATAGATGAAAAAGGGACAAAAACTTTTCTTTCCAAGTATCTCTGCTGACAAATTCAATTTCAGTCTGCAAAATGAAAGCCAGTAACATGATTTTTTTTCTCGCCTTTCCGACAGGTGTTGAGCTCATGTGTCTGTGTGTTGTGTATTCCAGCATGCTGACACTAATAACAACAATCTGTTTAATGCATGTCTATGTCAGGAGAAGGCCTCAGTATAACAACAGCCTGAATCTTCCATGGGCATGCTGGCATTGCTATTACTGTATTATCTGGAGGAGTGATTAAGGCGGCCAGGTGTAGATTACAGGTCCCGTCTGTCTGTCTGGCAAACCTCAGGTATTTACTAACAGTCTGATGTATTCTTAAATCACTTTGATTTTTCTATTCAAGAAACTTTGGGCAACAGGTTTGAACAGGTTCAGGTGATTCTGGGTGGTGACGTTCTAAAAAGCTTCCTGAGATAAGCACTTGGCCTAATCCATTGTGGTGGGACTGAGTAAATGTTACACCAGGTTCTCCCTCTGATACATTGTGAGAATCTCTCTTATGGTGGGGCTGAAAGAGGCAGGTGTGGACATCAAATATTACTTGACAATAGTCAAGATCAGTGCAGAACCTTCATGCATGAAAAGTGATAATCCCTCTGGCTAACCTGGGAGCCTTTGAGGAAGAATGAAAAAAAAAGACCCACTGTGTGTGATCCTCTGCTCCAGAGGAAATGTGCCACACAGCATCCCCACAGACCTATCTCTTCTGTGAATTGCACCGCTTATGGCTCTCAAAACCTATTCTCCATCCCTCTGCTCTCACGTGGGTATTGGACGAGGCTGAGCTACCACCACCAGCTCCACCCCCACAATCATCATCATCATCTATCTTACATGTGTCTTATCACTCAGCCCTGCTGTACATCAGACCGAATGAAGAACACACGCACAAACAGCAAATGCTGTGAAAGCACACTTTTTGCCCCCCTGCATGGCGCCTGCTCAGCCGAGAGTACTTAATGCCTGCGCCATGCATGGCTGGACCAGTGCCAGGAAGATGACAATGTTCTCCCCTGAGTCCAGAAGAAGAAACTGTTCAGACATCTCAGCTTTCCTCCTACTTGCCACATGCTGGCCCGGTACATCGCTAACCACTAATTCCATCTGATGAGCCATCAGGGTTGGAGCAAAAAAAAAAAAGAATACCACGGCTGAGATCAAGGTGGAGATGTTAAAACCAAGGCCACAAAGAAGCTTCTCATACCGAGATAAATAGCAAAGACTGAGAACAAGCAAAGCTGCTGGAGTCTGAACTGATCAGTGTTAAAAGTCATGCTCATCATGTTTCAACTGAATAAAGACATTTAATTAGCGTTCTTTAAAAATACATTTGTTTTTTGTCAGTCATACTCAGTCATTTCACAGGCCAATCAGAGCAGTCAGGGCTTTTTCAGGAGGGAGGCTTAAAGAGACAGGTACTAAAACAGGTACAGAGGGTGAATACAGGTATATTCAGACGGACAGTACGAGAAAAACATTGTTTTTTTAAACATTAAATCATCTAAACATGTGAATCTGAAAATGAGCATGATGTTCGCACTTTGAAGCTTGGAGATTGATCTATGTTATTGTGCTTTATCTTAAGATGTATCGTAGAAAACTCCTGAACCAAAAAACTGCATTTGATTAGAAAACAAGGAGTTATCCCACTGGCAGAATTCAATTATCTCAGAAAGTACTATACATGAGTAGAAATGACTTGATAAAAATTGCCTTCTGCAGTGTAGATCCATTTGCAACAGACATGTGTTTATTTATCCCGATGTAGCCAATCAGGGACAATTTATCTCCCCTTATCCCTAATGGATTAGGTACTAATCTGTTTGCTGAGGGGAAAAAGAGAGAGAAAAGAGATTTTTTCTCTCATCCTCCCCATATTAATATTTCTATTAGTGTTGCCTCCATATGATGTGATGTGACACTTGTGGCTCCGCTTGAGAAGCCAGGCTAATAGGGGGGGGGATAGAAGAGGAGGTCAGCCTGGGAGACAAGAGGATTTCCTTCCACCTGAGATCTGGCACTACTGCAAGTCGAAGTGCGTGTGTGTGTGTGTGTGTGTGTGTGTGTGTGCGCAGTGTGTGTCTGCATAATCATACGGTGCGTGTGTGCGTGCATTTAAGCGAGATCTGCTGGACTCGTAAATGCAGATGTTCATTCGGTGCGCGAGCAGTGCGATCAGGGCCGCATCGCATGCTGATTAAGGCTCTCTGTGCGAGAGTGATGGTGAAGAAGACTACTCCTGTACGGTTTAATGAGCAGAAGAGTTTAGCCTGGAGCGAGGTCTTTGGGAGCAAACACACATCCAGCGTTAAGCCCGAATGTCCTCTTCTCTTCCCATATACTCGCTAGATAGAGCATCCATACCTAATTAATTTGTGCACTCACATACACGGCGCTCTGATTGTGCATACCTAGCAGATTTGTAAACACACGCACACTTGAGTGAGAGAGTAGTGCTGCCCGAAGCAATGTGCTACTGACTCCGTGCCATCCGACCTTCAAGCCCCAGTGTCCTCCGTCCCTGAGATGTCCTTTATTACAGCCTTGCTCCTATCTCTCACTAATGCACAGGGAGGAGGGGTGGAAATAACATCTGCATGAGCACGAGAGCGAGGATGTGACAAGAGAATGGGTGGGTGGGGGACTCCCCTTCTCATCTTAGCGGATCCATTCTGAATGTATTCTTGTCACTACAGTAACAATGTGCAATTCCCTTTACCCATACGCAGCATGCATATCTTTAAGTAACACAACCATGCAGGCCCCCGTTGTGTATGCAAAATGTGTTAAACACACGCATCACAAATGCATCAAACATGTTAATGTCCTCGGTAACAAAGGGGGATTTAGATTCTGATCACGACTAGGAGGGGGGGGCCGTGTCCCTCCCCTTCAATCCTCCGAGCTACCCTGTGTACAGTATACGTAGATCATCTCAACTGCTAAAAGCGCAGAGAAAAATGCCTAATGACATTTGAAGGGCCGCTCGTTGCCATAGAGTTCCCACCGGCAATTTCGGCACCGCGTTCTTCACCAAAGAACGCGGTAGATTAGAGATAGTCGGCGGATGTCTGCGCTCTAGTTGGCCGACAGTTGCTGTAATGTCACTGGGTTTTAGCAGGAATTAGTTTTAATGTCACTCTGTCTCCCACACCTGAATGTCACTGGCTTTTAATTGGCCTGCTTGTGAAACGGCGGTGTTTCTTGTGGCTGAGAGCTATGGTTGGATGGATGGATGGATGGATTGAAGGAGGGTTTAAATATAATGCATGGCATTGTATTTGAGCTAGTTCCAGTTCTGGGACCAAGCTATGGTACAGTGCACCAGACCCTGCGCCAAATAGTTAAAGCGTTTGAACATGTGCCATTGCAAATGGGCCGATCCCCGTCGTAAATGGACTGCTCCGCTGCTGCATTGTTTCATCAGTGCCAGCATTCCTAAACGATGGAGTGTGAAAGAAAGTGCATAGAAGGTAAAAGTTGGGGGTTTTTTTATGCCAAAAAATGTTGCTTTCATTATTATCAGCATCCAATAAAAAGCCTTCTGCAGGACCACTGATGCACTGCGAAGCTTTATACTAACAGTCCCACAGCACTTTAGTGGTGCAGTACAAATAATAATGTATAGGACCAAATAGATGTTACTGCTTATAATGCACTACATCTGTACTACAGTCAAGTACAAAAAACATCAGTCTGCAGAAGCAAATGCACCACCCTGGGATGTACCCTGAGAGTAAAACATTCAGAGGTCAGAGGTCAAACCAGTCACAGCTGCTTTAAAGTCCATAGCCGATGGGCTCCGGGGACACGAGGAGACTAATCAGACACACACACATGTACACATTCACGCTCTTGCTGTCTTTCTATCTCTCTCATACACACACATACACACATATACAGCCCAACAAAGCTGAAAAGGGCATCAGTGACATTACAGGCCACTGAAATAATCTGATGAGACCTACAGTGTCCAGCATCACATCCATTATGTTCACAAAGAGCCAGGCAAGACAGGAATTCATCCCTGAATCTATTTCAAATATTTCAAAAACATAAATTGGATCAGAAAGTGATACTTATTCTGTCGCTGTTGTTATGTCGACATTCTCTCCTTTCAGTTATTTGGCTCCAAACCCCCATTGAGTGCATTCACAAGCACACGCCCATACTCTATCACACATCACTGGCCAAAACAACTCCTTACAACCTCTTTCTCCCATTTGACCGCGGCGACACTAATGTGCATGATGGGTGTCTCCACTTGTGCCAAACTAGTGTCCTCACAGTAGCCTTCTTCACCACAGCCTTGCTTCAGGCACACAGCAATGAAGTGAGTTCTGATTTCCTATTGTTTGCTCACATACATTGCAATTGGAAGAAATCTTGGCCATGTCTTCGAGGGGAACAAGTCACAGTTCTTCAACTGAACTGTTCATTTGAATGCTGGGGTATGCATTCAAATCCCAACTGATGAAGTTCAAGACAAGGGAGCAGTGTGCTGTGACATTTTCTAGTGATCTTCAGAGTAAGTTGGTCGTGAATGAAATCCCCATGTGGGTACATCGGGCCCCATTAGCTCACTGGAAAACCCATGACATGCAATAGTTCTGTTGATGACAAGCGGCTAATGATCCCTCTGGCTCAGGGAAACAGTCAAGTTTCCAAACCTCGACTCTATTTCACCCCGAGGAAACTGCAGATCCCCTCTCAGTGGTTAGAGTTTTGAAATGCGACAGGAATCTCAGGAAAGAGCCAAATGAGAATGTGTTGCGCAAATGTTACTGGAATGGAAAATAAAAAAAGACAAGTATATTACTACTTTCAGGAAATAACATGAGTTGTTTTTGTATCCAGACCTTAACGTCTCAGAGCAAGCACTTAGACTCAGATAAACACATGAAGAAGACGGATAAACACATGAAGTCGCATAGATATAGAGAGAAATACAAGTATTGTTATGGTGTTTGTGGATGAGTTTTTCCTCTTTCTTTTTTTTTGTTTTAACTCCCTTGTGCATGATTCTGGTGCAGACTGAATGTGTTCCAGCAAGAGGGAATTTATCATCTCTCTATGACTAGAGATGGCAATCAGGTAAGTCTGGGGATAAGAATAGCCCGCCCACCAAGAGGCTCCTTCAAGTTAACACAGCTCTGCCTCTCAACTGCACGGGGAGAATACTGAGCTGCATGCAGGCAAAATCAAGCACGCGCACATGAACACACACGCACGCACGCACACACACACACACACACACACACACACACACACACACACACACACACACACACAGACACACACTAAAACCCCCCTCAACACTCATCCTGGTTGACCCTTTGCGTCTATGACCAACAGTGCCGACATTCCTCTTTCTGGCTCAGCCTGAGCTTTGTTTGGATTAGCTGAGAGCGAGCAGAACCCCTTCGGTCCCTGTGGCTGCACGGCACACGTCAGCCTGCTGCTAGGCTGCAGTCACACAAAGATACACAAAGACACACACACACACACACACACACACACACACACACACACACACACACACACACACACACACACACACTGACATGCCATATATTCTAGTGAGTGACATATACTTCAAAGTCAAACCCAAAAACTCTTGTGCGCGCCTCAAGAGTTCACAGCGGTAAGTAAATTTACCCAAAAGTCCATAGATAAACACAAACATGCGCACGCACTAACGCGCACGCGACACTGGCCAGTCATCTGGCCTTATACAGGCATGGTGGCGACCCATTGCCTTTCATGGGAGCTGACTTCCTGACATGCTGTCCTCGGGCTCTGTGTTCTCTGCAGCCCAACTAGTTCACAGCAGGAGAGGAGGGAGGTGGAGGGAGGGCAGGGGAGAGAAAGATGGAGAAAGACAGATAAAAAAAAAAAAAAAGCAGGGCTGGTTTGAAAATGGATTGGATCGTGGAGAGGGTGAGAAAGGAAGGAAAACAGAAATGTGACAGGGGGGAAGGGGGGAGATGAAAGACTGGAGGAGCACACGGCAGGAGAGACGTGGGATGAAGTGTGCTCTCACAGTGTTTAGGTTTTAGTCGTTTGGCACCAGCCTCTTCCCCTCACAAAGCCTCTGTTCCCAAACTCCAAAACACCTGAGAGGCTCCCGATACGGCTGGACTGTGACGGCAGTGTGTGCCTTCAACATCTCGACAGCTACAGTTAATTCACACTAAGTCCCGTCTTCATTAGAAATATGGAGTCATCCTTTTACAGATGAGTGCTGTCTGCTGACATGTAACATAAAATGGGTTGGCACTTGTTTTGCGTACATGAGCTAATTGGATAAGGCACTGGATAATGTGATGTAATAAAATGGAATTTTACAGAATGACTAGTATAGTGACACCCTGGCACGATGTGAGAGCAAATACTGAACCTAGAACTTATTCCAACAACAACCAAACGATGAAGAACTTGATAAAGCATGTATGGAAAACGACACAACAAAAATACACTATAGCTCAAGCGAATCTAAAATAGCCGAATCATGCTACCCACAAAACCGATCTAGTGCTGCTGGTTGGTAAAGAACAAAAAGGGGAAATCACAGAAGGCATCAAATGAAGCTACCGAGGTGTAAAAAAGAAAATGAAGGATCTTGAAACTTGAATAACCCCTCACCAGGCACACAATTGAGTTCCTGGCTACTTACATGTGTGTCACACACACGTCTATCAAACCTGCGGAATTAAAAGGAATCCTTTCTGTAGTAATTGGGCTTAAATGCTGTTTAGTCTGATTCTGGTTCAGGAGTGCTGACCTTTTCCAGAGTGGACCATGCAGACGACACAGGCAGGTTGCATCTCGGTTAATATCACTGTTATTATTATGATAATAAGTATATATATATATTATATATTGTGACTATTATACTGTCCCCTGTGGAAAAGGCTTGTATTAAAAGTCTGACTTCTTGTTTCCTTGTTTCTTTGTTCAACAGTTCTCAGGTGTCCTTAGAGATCATTTTAAGAGCCTGGAGGAAAGAACAATGAGTCTATCACTGAGGGAAAAGCACGCGAGGAAGCACAGAGGTCATCAACACATACTCTTAGCTGAAACATTACATGAATCAAGCGGTATAAATTTGACCGTAAAATTCCAAACATGTATGATCATAAAGATATTCTACTCATTGCCTCTGCAAGTGTGGGACAAGAGACTTGTGGGCTTCCTTAAGTGCCTAATATTCATTATGAATTCATACCTTAATGACCTGGACATGAAGCTAGGAAGCTATGAAAGCTAAAGCTCTTAGCTGGGGAAGAATAAATCAATCATCTATAAGGATTAAGGAAATGCTATGATGCACTGTATGGATATGTTGAAACAAAAGCACACCTCTAAAGCTTCGTACCATGTTCAAAGATAAGCAAGATACGTGTGCTCTTCATTTCTAGCTGATCTTAGATAGATAATTGTCCCTCATTGACAAACATGGCCTTTTTTTCTGTGGGTTTTCAGATTCAGGCTTAATGAAATTCATTCAAATGGGTTATATAAAGCTTCAGTCCAAATAAACACCACAGCTGGAGTTTTGTTCTTTCCTGCTCTGTGATGATAAATTTGCAATTATAACCAAATGTGTTGTGTGCTAAATAGAAAACTGTATTTTCCAGCCCTCTTAAGCTCTAGATGCTTATATTACAGCGGCTCCTAAACCCTGTATGTGGCACATCCCTGCCTTGCTGCTCCAACAGGAGGTTCTGGTTGACCGAACAGTAAGATTCTGGTCTCCAGCGTGACTCAGGGGAGTCATAACCCACTCATTATAAATGAATGAGTCAGGCCGAGGCTACAGTATATATGCACAGCACGACAGGCCCAGTGTAATGGAAGGGGCATTTACAGACATTTTTTTTTACCAAGTCCCAGGAAATTCGCAGCCCGGAATATTGATTTTAAGTTAAACCATTATGACCTGACTTAAAAGCATCGCGGGAGGAGCAGCTGGGTGGATGTTTATGACCATTTTGTAAATGACTCCACCTTGTGTGCTCATCCGGGGGAGAAGGAAAAACAAAACGGGGAGATTCTAAGGTAGGTGGTGGCCAAAGCGATGCATATGTATGATGTATGACGGGGAGGCGAGTGGGTGTGGGATGGTGGAGGTGGTGGAGGTGAGTCACTGGGTAGTGTCTGAGCCAAACAGCCTTTTACGGACACGCTAACTGCTCTGAAGGCTGTGGCGGAGAACAAGGGTTGTTGGGCAAACCATCGAGGAGCCAATGTTGTAGCGCTGCTTTTAACATTTGCCAATATCCTCCTCTGTCGCTGCCACTAGCTAATGCACACGGATATGAATAGCCCGACTCAGGGTTACAGAATGACCATTACAAAAAGTGCCCCTTTTCGCTGTGCTGAAGGCCTTTTTAGCGGGCGCTGGCGATATACTACATTTTGGCCCTCCAGGAAAATAATGCATGTTCCCATCAGTCACGCTACACCGCAGTGCTCCGCAACCCCCTCCGCTTCCATGCACCCTCGACCCAATCCATCATTCCTGAGTACGGTGGCCTCAGGGCACTGTCTGGGAGCTCTCTCTAAAGGAATTGAGGCGGGGGGGGGGGGGGAGTCAAAAAGGGAGCAAAACAGAAAGACAGTGACTTCCACACAGAAACACAGAGGGAGACAGGGCAGGACGGAGGTGCGGTGCATGGCAGACTGCATGAGGCCACTCCCATACTGTTTCTGCAATGTCTCCCTGAGGAACTACATTTTATGGCTTGAAAATGGAGTTTTGTTTTCAAATTTCTTCAAGCCTTTCATTGCTTTCCCCCCTCCTTGTCCTTGTCGTCTGCTGCTTTCCCATGAGCTCGACTCTGCCTCTCTCTGATGTCCCCTTTTCTTCGCAGCTGTAGTTCATTTCTTGCTGTTTCGTCTTTTTCCCTCTCTGTGCTCGTTTCTCGCACATTTAGTTTTGCCCACCTCCTGCCTCCATACTTTTTGTCCCTCTCGTTTTCTCCTCCCATTGACTCTCTGTTCCCCCTTTTTTTCTGCCCACTATCCTCTCATTAACACACCATCTCCCTCTCTCTCAGGTCTTTTATCTATCCTCTGTTTCCCTTGCTCCCTTCCACTGTCTCATTAGCTGACAGCTACAGCGGAACTCCTATGAGAGCGCCAGATGAAACCCAGAGAGTGCTGTGACCTTCGTTTCACGGTGGGGCCACTATCAGTGACAAGCCATCAGCTGCAATGCCGTCTAAGGTGCACACACACATACACACACACACACACACACACACACACACACACACACACACACACACACACACACACACATGCATGTGCAAACACATACAATTGTTCTAATAGGCCACACAAAACCATCACGAGCACCCAGACACACACACACATACATGCACACAAACACGACACACTGTGGCCTATCATGGTCTGAGCGTATGTCAGCAGCCTTCAACCTTCAACCAGCCATTCACCAAGGCTAAAGAGGTGACACACGCAGCAAAAAGAAATGACAGCCATCTTGGCCCTCCTTCCTCTTTCTCAGTCCCTCACATGATGCACTGCACGGCAGGGAGATGGGCGGGGGCGGGTGGGGGTTGTGAGGCCAGGAGCCTGCTGGGGCTAGAGTCCTTGAGACGCATGCACACGTAAACAAACCACACACACACACACACACACACACACACACACACACACACACACACGCACGCACACACACGCACAGAAGGGACGTGCTGTAAATAACGCCCATCAACCTGTGTTTTAATCAGCTTCAGGGACGCATGGGCGCTCCCTGTGATGCTAACAGGCCATCCTTCATCGATACGTTGGGCGGTCGGGTGGACGAAGCATGGCCGCATGGAACCTGGAAGGTCAGTGATCAAGCCCTCTGCTTAACCCCTTAGGCATGATAGTGACAAGTTGGCAAATCGCTGCACCATAAACCCAGGATGAAATAGCAACAGGGCCAAGAGGAAGTAACAGCCTTGAGAGCAGACGTATTTGAAATGTGTATGTGGGCAGTGGACATAGACCTCCATTCAATCTGTCTTCTTCACACCGCTATCGGTTAAACCTCAAACTACCTGCAATATAGTTGATTATAGTTGATTCTGCACTTTGAGAGGGAAGAGACAATCATTATTATGTTGGAGCCTCTGCTGAGATGATTGCAAAGATCCACCGGATGTCAATACAGCATTAAGCGAGAGGAGCTGCACTCAAGACAGTGATTGGTAATTGCCTTGATTAGTTCCCCTCTTTCCATTCCCTGAATCAAGACAGGGTTGTTTATTTCATAAGCGTATGTTAGAGCAACATCATACCCCTCCGTCGTACCTTCGGGTAGAGAGAAAAAGCTGCTCTGACGTTCTCTAATAAAGCATATCATAAGTAAAGTGAAAAGAAAAGGGGGAAGAAACGGCAAGAGAAAAATGGTTGATGGTGAAACAGTTCAATATAATGACATCATGAGAATGTTTAATGGGGTTGGGACTGAAGCTGGGGGAGAAAACGACTACGTTGCACACAAGCACTCTGTGCCAAAGACAGGGCTGCCTTGACTGTGCCAAGCTTTTCCACATCTTGCAGCGTGCTGCAACGAACCAGCCTTGCCATATTCCGTGCATGTCCAAAAAACATCTGGCACCCAACCCATCCCGGCCCGTCAGTGACTCAGAAACCGGATTCCTCCAGCCCCCTGGCCCCTCATTTAGCAAATCCAACCAGGCTTTCACAAGCCTCTCTGAGGTAACACCCTCTTCTTCTTCTCCCTTCCATGTCAACATAGCAGCTGCCCTGAACTTTTCTCCTCAAACAAAATGGACTCAGCATGAAAGACTTCACTTCTAAAATCAACTGCAAAGAATTATGACGTACTTTATTGTTTTCATTAATATAGCAACTTAATATACTGAGCTGAGTTTTAATGTACTCTCTTGGAGTTGCAGTTCATCTGAATTGCTACATCAACAAATAACTTAATGGATAACCCACGCAAAGCACAATACAGCACACTTCTACAAAGAGGAGATTATTAACACCGATGGGGAATAGCTCGAGTTAAAAAACAGAAAGAGGATGTAAACTCACCATCACTGAGTGCTTCTCATTTCCACCTGCTTTGCTGAATTGTTAGCATTATCGTGATGAAGCGCAGCCAGGGTGTCAGAGAACTAACTAACTAACAAAACTAACTGTGTCAAACATGCAAAGCTTGATCTGGTGCACCTCCAGGGCCTCATGTGGCTTCTTCCCTATCCGTGCTGCAGACACTGCTGTCATACATTTCAGAAATGACATTTCTGCAATCAAAGTCAGTATAAAAGATGCTGCTTACAGAACAATATAGAGAGGGAGACAAAGGAAGGAGTTATTACATAAAAAAGGTGTTTTATTGACCAGATCGCTGCCGTCCCCTCAATAAGTAACGGCACACACCTTGAGCTGTACAGACTCCCCGTCTCCTTACTTGTCCTCAGAGATAGGCAGGGATGAGACAGCATAAATTACACTCTGTTATCCTCAGCGGCTTGTCTTCAGTGGCTCTTTCGGCGAGTCAAAACTGCCTTTCACTCACTAAATCATTTCATAACTAGTCAAGCCTTAAGTCTTAGGCATTGCTGTCATTGTCTATTTGTATGCCAAACTAATTTTCCATGACATGTCGGTTGATGCAATTGCTTGTGTAAATGGAGCTTTTGTAAATGGTGTCTTGACTGATTAGGATGCAGGTGCAGCTGCTCAAATTTACCAGATTTTTATCAATTTCGACCCTTCTACTTCTACTACAAACAGGTTCCACTCGGCCCCGTCTACGACCTGTGTGAGGCTGCCAGGCTCAGTCCTAGAGTAATGGGGGAGGTGTCCCATGTTCCTCAAATGGAGTATTGCGCTCCGGCTCCCAGGGTGGGGCAAGAGATAATTTGTAGGGACAGGCAGAGTCTCAAAGAAGACACTGATGTAGTTAAACAGACAGGATCCCAGACAGATGCACTTTAACT
Organism: Cebidichthys violaceus; assembly: GCF_023349555.1. Lineage (NCBI taxonomy): Eukaryota > Metazoa > Chordata > Actinopteri > Perciformes > Stichaeidae > Cebidichthys > Cebidichthys violaceus. The sequence goes on along the minus strand of NW_027176262.1, from coordinate 5,858,279 downwards.
AACACAAAGGAAAAGGGTGAGCAAATGCCATCATAGTCCCACCAAAAAGAAAGAAATCCCAAGAGGCTGGTACATCAGCTAAAAGCACACAAGTATAAAAAGTCACACTTGTCCCTGATTAAAGTACCTGTGATCATTTGTCGGCAGCAGGATCCAATAAAGTACATATTGGACAGTACAAAAGAGGTCAGCCGGGCAGTTAAACAAGCTAATTAACAGAAACTCTAATAGCCCATAATGTGTAGGGAGACAACGTTTAACACTTTAAACCATTAAGGCCCTCTATCATCAGTGTGTCGTACTTCCTACTTCGCCACGCTGTAGCTCAGAAATTGCCACCAAGAGCTCCATCTGGCAAAAGCCGCTGGAACTCGAGTGATAAGGATCGGCTCCCACACTGGCCACTACCAGCATTGCTTCATCATCACAAACAGTCATCCAGAAAACACTAAAGCAAGAAAATGGGCCGTGATTAATCCGCCCCAAGCATACACTTTTTTTTTCTTTCTATAATGAAATTCTCTGTAATAATTAATTTTGGTCTCAATCACGGTGGATGCGGTCATTTCATCAAGGAACTGTAGTTCAGCTGAAGTTCCTTCTTCCCTGCTTCAGACTCAGCCATCATCTCGAATTGGAGGTGATAAAATATTTAGATTGGTGCGACTCCTACATTTTTGGATTGATTATTCTCTCTCGCTTGTCTAAATGAACCCAAGTCAGCCGGAGTTCAAAAGGTTTGTTTAGCAGACTTGCTTTGCCAAACGAAGCGGAGACACAGAATCCCTGGGAGGAGGGGGCTGCAAAGGAGAAAGAAATCCAGCAACAAGGAAAAGTGGAAGACTTCAAAGTTCTGCTGATTGCAGTTTCTCTACCTCCAGAGGCCGGCTACATAAACAAGCAGAAACTGTAAAGCAAGCACAAATGTGGCCCTGGATATGAGCTGGAGAACAACAGAGAGGATAAAAGCGCCTTTTGGTTTTGTGAGCTTTCGCCGCTTCCACGCTAAGCTCCCGGCCTTCCCCGTGATGAGTCCAAGTTAAACATACCTCATGCAACCTGGTGCATAATACTCACAGTCCACAGGCGAAAGCAGGGAGACATTACTTATTCAAACTTCATGTGTTGTTAACCCCCCCCATCAGAGACGGAAAAAATGAGGACAGTTCTGTTTTTCCCAGTTGTTCCACATTTCCCCCAAATAGCTCAGACATTGTTTCATAAACTGACTTTTTCTTCATTTTCAGACGCACAAGTTATCTTTCACTGTTTATGGCTTTGAAATATACAACATTATATTATTATTATAACAATATTGCCAGTGGATTATCAATGTCTGTCTGTCTGTTGAATTTTCACATTTCTCTCATTGTCAAAAGTGAAATGCGGCTCTTCTCAGTCGATCTGCTCCAATTTCTCTTTAAACAAATGTGTCATTCCTGCATTTCCTCACCTAAAAGCAATCAGGTTTTTCCGATTCGTAACCATTATTTTTGAGGGGAGGAGTAAGACGTGTACGCGAAGGGACAAGAACTTTATGATTCAAATCTTCTTCCTTCAGAAATGAGGTTGTTTCTGAAAGAGAGATCGTGAAAAAAACAACGACGGCGCCACATAAAATGTAACAATGCTCGTCGCAGACAAATAATAGGGCCTGTGTTCGAAATGCCTATTATGGGGTTAGTCCTGTCTATGGAGAGATCTCATTCTGGCTCGGTCACACCTTCATTTGCAAAGCTGTGGGATTGACAGACAGACGGGAGAGGAATAACACACACACACACACACACACACACACACACACACACACACACACACAGCTATTAGGTTTGTAGTGCAGTTGCCCCCCAATGATTATGAGCTTGACTTAATCAGTGATGGAGGGGCTCCAGGTGTTTTTAATTGTGCATTAGGCCTGTTTATTATGACTGACTGAGAGCTTCGCAACAGGATCTGCTAAACACTCTCAAACATCTGCACTTTTTCATTTGTGCCTCATATTTTTTCCTTTTAACTGGCTGTCTGTTTATTTGTCTGCCCCACATTCAGTCGCTCTCCCTTTCATCCTGTCTTTGTGCCTCTCTCCCTCTCTGCCTCCTCATTCTCTGTGTTTTGTTCTAGCTTGCTCGTGACACACTTCGCTGTACAATAGAAATTTGCAAACCAGCCCAACCTCCCAGCAGGTTTGGGGTTTGGGCCCATTTGTGTGCGCATGCTGCCGGTTCAGGTTGTATTCGGACATGAAATGTTACAATTTAATTTAATAAAATTCTAATTATGTCCTTGAATCAGTCGATGACACATTGTGGGTTTCCATTCTGCTGCAGGATCATTCAGAGTTGTTGCTTGGCTACCTAATTATTTGGCTTGGTGTTGGAACAAAGCAAGCGTAATTGAGAATGCATTTCAGTTTTGGGGGAACGTCATTTTTAGGAGACAGGGTTGCAGCATAACGCAGAACTATTAGCAGTCGGCAATTTCTCCTCTTACATCAACACAGCGCTGATTTATGAGGCAGCTGTTTGTTGCTTCATCTAATTTATCACACAAAAGGGCTTAAACATTTTGTCTGCACATTTGTGATGCCAAATTGTGAGAGGGAGGTTAATTAAGAGTTGAAACATTTTGATAATGGTTCATTCAAGATGTTTTTTTTAAGCATCCAAGTGTTGAATATTTGCAAATGCTTTTAGTATAGTAGTGAACTGAATACGTTTGGGTTTGAGAGTGTTAGTTGGACAAAACAAGTGATAAAAAAAAGATTTTTTTTCCACTTGCCCTTGGACTCTATTACTACAAATACAAACTTTGAAAGGGTTAAAAATCACATACTCTACAACCATCGTCCAAGGATTTTCTTTCATCTCTAATTGCATAGTGGAATGCATTCCAAGGTGAGGTTAAGAAAACCGAAATCATAGTGTGCTGTAATGCCACTCAATCCCGTGATCTTGCGTCGATGAGCTCTCACACTACTGGAAAAAAAGCTAAAAAAACCCAAACTCTCCACCTTTCCCTTTGACGACTATTAGTGGCTCACATGCCCCGTGATGATGAGGCAGAAGAGAGTGATCGGATCGGACAGGGTGACGCTAATGGTCGCGCTAATGTACTGAAAGGCACACGCACTAATAAATCTATAAACAAATATTCATAAATGCAAACTTGCGTGACAAACGGATGGCCACACACACTCATAACACATTAGCAGGGATGTGCATTAATGTTTGTGAGCTGACATGCAGAGTTACTGTTAAAAACAATCACACATAATATTCACTCACGGACGCTTGGATGCAGTTTCACCGCTTTATTTTGCATCCGCTGAATTGAAATACTCAAGTCAGGATGTGTCATAGGTACAGCCTGATTTGCTGATACAGACAGCTTTGCCTCTGACACACACACACACACACGCATACGTTCACCCACTCACACACACACACACACCTATTTACACTTGTGAAAATCACTACAGGATAATATCTGTGGAGCATCTGTCCTTGCCCGGTGCAGTAGTAAATAACCCAACCCCTTGAAGGGAGGGACCGGCTAATGAAGTCGATTGTATGCCACTGCACTGCGTAACTCACTGAGGCTGGCCGGCCGCAGCGCAGGGCTCCTGCTCACCAGGGCACCGGTCCTTGCTTTGCTAGTAGCTCGTACTGCGGCGACATAGATCGATTCATGAATAAGAGAGATCATGCTGCTTTTTAACTCGTGAGCCCTCCTCTCACTTTCACTCTCGCTCTCCATATGGCGGAGATAGCTTTGAATGCAGTCATTAGAAATCCGCTGATAGAGCTGGGATACAGAATGGGATGCAGATGATGTAGACAGATAATAGAAGCCTCTCCAGCGTAGGGGACCCTCCTTCTTAATGCGTGCCGCGCTATCATCTTGATGTCTTTGTGCCAGTACATTGTTCCCCAGTTTGGAAAATGAGGTAAATCGGATTCAGAAAACAAGTGGATTAATTTAATCACCCCTCGGCTTTGACAATGACCTTCGCTTCTGAGGCATAATAAGGATTAGTTAGAAGTGGAAGGACATATGCCATGCAGAAGGAAAAGATTATAGTTCTCCCGTGACAGAATGATTGAAATGCGCTATTCAACATTCCTTCATGGTGCGAGGCTGCGATAAGAGTCCATGGAGCAATGCATCATAATACTTGTCTGTGATATTCAAAAGAAAAGTTACCATACACAGCAGAATGCCTTCAGTGCAGATTTCTCAGATGCGAATCTACCTTCAGTGTATAGAAATGTACATAAACAAACCACAACACCATCACTGAAACAGGAAGAGAAGAGTTTACATTTACATTAGCGCTATTGATTCCAGGCTGGCTTGCATATATTCTCCACGAATCCTGTCATTATTGCGGGGGGGAGGGGGGGATAGAGTAATATTTCTTACGGCCTATGCTACATTATTGATCCCCTGCACAGGAAGGAAGTTATTCTCAGGGCTGTATGAAAGACAATACAGATGCGCCACTGCTCAATAGGACATCAAAGTCATCAAGGTCATGCAAATTAATAACAGCCTGTGACCTCCGCTCTGACTTATGGGAAAGGTGAGGTCAGGTGGGAACATGAGGTCGCCGGGCAGGCTGCTACAGGAAAAAAGGAGGAAACTAGATCCCCAATAGAAGAGGACGGATGACAATTGATCAGCAGCGTCAAAACAGGCTGATCAATCTGCCGCCGACGCGGCATGTCCTAACATGCTTGCAGCTCCGGAAACTGATCCTTTTTAAAATAAAAAAAAAAAATGAAAAATACAGATTTGGAGAAGAGACGGAGAGAGAGGGGAGAATGTGCCGACGTGTGTTGAGTGAAGGACGTGGCTGTCCATCGCTGCTGTTGTTGTTGTTGGGATCAGGATTTATGCTATTGTCGCTATTGTCAGCTAGAGAGTTTATCTATGAAAGGAGGCTTACTGAAAAAAAAGCTGTGCATGTGCGTCTGTGTGTGCGCCTCGGCAGATGTATCAGTAGATTTGTGTGTGTACAGTGTGTGCGTGTTTTTCTTCATCTCTGTGTGTGTGAAGGGGCAGAACTGATTAGCAACTGTTTTAGTTGGAGACACGGGAGGAAGGAGCGGGGAGGGCAAACATGCTGCAGTCCTTCAGCCCCTTTTCCCCTCCTGATAGTCCTCTTTCTGTCTCTCCTTGTCTCCCTCTGTTCTTTCCCTTTATGCCTCTCTTCCTTCTCTTTTTTTTCTTCTTTTTTCATCTCTGCTTCTGTCCCCCCCCCCCCCCCCTCCCTCCAACAACAAGGTGCCGTTTTGGGAGGAATGACATTAAAATGTGTTGACTGCAGTTACATAATGGGAGCTGGTGGTTGAGCAATGTCTGCATGTGTTTATCAGTGTCCTCACAGTCTGTGTCTCCTTGCGTGTGTATGCACCAACTTTGTGTGTGTGTGTGTGTGTACAACTATGAACTAATGTGATTGTTTAACACAGTTGTTATTATCAGCCGTGTATAAGTAAGTCAGAGGATCGCACGCTTAGCGAAGTGCCTACCTGCGATACAAAGCGTACACTGTAGCCACATAGCATTGATCTGTACACGCATGCACCACACTCACTGTCTTTCTAACTCTTGACGAGAGAGAAAGTGGCGCTGTGTGTTGCGTTTAGTACTACTCACAGCAGCACACGGTGATCCGGTACTGAGAAGTGAAGTTAGCGACTTTTGGCCCAGGCTCACTTAAGACGGACTGACCTTTAAGGTGGACCATTTTAGTGACAAGCTGCTCATCCGTAGTGTCTGCAATATTTTCGATCTCCTCAATCCCTTCTAGACACTCACCTTATTCATTCAAGGTGAGTAACATGCAACATGTTAGATCATTGACTTTAGCTTGGATTGATAGGAGAGTATTATAAGAATACAATGGCGGTCAAGGTGAATGAGCCAGTGAAGCCTCTCCTAACCCCTCCAAAACCACTCATCTGTCTTTGTGTTTGGTGCATGGAAACCAAATGTATAGCGTTCAACTTCAAGATAGTTCACACGCAAAAAAGGTCTTAGTTAATTCATTAATACATTTTTTTTCTAAATCCAGGGAAAAAAGCCTGACATTTTTTTACATCGCAATGTATATCCAGGAAAAAAAAATCTATTTTCTTCCAATATCGTGCAGCATAGTGTATTTTATACTCTCTGCCACCTCTTTTCATTCGTTGTTACTATCTTGTTCAGCATGACCCCATGACCATGACACCTGTCACTCTCAGCAGTGACTGAGAGTTAGTCCGATGTGCTCGTGCTGAGGGTCGGAGGACCCGTGCTCACACATACACCACGCCGAGTCACGAAGCGTAAACAGATCGAATGGGCCGCCCGTGCTGGAGTTGCTCATGCTGACTCACCCCGTACATTACCAGCGAGGGGAGAGACGCAGGACGGGACGAAGAGACTGCGGGACGCTCACAAAGTGGTCTCATCACGCCCCCCTTTGGTTCCCCACCTGCTTCCCCTCCTCCGCCCTTTCCAAGGTTATCCAGCAGCGGGTGGGGGAAGGGAGGGTCAGAGAAGGTGACAACCCACCTGAAGCAGCTTCACTAAACGACCCTGGACAAACAAGGGCCCTCCAATAGAGCGCTGGCTCTGATTAGCAATCTCCCCCCCTGGATACGCAAAGCTGACGGCTGGGGGGAAGGAGTCTGAGACTGTAGAGGGATTGTTACTGCGGCGTGTAAGCTGGGTGGAGAAGGTGGGGGGTGGGGGGGCTGACGTGGGGGGGCGGATGCACCATTTTTCTAGTCCAAAATGAGCCCAATGTCACCGTGACAGCGCCGCGCTCCTCTGAGGGCACCGCGGGCCAGGGGGGAAAATGATGGATGAGTGGCCAAGCAGCCTCTCCTGCTTCATCACTGCTCACACAAACGCACACACACACATACACACACACACACACACACACACACACACACACATCTACACACTCACAAACATGCACTCAAAGTCGGGGGGAAATACATACACAGAGTATACTCACACGATGACAATGCAAACCCTGCAATATGTTCACACAAAGGTATCTGGGGACACACACATCCAGCATGCACACACTACAAATATGCTCACACAGGGCCATGTGGGGATACGCAGACACACAAACACATGCATGTACACACACACACGCTTTGAGTGATTTATTTGTGTCCACATGAGTTATAATTAATCACCGAGATACAAACACTCCAGATGCAGATATTTGCAGGGGTTGTCAGTTATAAACACACACACACACATCTACACACTCACAAATAGAGCACACAGCACTGGCTTCATTATGACTGCAGCCAAGGCTAATGCCACAGGATCAATGACAGATCCTCTCTCTCACTCTCTCTCTCTCTCCCCATAATTTCTATGACCCAAAAGCAGCAGCGCGCTGCCATGCAGAGCACCCTGCAGCGTCTATTCCTTCTATGACCGAACAGTAGCCTCCAATAAGGCCCTGGGGTCATCCTGATGCTATAATACTCCACCTCAACGTGCCCATCCACCCCCCCCCCCCCTCGCACATCCCAAGCCCACCATTCAACTGCAACTACAGTTATGAGGGTTAGGGGGATTACTGCACACGCAGAGGCAATTACTTAAAGTGCTGATTACCTGCAGAAAATTGTAACCAGTAATGCTGCTTGAATAGTTAATTTACGTCGCACTCCTGTAAAAGCATTCGGTTAAATGGGGCTCATTTTAATCTACAATCCTGCAAGATGTGAAGAAGCTCCACAATTGAAACGCCACAGTTGTATTGAGCTATGCAATAACTCTGAAACATCATGAGCATTTGTGATCTGATTACGGCATATTTACAGTAACTGCAACAGATTACAGATGTCATCTTTTTGGAATCAGATTACTGTAATTCCATTACACCTAATCAAATACTCCTACTCGGCCCTGCTGAGCTCACAGAAAGCAACAATCCCTGACTGTCCTCATGCAGATGAAGGTGTGCGCGGCCAGTCAAGGAGAAAGATGGCCGGCCTCTGGTGAGCAAAGCGGGGGGGAATAGCTGAGTGGCCATCCATCAAGACCCTGCGGCGGAAAGCTGTACGCGCTCCATCCGCTCAGACCCCTCGTCTCATAAGATGGAGAGGGGATTGGGAGGAGATAGGACGGTCAGAGAAAGGGCTCATAAACATATTCCCTCAGGATGGAGGTAGTGTGGCATGTAAAATCCTCCAACATGGGGTCGGAGAAAAAAAAAAAAAAAATGCCTGGCCTCCTAGATTGATGGACTAAGCTTCTGCGCTCGTAGTGTTTTTCTTGCAGCACTATACACAGCGGTGTATGGCTATGATTACTTGTAGTCAAGCCACGGCTGGGAGTGGATGGCTGCTGCAGTCCAAATATTAGGATTAATGACCATGCTGGTCACTCTAGTGAGACATCATTCATACTTCGAATGTGTTCCAGTGGCGTGTAGGCAAACAATAGCAATCCAGAGAACATTTGGGGTGTGCGAAAGAAAAAAAGGCACAAAAAAAAATAGTTTTTCTGCTCTACAATCAAATATAATGCTGTAGATTGTGACAGATGTGATAAATAAAGTGGGATTATTTGAACTACAGTTGAACAAATACAAAAATCCAAATGTTCTGCTGGCCACTGTGTGGCATTCACAGGATAATGTGTGCAACAGTATATGACAATGTCTAACCACGGGACAGGGAAGGGTTGAAAAGTCTGCTCTCCCTACTGTACAACCCCCACTCTCCCTTTCATGAGATCAACTGCAGAAGGTGAATGCGCTGTATATGCAGTTGGTCTGGCCGAGAGGAGGACAATGGAGAAGTGAAGCGGGGAGGGGGGGTAAACATAGGAGATGTCAGCTCTAACTAGGTCGCAAGGAGAGCTTCACGCTTCAACACAATAACTTTCATTAATAATCAAAAATGTGCTGGCTGCCAATGCATTATCATTTCCCCGAAGAATCCTGCGTGGTTCAGTTAGCCGACGACAAAACGGTGCTAATTCGCATTGTCAACGCAAATGTCTCCCTAAACACTTCGCGGGGACGGTGCAGGGGTGAGTGACAACACTATTGACTTCGCTTCTGAAGAACTGCGCCCAGGTCTATCCGTCTTCACAAGAGGGCTGTTAGCTTGAGCTAAAAGGACAGCGGCGGTATAAACCGAAGGTTAGTCATATCATCTGTCCAGGGCTTGTAGCAACAGAATGTATTAAACTGTGACTCTAACACATTATTTCAAATACAACACAAGCATAAAGGAGTGTCCCATTGTCTTCTTCTTCTGCTGCTGCTGCTGCTGCTGTGTGAGCTGAATATTGAATGAAAAAGTCATTTCTCAGTAGAATGCCATCATAAAAGCTCTCTCTCAAGTGCATTTGGAGCCAAAGAATTAAGTCTGGATTGAGATAAAGAAGACTGCAAGCGTGTGATGGTGATGCTTTCTGTGTTATATTTTGCAGTAAAGGAATGCAACCTGTGGTGTCCGGTGTCAGTCATTTTAACCAGCGGCAAACACACATGGTCAGTAGCCTGTGCAGCCCACTGCTAACGGTGCACTTTTTCCTGGCGCCATTGCCACTATGCATCTTTAGCGTCCTGTAACTGAAAACCGTCAGCTCTGTCATTCTCCAATCGTGCCACTTCAGAGACATCCGCGTCTCACACCCGAGCAGAGGTAATCTCTCAGTATCGATCCGGTCGCGCGGCGAAGGCAAATATGTTAAAGTGGACACCGTCAGCTGCACAAGAGGGGCCGGAATCTGATGCCGAAGGGAGCCACAGCGTTGAGCGGCGCTTAAGCACACCTTTGCCTGCTTACATAAGCTCCGATGAATCTCTTCTGATAAGTTGTGGCAGACACATATTGCAGAGGAAGCTTCGCAAGACCGGCATTGATTTCAAGCAAATCTGTCCGGACATCTACTCTTTCTGGTTCGGCACACCTTGCCTCCGCTAATGAGCAGCAGTCTTCATTCCCTGCCGAGTGAGACGTTCTTTTTTTTCTTTTTTTTTTATGCCTTGTGTCAGGAAACACTTGCGATTCATTACCAGGGAGGCGAGATGGAGCAAGGAGAAAAAAAAAAAAAAAGAGTATGATGGTTAAGCCTGAGCTTTAAGACAGACAACTATGTCCCCTAATCCCTTCTGAGCAGCCGTAAGCCTTCGGTTATCGCTCGTTAGAATTGTGCATCCCTTAAACACATTAACTTAGGCCCTAATGCTGGGCCCTTTTTGTGGGTCTCGGCAGCTGCTCATAGCAGCCAGCCACTAGGCTGAGAGCGAGGAAACATGCTAATTGCCATCATTTAATTGGGTAACAAGTGTGTGTGTGTGTGTTACTTTTTTTTAATGGATGCAGAGTATCAGCACATTTAATCGCGATCAATGTTATCCTGGAAAACTCCTGAGGAAATTGCAATTCCGTGCTATTCCTCAGACGCGTGTCAGTGAGGGGAACTGATGATAAAATCAGGACTGAGCACACACATTGACAGACACTCAATCATGTATGCGCGTACATGATTGTATATCTATATCTTTTTTTTATTCCTTCTGCCACGCATAGGGGATCGGTCTTCTAGCTATCAGCATGCAGGTGAAAAAGAGAGGCATAAACCTTGCTTTCCTCATAGGTCTTGTGGGAGTCGGATTAGAGCTACATCCTCACTTTACTCCACTGTACTGTACAGTAAACCTCCAGCCACAATGTACACCACTCTTCAGTCGCCCAACCACCTCTCAGTCTGTCAACCAGCAAAAGCTCTTTTAGCTGCATGAATAACTCATAACATAAAAGATACATGGTAAATACTCGAGGCCAACCGGACACACAGAGGCTAATACACCAAACAGGCGTCAGGCTGATACATTCACTGTTGAAGTACGATTCAGATACGTTAACTCATTTGCTTTGCAAGCACTCTGAGGCATTAACAAATGAGACCGGGCAGTATTTATTCTGAACGGTGTAGAGCAGGGAGTAAAAAGGAACGGAACACTATTTTATCCCCAAGCAGTGCTCTGTGTGCCGATGTGTTATCCCAAAATGATGTGCAAGCAGTTGCGGCCCATCATGGCGCCACAATAGCTTACAAGTAAGAGCACAAAACGTCATTGTAATTTTTTTTTGTACGTTTTTCTTCCATTTTCATTTGCCGCGATTCAGTCCACATGGATAAATGCGACCCGATGCCGCCCGTGATCCCCGGCCGCGCTGAGGGTCGCTCTGACAGGGGAGGACCACAACGACTGGGCGGCCACTACAACAAAAGCAGGGCTTGTTATGTATTCTGTCTGCAGCGCGGCTGAGATTCTTGGTGTTTGCTGAGACAGCAGATGACTGGCCTTGCTCTCTCTCTCTGCCCCTTGCTCAACCAAGGCAGGATAGACTTAATTGCCTCATTAGCAAAAAGGGCCAGCAAGGAGTCGGCCTCTTCCACATTGTTCAATGTCAAGAGTGCGAGTGTGAGGAAAGGTTAATAGAGTAAACAGCATCTCCCTCTCCTTAATGGAAAAATGTTAGTTTTCTAGTATGATGGGTCAGTGGCCAAAAGCTGCGTTTCACTCCACAGTGACAGAATTATGCATGTAATTTCATTTTATCCGCACAGTGCATAATCTGACCTTCATTATTCCTCATTTCGGAGTATAACACAGCTTGCTGTTGCTGTGTGGTAAGTCCCAAAGTCGTCTTCTTTGAGGCTTGGGCCCGTCATGAAAGCAGAGTCATCATGCCAACTTTAATTATTTTAAGAGCCTGAATTTGCAACCTCTGCTATTTCCTCCTCTACGACGTCTTTGGACCCCAGACAGCAAATCAAGCCAAATGCTAACACTCTTGATTTCCCTCTTGAAGAAAGACACACAAAATAAAAATGATGTCTGCTGCTGAGAAAAGATGTGAGGTCCAAAAAAAGCCTCATGTTTAATGATTTTGAGAGACATAAAACTCAGCCCGGCTTTCACTCACTACTGCACCGTTCGCACACTAAAGAGCATCACCGGCCTCATCCAGAAACCATAATAAGACAATTTCATTCAGAGTGTGACAGTTTGGACAACAACGCCAAACCACGACAGGCATCTTGAACGCAGTCCTAAGCCTCTGCCTGTCTCGTCGCTTGAGATGTGGTGTGATCTGTAAGTCGGGTCTGACAAACTGCATGATGGGGCCAAGCTAAACAAGTGTGCACTGAAAACAGAAATGCAGGAGATGACGAAAAACAAATGGAGGAAACATGCCGTTATCTTCACTGAATGAGCGGCGAGTTATGATTGGAAAGCTGTTGGCATCATTTGGCTAGTCTCTGAGGTACACTCCATTACTGTAGTGAGTTCACACAACCACACGAGCACCACTAACCCACAGCTGCAGAGAGAGAGAGAGAGAGCTTGTGTATGAGTATGAGTGTTTAGTAGCAGTAACAGGCACAAACAAACTCCATGTTTTGATGCCCATACAAAGCTAACACTGCCCCCCCCCCCCCTTTGCTCATGGACAACACAAGTCCACTTTTGGAAAAGCAGAACGTAGAGCCTTGACAGATAGAAACAGTTTGTGGATTACATCCCTCTTTATCCGCCGAGCACGTTATGACAGAGGCTACGTTAGAAGATATACAGCTACACATCTGCATGGGCAGTATAGCGTAAAGGCTCCATTTCATCAACAAGTCAAGTCTAACGAGTCGGAAAAAACAAAGGTGGTGGCGCCATCTGTTCTGAACCACTTTGCAGGGAAAGGGAAAAAAAAGAAAGAAAAAAAAGCGCCAGGACAAGAGAGGGGAGAAAAAAGAAGAAGCTTTTTAGCACTGCAACTATAAACTGTACTCTGAACCACAGCCTGAGCTCGGCCTCAACCTTTCGGCCTGACAGAGGGCTCTGCGCTCTTTAATATGAAATAGTGATGGGAGAGCTGTAGCGCAATCAGGGACATTACGCACCTAATTTGTGGACAACCTAGCAATTGATCAGCGATATTCAGTTCACAATGTTTTCTCTGGGCAATGAAAGACCAAACGGCTGGCATTGTGGCTGGGTAATTAAACCATTTGTCACACAACATCCACTGCGAAAGAACAGGGCAGGCAACCCAAGACTAGGCCTAAGTTATTGTGTTTTACGGTTCCTAGTGTCAACTTAGGATTTCATCCTATGAATAATGAATCAGCAAAATTGCTATACAGCTTTAAAGGTAATTCCCAAAGTTTTGTTACAGTCAATAAATAGATTAAGCCCAGTAAAGTTACTGCACCATCGTTTTTTTCTCCAAGTAAAAATCCTTTTCTTGCTCACGCACAGTATAGATCTAAATTGGGCAGATTGCTGAGTCCTGACTTCAGCTATCACGCACTAAGAGTGGAGAGGATCCTCCAGATGGTGTTCAGGTCTTGTGCAGGTGACCGCTTTGTCTTCCACCACTCTAATCAATAGCCACCGAATTCCCTCCCTTCCAAACACCATCCATCTTTAAGTCTTTCCTGGCTGCTCGGTGACGACCAAAAGCGGCTGAAGATAAATGTTTAAAGGGCAGAAGGGCCTCTACTGATTACAGCCACTAACGCTTTAGGGAAGGCTTGCAAAGCAAAAGAGGAAATGGAGTGAGACAATGGAGCATGCGGGTTCAAAACACCTAATGGAGTGTCCTGCTTGCTGGGCTAATAAACTGCTTCAAATTGAAAGGAACAGCAGGCGTCTAAATAGAGCGACGTGGAACATTTGCTCCTGTTCATTCAGTCAGCTCCCAATTGGAAAAAAACAGAGGAAGAAAGGGGAAAAAAAATAAAACTCGCCTGGGCGCACCACAAGTTGCTTTTATTCATCATGCAATCAATCCTGGGGATTGTATTACAGCTGAGTGCCATGTAGAGAGGAAGGAAAGTCAATGTTTAGTGCATCGGTACCAAACTGGACTATATAAAATAAGTGCACATTTTAGAAAATCTTTCTGGCTGCATTGAAAATCCTTTGCTTTACGTTTCACTCGGAGGACACCCTGTAGTCCCAGTCTGGCTGTGAGCTTGTGTTCGGCTGGGGCCGTTTGACCTGTCCGAGTTGATATTTGGACATGATGATCAATAATCACAGTGTGAGAAGAGACACCGCACAGGTTGGGGTCTGCCAGGTGCACCCCACGGCCAATTAAAGTGCTAAGCGATCAGTAAGAAATGATCAATTATTGACCGTTTACTGGGGTTTTGACACTCAATGAAAATGTCAAGTGTTCGTTAGAGCAGCAGTAAAAACATCAAACTGTTCAAACAGGGTCTGCTGGGCTAAGAGAAGGATTTCACATCGTCTTGACTTGCAATGTGCATTATCAGGCTTGGTTAACATGTAAACAGGCTTTAGAGGAAATCTCAAAAAAATACACACAGGCATGACCGCTACTGCAAAACAACCAATGTCACCCCTGTGCTGCTCATTGGGTGTAAATGTTTTATCAGGAGTCTGCTCTTTCTTCCTTTGTGTCATTGATGTAAGCGCTATGCTAAGCTGCTTGAAAGTGGAAAAACACCTCAGCAATAGGGATTTTGGTTTTTGAGCTGTTTATTTTCCTGCACAGTTGGATCGCGCTGCTGCGCAGAAACAGAGATATACCTGGTTTCAGAGACAGTGAACATAGATCAAAAGCATGTTCTGCTTAGAGAAGACAAGCATGCCAGCTTTATTCCGCCCTGCCAGTTTCCACTAAGGCAGAAAGCACTTGAAAGCACCACAACAGGGCGCTCTCAGACGATACCATCGCAGCCCCAACTGATAAAAAAAATAAATGAAATAAATAATCAATTTAAATGGTGTTTTTGTAAGATGTACGCATTTTGGTCACCTTTGCTCTTGTAGCTGAGGAGCGCTCAGTCGGTGACAGATGGAATCCTATTTCCAACGATGTCAATAGCTGCGAAGAATTAATATCAGGACAGACCTATAGTGGGGTGAATCAATGGGAGACAATTCCACGCTCCACCTCGCCGACAGCATCAGCGTTTATCTCACCGTTTTGTTCCCTCTTTGATCTCCTCACTGCTTACATAAAACAATCATAGACCTTGATTCAAATATTCATGCACATAAGCAGCAAATCGCTTCGCATTTTCTAAGAAAATAGAAAGCAGTAATTGCACCTGCACCATTGACTTTCAAACTGCAAATAAGACAGAAATCCTCCTTTTGGAGGAAATAGCCATGTCTAAAGAGATTACAGGGAACAAGGGGCCAATGCAATGGTTCAGTGTCTAACAGTGACTAACCAAGGTTTTAAAAGGCTACTCGTTTAAGTTCTGGAGCAGCGGATTCAAATTTACCTGATTTTTGCATCATTTAATATCAGTTTGAGTGGGTTTGGGCTCCATGTGAGGCCTTTCATGGTGATATGAAATATACATTCTTGATGCCATAATGTCCAATGCCCTAATTATTATTTATGCACATAACCATGTTAATGACATGGTGAACTGAATCCATTCGTGCTGAGGTCAGTCAGTGAGAGATCCAGGGGTCAAGTGATTCAAGAGGTGAAGGGTGATTTTGTAGTATGATTGCTGTTGTCATTGCTATCTTGTAGTTACTAGATTAAAATAAGCCCTCATGCTTCACTGTGGCAATGTGTTTTCTAACGCGCTGATCAGTTGAGATTTATCACCAAGCAAATGTGGTCAAAGTTTGTCGCAGAACAGAATGTGTTCTAAATCACCCAGCCAAATCTGAATGTTTAAAAAAAAATTGCCAAACATATAAAAATTTGGTTTCAAAATTGCTGTCATTCGCTGAGGGCGTGTCCGCTAAAGGCTCATTAGATGGTTAGATTAGAGGTCCTATTTCCCCAACTAGCAAACTGTAAAGATTATTTATATTCCTCATGGGAATAAAGTTCTGATAAAAACATTTTTTTTAAAAGATCTCATGGCTCACCTATTGTATAAAACAGCTGGTAGTTGTCATATGTGTTAGTTTATCTGCACAACATGCCTGCGTCTTTAATTGTTGGTGTACAGCAGTATACTAGTGTAGTGTAATGTCCTGCGCACACTGTGCATGTGGCTCCGGTTAATGTGAATGTGAGCCTCTCCCGAACATCTGTCAAAGATTAGCAGTAAAGTGAAATAGGCAGTTCCTGCTCATACATTCCAAAATAATCTGGCAGTAATTTCCCCAGTAAAGGATGGAAAGGGGGAGGGTGTATCGGTCAGAAACTCTACACAAACCCAGCTCTGTCGAGGCATGTGTCTCGGGTTTAACAAGATGCAAGCGCCGAAAGGCCCATGCCTGGACAGGTCGGATGTCATGGGCGTGGCAGAAACACACCAGGAGAACGCTGGAGGAACTGTCAAACAAAGAAATATCGTCGAGACGGCAGATGAATCCAAGAAAGCATTACGCTCGCTCCACCAGCGCGACCTTTATTCTTCACCTCGGACGTCTTTGGCTGCAATAAAAATCAACCTGCATAGGCTCTCGAGTAGTAGGAATAAAAAGCACTTATAGTACAAAGCAGGTACACTCTCACCTACAAACACTCTCGTTCGAAAGCATGGAGTCCAGCTTGCTGCGACAGGACAGAAAGGCCGTCTGACTAAAAGCACCGAAATCAATGAAACATGAAGAATCCCTCAGGTACAAAAGAAGGACGTTTTGTTATTCAGGGAGGCACGCTGTCATTCAAAGGCCGTACACATCGGGGGGGGGGGGGGGGGGGGGAGTGCTTAGAAGGCAAATCAGTATTCGTTAATGATATGGGTCAATTGTTTTGAGGACGGCTTGACCTCTGTGCTCATCTGTAGGCCTCTTCGACCACCCTTGGTACAGGTTTTGTATTCCAGAGTGCTCTGTCCTTGCTGAGCCATTCAGATTTGCCACTTTTGCTTAGAGTAATAAAATCCTTTCTTGACGGAAATCTGTTTACACTTTGTTCTGCATGTCAAATCGCTGACATTGTAGGTGGAAGTCAGTTTACTATCTGGAGCGATGCACCGCCAGCTATTTGCTATTCTCCCCTCAACATCCGCGTCTTTACTGTACTGTGCCTCCTATAGCTTGACTGTAATATCTACTGGATACTGATTCTTTCGCACACATTCGTATTGGGATGCTTTGCGTTGTCCCTCTGTTCTGTGTGTTGAAAGTGTCGATTTGTCTGCATCCCGTTCATCAAGTAAACTCCTGTAAATTAATTCGACCGGCTAATTGTTCGATTGTCCACGCTTGTACAATGTGAGATGAAGGTCAACTTGCTGCAGGGCTCCACACCTAACCGACAAAATGCTTTAAATACCGCGCACGTCCACGTCCCGCAAAGCAAATCTGCCAAACCCACCACATGCTCTCGAAAAAAACAAACACGCTCAAAGCTGGGAATGTACAGGATGCCACGTGATACCGCCTCAACAGGAGATCAAAACGGAGACGTAATGTATGGTAACTAGACGTCAAATATCAAAACGTCTCTGGGTTTGCAGGAATGTCAGGAGTCTGTGGCCGGTTGTGTGTGTGTGTGTGTGTGTGTGTGTGTGTGTGTGTGGGGGGGGGGAGTGTGATTCAGGCGCAAACACATCAAGATGTCACTTCATAACCTCTGGCTCAGGAGGCTCCTGTCATCTTCACATTTCAGAGATCCTCTGCCTACCCCGGCAGACATGCTAAATATAGAATGGGGACAGAATTTCTGTTTGGAGCCACTGCTTTCTTTATCTACATCTAACACTAGCAGGCGTGCACAGGCGCCGCCGTCTTCTCATTGTTCTACACGCGTGTGCATGTGCAATGTGGACACACGGGCATCGGCACGCACGCTAATGTCAAGACGCGACTGCATTCCCATAATCGCTCACACGGCATCGTCTTGCAGATCGAAAATTAGACTCCACCAAGCCGGGGTGCAGAGGTTCGGATCTCACATAAGAGCTGCTCATTCTTTCCAATTACATTTCTGTCAAGTGACTTACGCGATGTTATTACTTCTTGGACAGTCATTTTCAAATCCCCTCATTCACAATCGTTTAATCGTTTCACAAGGACAGATAGGCGATCCATCACTGGCGTCCTTTACCTGGATGAATCTACCACACGGTTACTCAGTTACTCTATTTGACCTTGTTCTGTTTCTTACTTTGTATCGAGCTACGGAACTCCCCGTGGCAATTAATTGTGCTACTTATCTGTAATGTGAACAGTGGATATTACATCTCCAGCAGATATTAAATTAAGGACGTCTCAGGACTTGCGAGGCCACAGCCAAATAAAAAGGAAATGAGCCCCTATTAATGACTATCGATTCTTTTATAATAAAACAGCCGCTTCCTCTCTTTACTTGGCCTCGGCGTTGATCTTGAACTAATACAGGCTATGTAACTTTTGAAAAAATGTCCTTCAGTCCAGTGCAGCAGAGCAGCCTAGCCTCTCCCTGGTCAAGTGAAAATGCTCTTTTGGCTGACCGGCAAATCATTTGTCCTAGAATGAGAGACACATGACCCAGGTTGCTGGACTGTACTGGACATTGACCCTTACGGGATCGTTTTCAGCTGCATTGTTTCACATAGTCATATCTTGTGACATGACAGGGGAAGGAGAAAACGCCTCACCATGGCAACAACAAGCAATACAATACTCTAGGCACAGGCTATTTTAAGAAAAGCGCACTATTATTATAAATATTGGGGGAATAAAATGCTGCTGTATGATTTCAGGTGTAATGTGCTCACCTTAGCATTGCTGGCTCAGCTGTGCCAGCTAAGAATTGGTTGTGATTTTTAAATCTTTGTCATCATCATCATCATCATCATCAGTAGGGAACTGCTATTTAGATAATCTACATGTTTAGCTTGAATCACATCATTAATACAACCAGGCTGATGGCTGAATCCAAAACACATTATGCTGAGTGTCCATTGCCGAGTCAGCTGCCAGTGGCCCAACACCACTGAGCACATACTGAGGATTCGCTGGTTGACCAATGTAAAGCTTAACATCTCAGCTTGTATGCAGGTCCACATATTATCTCCATCCTTCCATTTTTTATACCGCTTATCTTATTCAGGGTCACAGGGGGACTGGAGCCTTTCCCAGAATGCATCGGGCAAGGGGCACGGTATTCTCCTGAAAGGTCACCGCAATACACGAGTAACTGAATAATGGGAGCCGGAGACCACAAACATCGCAGGCATTTACAAGCCGTCAGCACAATCCACGTCCAGCATAAGCAAAAAAAAAAACGGCAGCTGTATGTCTAAACTGAAAATATGACACAAAAATGATTCTCTTGATTTGTCTCCAGGCTGCGACGCCACGAACAGCGAGCATCGCTCACACTAGAGCACGACTTTTGGACTCAAACCAAAGCAGAGGAGCCGCCACCTCTCGGTTGCATTTTTCCTCATACGACCACTTTCAACTGCTGTTACTTTAACTCTGGGGCTTCCGAACTTTTTCATACCAAGCACCCTTATTCATAGTCACTTCAGATTATAGAGCCTTTGAAAAAAAACGCTGGTTTAACCCCAGTTACAGCAGGCTACTGTCGGGATTTCACTGCAGGTGATGAGACAGCAGAAAGGAGTGTGAAACCTCTTACTGGAAGTCATTTTTACTCACTGTCTTACAGCGCTA
This sequence comes from Cebidichthys violaceus, assembly GCF_023349555.1. Lineage (NCBI taxonomy): Eukaryota > Metazoa > Chordata > Actinopteri > Perciformes > Stichaeidae > Cebidichthys > Cebidichthys violaceus. Next base: position 5,838,670 of record NW_027176262.1, on the reverse strand, counting down.
CAGTAACTTCCAGTCAGTGAAGTCGCAGTGGAATTAAATGATCCCTCATTTAGCTCTTAACCTGGAATGTCCTTTAGTACATTATACTGTAATATAGAAGTAATAAGAGCTGCGTTGGTCACAGTGTCAGCAATAGTGGCAGTGATGACATAACAAACAGAGCTTCATTTATGATCATAGGAAAGATTTTCAATTAACAATTTTTTTTTTTTTTTTTCAAACAAATGATGTTTCCCAACACATTCCGACATGTATTTTCTTTCTCAAAATGATATTCAGGACACTTAACATTGGGCCAAACAGTAAGAAACAGCACATAGAAAATATCTACCTGTCTTTAGTTACTGTTTACAGTTGCTTTTGTCAAAATATGGTAAAAGGCATTTTGTTCATCTGCAGCAGGCCTGTTTTTCTGAAGAATGATTGTACATAGATGTTTCTACAGGGTCAATAGATCGCAGATCGCAGATCTAAAGGGAGGGGTCAGGTGAACTTTTATCCCCTTTAATTCCCCGAAGCAGAGCAGCCTTGGAAACCGAGGTTGACTTGTGCGTTCCCATTTTTCAGATATGCCTAAATATAAATAGCAATTATAAAGCGCGAGGCTGAAAATAAAAATTAAATATAATCTGACATCATTCTGAATCGAGGCTGAAGTCATTTGCCAGATGTGTTGTTAACGACGTTCAAAACAATACAAATATATACTAAAATATATATATATATATATATATATATATATATATATATAGTAAATAATAACGACCAACATCGCCCGTGACAATCGGGAGACGAACACGCTCCGCTGCTTCTTAAATGAACGCATTCTCTTTTACAGGAACGAGAAGTGACTTACCCAGAAACAAAGAGCGGTATATTGCAGACATCACGGCTGGAAATCCCATATGCAACGGAGCTGGAAACAATGCGCTCAGACTGCCTTCGAATTCATTCGGCTGACCGAAGCGGCACCATCAGCGAATAGACGAGCGAAATCAGAGACAATAAATCTTCAGAAAGCGTAAGAGTCCAAGGACACTATATGTTGAACACGCCCGACATATCTACGTCTAAGCCTCCCAAGGAGCAGAACGAGAAACGTGGCTCTTTCCCTTCATCGTCATTTCCATCGCAGGCTACTTGGCGTCAAATCAAAGTTCCCTGGCTGTCTGGCTCTGGCGTGGGACGTGTTGTCTCCGGATCCCCTCTGTCTCCTCCTCAGCAGTCTCTCCTCCTTTCCTCCTCCGCTGCACAAAATGCCAAAGAGGAGGAGGAGGAGGAGGAGGAGGAGGAGGGCGAATAGGTGGATGATGAGGGGATGCTGAAGGATGGAGACCTCTAGAGTCTGAAGTTCTCTTACACAGCCCGAGCATCCTGCAACAAACACTAAAAGGCTTGTTGAGAGGACGATGACCTCCTGTTAGGTGTTGCAGACACTGAGCGAGCTGATTTCTTTGATATGAATGGAATTAATGTTGCCATTAATGGAAATCTTGTTATGAGGAAAAACAAGTCCTATAATAAAGGACGGCACATGGGTTTATAGTGAGTCTTTGGCACTATTCTATCCTATTAGACTATATTATTATAGGGTGAGTGTTATGTTAAGGTATTTTGCAATCGGATCACATGACACTGTGACACTGCTTTAACGTTATACATGATTTTAACAGTGCACTGTACTTTAAAGGGCTGAAATGATGAATTGTTAATGGATGAGTCGACAGAAAATTTAGTGGCAACTGTTTTGATGATTGATTAATCGCTGAAGTGAAAATGCTCACCCTTACAATTTACAAAATGTAAAGATTTGACTGTGATTCTAAAGTGAAGCGAAGGATTTTGGAACGTTGATCACTTTGGGCTCCGCATATGTTGGTTTGACATTTAATAGACCAAACTATTAATACATGAATCCAGGAAATCTTCTGCAGATTCATTCGTAATCAATATAATTGTTATTCTCAGACCTATAGTATTTTTGTGTGTATTTGTATGCATTCACCACTAATGGTAATAAAGACTACAGATCATTTTTTCATCCGTTTGTTTTTCTATGTTTTAAGGACTTCAACTGTCAGGCTAATCTGGTGTGATTTTACATCAGGAAACAAGAAAAACAGCATGTTCTAAATTCAAAAGCATGATATATTAAAAACATGATACATTTTCTCGGCTATTTTTATGTTTGCAGGCTGCGATGACGCACGCTTGTGATCAAAGGCACGTTAAAGATCTGTTTTGAACCAGAAGGCATAGTTTTCGCTCGCTTACCATTTTTTATTTGTCGACCAGCTTCTACATTTTTTGGGATTATTCTATCAATCGTTTTCGAAGCTGCCTCACAAAATGTATCCCATCACTGGCTTTGGGTACGATCTGTTACAAGTGCAGCATGGTCTGAGTGAGGTAAACAAGCAGCAAGGGGGAGTTCTGCTGTCTCAGACCTCGAGACAAATTAATCCACCCCTTTCTGCGTCTCAACAATCTACAGAAATAACAAAAGGATGCCAGTGGCCCCTCTTTTCTCTTTTCTCTCTCTCTCTCTCTCTCTCTCTCTCTCTCTCTCTCTCTCTCTCTCTCTCTCTCTCTCTCTCTCTCTCTCTCTCTCCCCCTCGAGTGGCCTGCTCTTGCTCTTCAGCACCAGCCCTCCTCCATTCGTTTCCGTTCCAATAACTAGATAGCTTGAAAAAATGTCTCACATGCTCAAGTAGACACTCACACTCACACACACCCCATCTCTCCTTTTCTCCTGTTCTCATTGCAGACACAAAGAAACACATGTAAGCAGAGAGCAGTCGATGACATACAGAGGGAGGCGACAAATACATAATTCCAGAAACTTGCAAGAGGAGGATGAGATAAGACACGCCGACGTGATGTCTTCGGTCTTGTGCGTTTCGGCTATTTTGTTCAGAATGACACTCGTCTGCGTCTTTTTTCCTCTTAGCTTGTGCTGCTCTGTTTAGCTTTGTATTTCCAGCTGAATATAAAAGGTCACGGTCTCATTGCAACTCATCTCTGCCGAAGTCTGCGTTCTCAGAAGCCAGCTGCAACGCAGCGTAGTAAAGCACAAAAGCAGAAAAAAAAAACTCGAAACTGCCGCAAAATCAGCTGTCAAACTATGATGGATGGCTGCTTGTAACAGACACGTTTGCCCCTGCAATCACCACAGTCCTACAGTAATCTAAGTTCAGATAAAAACCCTTGATTGAAAACGCGCCTGATAGGCAACATATATTACATCTATGTTCAATTTCGCCCCCCCCAAAAGCAGGCCCGTCTGCAGCAGCCCGATGCCGTCTGGATACAGGGGTACAGCATGCAGCTGTTCAATGCTTTACTGAGGTCATCATGTTTGCTCCTTTAAAAGATGACCTCACTTAGGGACGACAACCCTACTTCAAATATGGGGCAAATCCATCGTTGATAGTGGTGATCCTGCGATGTGCCTCACTAGCAGTGTTGATAGTGCCATGGGAGGAAAGCTGCCTGCGTTTGGTGGCTTGGCCTTGGTGCATGATATAGCACCCCAATGCAGATGGCCTCACAGATGGTTGATATTTATACCACGGGGCCTTGAAAAGTCACTAGTGTGGAAAGTGCTCTTTCTCCCTGATTAGTTTCACATCACCAAGAACACAACAATCTCCACACACCCATCTCTCACTGCACTGAGAGCATATGACCGGTTGTAGAATGGATTATGACATCTTCACTATGAGAAATATAGTGATTTTGAATAAATATAATTCACTGTGTGGGCTGCCCCTGTTTTGAGGTGATGATGTTGTGGGACCCCCCCCCCCCCGCCCTTTTCTTCTTTTCAGCACATGAAAGCGTAATCCTCCTAAGTGCAAGGTGCATGATTTTTTAAAAATCTTCCAGACCCAACACGGCTTGCATTTTAGCTGTGAGCACTCTTGACTTATGTACTTTAAGTGGATTTGCAATTTAAATTTGGGCAACGAGACGCTCCTCAGACCTCCTGGCAGAGATGGAGCGCCTCACTAAGAGTGTTCCCATCCGCCAGAACAGCTGTATCTCCCTCATCATGACATCACGGGGACGTGTTCGTGTTTTGTTGACGCGCGGGACGACACCCTGCAAACACACACAGGCAGGCTGGGATGCCCGGATTTGGCCCCGACTCTCTCCTGACCTCGGGGAATGAGAAAAGTGGATAGTTAAAAGGATTCTTGAGTAACAATATGGATAGGGGGGAAAAAACAACCCTCTTTTGTTTAGGCCTCTCTATTTTTAGCAACCGCTGTGATGCTTCACCCTTAGTGTTTCACGGCTCGCAGATCCTTTATAATTTAATGAGGGAGAGGGCGGCCCTCAGAGATTTATGGTGAGCGTCTCAAGGCGGCATTGGCCACTCGGCTTATTGATCCAAATCTGATGTTTGTTTATGGGTCAGTAAAGCTCTTTCCCTCTGGTACCATACAAGCCCACCATTGGAACATTTAAATTGTCAGCTCATTCCAAAGCCAATAAAACAAATGCACTCCTGGTCAATGTTCATTATTTTAGTCTCTCTTTAAACATAAATAGCCAATCCTGACAGCCAGTCAGAGATGTGTTAAACAGCAATGTAGCAATGTAGTGTAGGGGCCGCGGCCGTCATGTGTAAAGAGCCAACTGAGACTACTGTAAACCTCTTCTTTCCTTTTCCTGTGTCATGTGTACATTTGCCTTTTGCACAGATGCCGGTTTGTTTATCTACAGGATCAATTCATTTCTCTGTCCAACAACCACATGACACATTCTGTTTTATTGTATTTAACATATTTACATATAGCCCGTGATAAACGCGAAGGAGCCAGACTACTTCCTATCATCTCCTGCTCCGCATTCCTTAGAAGGAGCGCTTGTCTCCTTGTACTGTAAAGCCTAGTGAGTTCAAAAGTGGATGTTCCTCCTCAATTTATTTATGAGCCTTTCACGGGAAACACGAGGCAGAGAAGGATAGAGTTTAAAAACATGTTATCATGCTCTAATTAAAGGGCGAGGCAGACGACTGCATCAAATCCAGCCGCCCAGCAGCATTCCCGGTTTAACTTTACATCTGCGGTGAATAGGTACATGAATCAGCTGAATGGGAATGATTGAATGAATGAATTCATCAACCAAAGCAAGAGTAAATGGCTGCATAAACCAAGCACACATGATGGTGTCATTTGGAAGAGTGAAATAAGACTGATTGTTGTTTATTTTAAAGCGCACCACTCCGTCTTTGGGGAAAGTAATGATGTTAAATTGTTGCCTGCACCAGTTTAGGATAAACAAATCAATCACATTTGAATATAATTTCCACCACATTAGAATTTGTTTTCCTCAACACTGGCAATTTCCACACCGCTAGTTTACGGGAAAAGGCTGTATCCTTCCCGTCATACAAAAAGGAAAATCCAATACATTTTTAATTAGAGGAGGTTGTTTGGGCTATTTAGACATGGATTTTCATTAGTGCGAGAGCCTGAATGTATATATGTAACCTGAGAGCTACAATAATATTACAATAAATAGTACAATAAAAGACCCTCACAATTATTTCATTTTACTCGATATAGAAAAACTTAATTTAGCCAGTCCTGGTCCTGACAAATTAACCTAATTTCAGTAAAACAAACTTGTAAGCTAATTGTGCATTAATACGACGGTACACTGATAGCATAAAACTAGGTCTTCTATGGCTCAATTTGCTCCTCAAAACCACCTCCCCTGCTCTTCTTGTAGCCTCACCGTTTAATGACGCTACACTGTTTTGACACGTATGCGCATATATGAATGAAAAACTGTGGCGGTTGTATAACTCGACCCCTCCGACCACAGTTAATAACCGACTTATGTAAAATGAGAAAACAATCTTTATGCACATTACCAGGACATTCGAGGAGCCTTTGTGGTGAAGCAAGCAAATTAGCTGATTAGCCTCATATTCAAACGCAAATTGAAAGCCTTCTCTGTCATTGATCGCTTTGCCTCTTCAGGTTTATTGACACAGGACGGAGAGCTCGCGAGCCAGTTATTGTTTGGAAAACAAACAAGGCTGGCTTGATTGAGGACTAAGCGGAGGTGTGTGGTGGTGGTGGAGGGGGTGACGTGTTCAGGGTGCTCATTTGATTTGGCTGATTTTGAGATTCCCCTGTCCCTTCCCCCCTCTCTACTCTACAATACTACTACTTCTACCGCTGCCCTCTCCCTGATGAAGTGGTCTCCACACTGGTCAATGTGGAAATGAGTGATGGGAGCCATATGGTGGTAAATCAGCAGACGCTTTGCATCATACTGTATGTCAGGTGTGGGTGTCGCTGGGGGTCATCCATCTTCCACAAATGTCACTTCATCACTTGAGGAAATGACCAAGATGTTGATATACACTTTGACCAAAGGTCATATTTAAGAGCTACCTTCAGCCTCAAACTGCACGGCAATACCACAGAGGAACCAAATATTTAATTCTACGGACACTGACGCATAATTCTGCACAGGAATACACCGAGGCTTCTTCAAGGATACTGCGTGTTGAAAAGGTGAATGCTTCTTGGGGGCTTTTGAACAAATCTGTTCCATTAGTCTGTTAAATGACTGAGGGATGCTTCTCTATCCCCTTACGCTCTCCTGGCTATAGCGCAGCCTGCAAGGTCAAATGTGTGGTTGAATCTTTGTACCAAAAGATTCTTCACTTAGCAAGCGCCAAAAGCACCTAATTTCAATTTATAGTCACGAAGCGATGAGATATGGAGAGAGGCTTGATGGTCCTGAGGGAACCTAATTGCAAAGGCAGGGGTAACGATGCCCTGGTCAAGGTATTTGAATCATTTATGGTATAGTAAAGACAGTATAAAATATATGTATCATTTTACACTCAAATGTCTTGTAATAAATAACTTAAAGTGGCTATTATTAATATTTTATGGTAACAATAAATCACATGACTGCTTGAATGTGAAACTAGTCACTAGTTGTGATGAGCGTAGATTTTGGCTGCTGCTTTTCTTCTTCTTTAGCGAAAAAAGCCTTTAAAACAGACGGGAAATAGTTTGACATACGCACGCTATTGTTCCATATTTACATTTGCCTGTATGACAGTGCTCAGCAATCCAGAAGTGACTGGCTGTCTTTGGCTTTTGTTCTGTAGCAGCTACATTGTACGACTACATCGGGCCTTTGTCTACTTATTACTACGACATGGAGATAGGGGAACTCTTGTCTGATAAAGACACGGCTAAAGCCAATGTTGAAAAAAAAAGAAGGGACAGATAGAGCCGAAGGATAAAATGAGCTGTGCGATTTTTCTTTTCTTTTTTTTAACTAGGCGCAAAAAAAATGATGTAGGATTATGTTGTTGTGCTTTGGGGGCTGTCTAAATAAACCCAGAATCGGGGGGGAAAAAATCATTTTGTGAAGGGAAAAAACGACATTGGTCACAGACAATTCCGTGCCCTGAGCTGGGGACTAAAGCCCAGGCAATTTTCCAGAGCAACTATGGGCTGAGGCGTGACTGATGCAGTGACCAGTGAAGCAAGATCATTCCTTTGACAAGCCTTACCAAGAAAGAATGACAAGAAATGAAAAGTTCAGCACAAAGCAATGATACCCTTATTGGCCAATGTGGACCATGTGACACACACACACACACACACACACACACACACACACACACACACACACACACACACACACACACACGCCTTTCTTTTGATACAGATGATCATGAAACTCCAGTCCACCGTGCCTCACTGAGCCTGGGTTACTCTGATGAAATATTCGTGATAAATAAATATATTTCCTTCTCAGGGGTTAGAAGACACATATCCCTCTCTGCAGTGGCTGTCTCAGCACAGTGATCAAAGAAGAAATACCAAAGGTTGCCAGCACACACACACACACACACACACACACACACACACACACACACACACACACACGTTCAACCCCCTCTGTTTGAGCTCATTGGGGCTTCTAAGCATTCTCAGTAGGAAGCTGCTAATCATGCTGGGGGGATTTTAGGACCATCTGCAGGCGACCAAGATTAACACACTTACACAAATCAATCAATCGATCTGCCCAATCCTAAGCCGTCCACGCTGGCGCTCGGTTCCACCGGATTGCTCGACTTCAGCTCTTGCAAGCAACAGTTGAATTAGCACACACATGTGCACATATAAAATAAGATGTTTGTTGGCGGGAATTACATGAATACATAAAATGAAAAAAAGAGGCTTTTTCATGAAAGGCAAAGAGAATTTCTCTTTTCAGTCATCATTTATGATGCTGTCAGCGAACAGTTTGATGGATTAACATTGAACCAACTCATGTAAAATCGTTTTTGATCGTCGCTGATGGATGAGGCGTCGCCTCAACAAATTAACGAAAACAGAGCAGCCGACTATACGGGTAAAAAGTTCATTTCTGGTTATCATCGTTTCCATTTATCACCTTTCTGGCTGTGAACACAAGTCTCCATCTCTGTCCTCACCTTTCAGGCTGGGTACAGGTTTAATTTGTCACTAAAGTATCTCTATAGATCCCGCCTTCTTCTATGTGTTGACAGCACAACTGTTAGCACCAACCTTCTGGTTTTAATCCAGCCCAGCCATTTGGGGTAAATCACATAACTTCAGTTTAAGGCCTTGGAGGCACTACTCTGATGTCTATCTTGATTCTCTGCCTCCTTTCTCATGGGCAAGTTTATTCATGGTCTCCCTAATTTGTCCTGATGGTATCTCGCCATGTACACAGCCAGTCACATCTTGGATAGGACAAGTCATGATGAGAGTAGTTTCACATAAGACAAACATTAGCTGGAGAAAAGAAGCGCTGTAGTCTCTCCGGGGAAGGCTCGCCTGTGTATGGGGCGGAAAGCTCAGCCCTGCATGTGTGGTTTCCAATATCACAGGTAATGAATATGATAATGAAGGTTCGGTCTGCCTCATATGTCAATCATGTTTGAATCAAGTAAACTGGCACGTACTTCGGAAAGTATCACGCTTGAGTTGATGCAAATGCTCCAGAGACGTGGACAGAAGAAAGACAATCAAGTGCAGCTACAAGTCCCACAGTCCTCTGGGATGCCTTGCAGCTAGCTCTAAATAGAGATTGCTTCAACCTCTTGTCTCAAAAACATAGTGCACTATGTCCATATATTGAAATGCACAAACCGCAACAGAATTGTTTCGATTTTTTTTTACATGCATGTACTTTTCTAGAGAACTTTCTAAAAACAATTTAAAGAGGTTTTCTCCAAAATGGTTTTCTACCAGTCATATGTTGGAAAACGCGACTTGTAAAACTATTCTGACTAAAAAACAAAATAAGAAAACAAACCCAAGTGATCAGTAAGTATTGTGGTGGAGCAGGGGAGGAGAGTGATTGGCTACAACGTGGAGCTGAATTTACTTTCGCTGGCAAAAATAAGTTTTGCAGGATCGCATAACTGATGCTATACAGCCTAATTATGATTACTTTTTCCAATTTACTCCTATTGAGTATTCAATAAATCAAACATTGCTTATATAATGACACAAAGTAGCGTATTTTCGATATCTTGTGTAGCTATTTTCATATGAAACATATGAGATGGGTTATAATGCAAGAGTGGTCTGAGACGTTTTTATGGGCCTTTTGACGCCTTGGGCCATGACTCTGACTCCACATTGGTTTCCATTGTAAGAGCTGTAAAATCAAGTTAATTCCATTCGATTAAATTCCTCTGTGAAACAGCAATAAAGCCCACACAGATGGTGCAAGTTTAAAATATTTTCAGTGAGGTAATAGTTATGATTACATGTCCTTCTTGTTTTAATGTCAGGGAATGTATCCTAATAGGTAATTAGCAGGCATTACCCACCTGTTTGTTTAGGGGTGTAATGAATTGATTGGCAGGTGAGGGATAAAGGGTATTGTCCAATTTAAGGGGGCTTTGGCTGTCAATACACTGCACAATTAATCAAGGTTTTACAAGTGGGCTTTACCACATAGTCAACATCAGCCATCGTGGTCAAAGTGAATGTCTTATTTTTAATTCAGGATGTAGAAAATGTGACAATGCTCCACAAAAAAATGGTTCTATGCACTGAAATTAGGTTTAAATTGTATTTGATTCCTATTGTATAATTTCAACTACAATACATTTCGGTAGGATTGTCTGTGGAACCTGATTTTACATTTCAGTGTTTTCACCAGCTTGATGAAAGACTGGTACAACTCTATGCACACTGAATGAACTGCCCTCGGGCAGAGATTTGACGTATCCATGTCTTTAAGTGGCATTCATCTGAATATCTGTCGAAGAAAGCAACTCGGAATACATCATCCGGACTGATACATAAATCTGTATGACAAAATAATGTTTAAAATCCCCCCCCCCCCCCCCCGCAGAGCTGCAGTTTGGCACAATGCAGAGCCTAGCAGAGATATGATTGCATCTCGCAGCAGCCGTGGAGATCGGAGGTTATGTGTGCTGGAAACTGCTGTTTACTCACCATCGAAACACAACCGGTGTGACACATTCTCACAGGTAATGAGCTCGGACACCGAACTGGGGTTTTATAAGAAACAAATTACAACCTAGCATGCAGCTGTCACTTTGCTTTAGTCAGGAGGACCACCCACTAAATATCACCTAGCTCATTACTGTACCGAGCGTTATGGCTACTGCACATGGAAATAGAAATCCATTCTCAAGGTATTTCTAATAAAGACACACTGTGATGTACAACAGAAGAACCCCGGTATGTATTCAGCTTGCACCTCAGGATGTGTTTGTTTTGATTTGGTAGCTGATTCTGAACCAGCGTAGACACTAAATAATATATTACACTGGTATAGGACGTGTCAGGCTTAATGCTATTCTCTTCTAAAAAAAACGGTGAAAGTCAGTTTTACTGAATGTACAAGATGAGGTTAAACAAGGTATTTTTTTTCATACACAACATGCCTCGTGGGGATAGTTTGCCATTTATGCATGACTGAACTGGTCTGCACCACGTAGGGTCAACTGCTGTGCTGTGGGTGGATACCAGGGCTGCGTTTAATGCTTCTAACACGAACCTTCATTAAATAAGTTAAACAAGGACCTTAAGTGAATTAAAGCAAAACGCTTTCCAGCCCCGTTACGGTGGATTGTTCACCGCAATCCACTTTGATCGCGCTCCAACACTGCCAGCACTTGCCACTGCTTCGCTGCAAACACAAGTTGAGGATTCTGACTCACATAACGCTGACTGATTTGTGGCCCCACAAAATGAATTTGTTGGGCCGAGGCCAGCTGTGCAGCCTCTCTGTCTTCTCATGCTGTCACTTCCTCTCTCGTTTTCCATCGACAGTCTTTCATAACCTTCATCCTCTCTTTCTCTGCTCCCTCGGAGGACGTTTACTGCTACGGTGTGTGTGTGTGATGGCCGAGGTTGACCATACATGCCTTCAGCCTTCGTAAAAATATCTGGTTTCATGGAATATCCAGAAAATGCATTTTGATTCTACGACCAACATGAAAATGAGACAAAAGCTGTAGCTTATTGCAAGCTGGTGCGAGGTTCATAATCAGGAAGATGGGGAATACGTCGGGATATATGCGTGAAGCCTAGACTGTGATCACGGCTTTGAAAATGGAACGAGAAAATGACGTGTTCTGAACATCCTGCATGCGGTAGCCTTGACAACGTTGTTAACTTCAACGAAGAACACGTGTGGCGGAATGACCTCTGCGCTGCCGTCAAAATACAGATAAGAAAATGGCATATGGCTGCCATAATTATACCTGTCACATTCAGAAATAGCTCTCTGGAAGCAGAACAGTTTCCTTCTGTTACAGATGAATGGGTAGAATAGGGAAGCGGTTCCCCGCTGTTCCGCTACTCTCTTGGTCTAGAATGACAGCTCGCAAATTGGATATTTTAAGGGGATGATACAATCACAGAGTCATATCACTCTCATGTCTTTGTCTCTCTTCAAAAATGCCCCAGAAACAATATCATCAAGGCACTCAAGAGATTATCTTATCTGACGATATTTTTTAAAGGCTTAATAACACTGTGCTCTGTGTGTCTGAGGCAAGCAGCTGAAATGGGGGGGAAAGGGGGAGAGTTTTTGTTTTGTTTTGTTATTTTTCCCCGCGACTCTGTTTCTTCTCTTTTGGCAGGATGGACAGGGATATTTACGGGTCAAAGAAAGAAAGAAAAAAAATGAATGGAAAAGAGTGAAGTGTTAGCAGGGAGAGAAGGAAATGATAGTCAAACAAACTTGAGAAGCCAAATGTTTGAGTGGAGAGTGAGAAAGCAAACGTGAGAGAGAGAGGAGTACAGAGATGATGAAGAGAGAGAGAGAGAGAGAGAGAGAGAGAACTGCCTCTGCTCCCAGCTTGTGGTGCTTGCATAGGGGAAGAGGAGGAGTTCTCTTGCCTGCATTAGCACTGCAATGTCAGTGAGGACTAGCGTATATCACTGACTGTATGAATGGCTTTCTAGCATAGCTCCAGCAAGAAACTATTTTAAAGCCCGGCTATGCAGTTCATTAATTTGCCTCTGGCTGAGTCAAATTAAAAGACACAAGATAAGTTTTTCTAAAAATAGAACCCGTACAAATCTATGGTACCCTTACAGTACGTCACTATTTCCTTTTTCTCTCTGGCCAACTTCTGTGTCTATTTGTCTGCTGCCATGTGGGAGATAAAAGAGGTGGAAGAGCGTGACACCTTGCGATTCTTCAGCACATGGGCATGGAGTTGAACAAGAGGGGGGGAGGCAATGCACCGATGCCTAGCCAGGTACGATTTGCAACAGAGCATACGGCATGCTGAAATACAACAACAAAAAAAGAGGGAGGGAAAACAAGGATCAAGGCCAAGCACCAGCTGTGTTAAAAATAGCTGCACTCCCTGGCATTTTTCTATACCTTCCGGCAGTTCTCCTAATAATAGCAAACATACACACATAGCTCAGGGCCACTGCAAACAGAGCGGGAGGGCTGGAGGATAGATGCGCTAGGTTATGGTAATGCTTTTGGAAGACAAGCTCCCCCCTCAGGACATACTGCTCACCTCACCCAGTCCCTCCGTCCAGCTTAATGAGCTCCAGCCGACAGAAACGAAGTACATGGAGAGGCATCGGAAGGGGAATATGGCGCGGTGATGTATTGGGCTTGCCTGTCCACAGCAAACAAGAATCATTTCCAGACATGCTATAAAACACAGGGAGAATTCACCTTCAGCCTGGTTGAGTACCAAAGTCCGGGCCAAGTGAGGAGAGCACTCAGAGGAAGACCTTTCTGACGAAAGCATCAGACGCTCGGGTCACCCGATTGCGACTCCAGTTACGTGCATTTCGAGGTACCGCTATAGCAGCTGCGTCATGGCCAAGTAGACAACGCCTTGAGGGAATAGTCCAACAAATGATGGATGCTTCCCTCCACAATGGCGTACTACTAAATAGGTCTTTTAAATTCATTAAATACTTCCCTTACTTTGGATTAGCCCATGCAGGCCAGAACCATTATACTTGCAGATCAGTCAGGCACAGCGCAGGCTGAAACTCATTCCCCAAGATTTTACATATCTGGCCACTGCGGCAGAATATCCTCCCGTCACTTGCTGTTTGTGATTGGTGAATACACAATGTGTGTTTTCCCTTGGCACGCCAAACAAACGGGGGGGAAACATCAGAACATTGCATGGACATGAGGGTTGTGCTTGAAGGAACACACTTTTTTTTTTTTTCCACGGCCAAACCTGGGGGATGCTCGTTGAACTGAAAGTGCCTTTTGTGTGATTCAGCAAACAAATTACTCAAAATGTGACGGTGAAAAGAAATAAATAAAAAAGGTGGCGAGACCTCCTGTGCACATAAAGAATGGAGGCGCTCAGACAAATGGTGTGGTCTCCTGCGCCGCTTGAAGGGGGGAGGGGGGTGGGGGGGGGCATCGTTCAAGCACGGCAGATGAAATTCAGGAGGCAATGGAAAACAAATACAGCCAGTCGTCTGCGGTATGATTTCTAATTTGCTATTTGCCTTGGTGATGTTAAAGCTGTTTCAAAATAAAGCATCTGAAGGTGTAAATTGGATGCGCAGTGAAACAAGGGGAGCTGTTGTTAACAACGTGCGGGTCACACTTTCCCCTACCAGTGCCTCCAACTAAATGTCTGAAGGCATTACTTGAGGCAAGATGGAGTACATTTACAGAACAGAATGAATTAGCGTGTGTGTGTGTGTGTGTACCATGAGCGAGGGTGAACCAAACAGCATCATTAAGTGAGCTTGTCTCAGCGCGATAATTCAGAGGGCTTATTGTAATGCTAATAAAAATAAACAAATACTGTTACTAGAGGACTTTTTTGGGGAGTTCTGGGCTTTATTAGGTGTAAAATTATAGAAAAAACTCTCATCTCCGAATGGAGTCAAACTGTTGATATTTACTATGATTTCTGTCAGAAAATGCAAAAACAACATGAAGTCATCATCATATTATCAAACACATTGCGTTATTGCAGCCAAATACCTGGTGCGTTTCCTCATTTGTGAAACGGAGACGTCCTGAAAAAAAATCACAACGGACGACAAATTGATTGTTTATTTCCCGTTTGTGTGTTTTTCGCGCACAAATACAGCCCCAATTAAATTTTTCTCTCCCCTAAAATATCTATGATAATTCTCCCACAAAGACTGAACCGAGGCTTTTTAAATCCCAAATGGTCGTGTCATAATCCAGTAAATTCAGGAGCCTAATTGGATTTCTGGAAGGCCCAGAATAGTAGCAGAATATTAAATACGAGCTCTGTCAAATTCTGTAATGGAAAAGGGGTCAAGTGGAAAAACCGTCGACGACACGCACGCGGCTACTGCGGCCTAAAAAAAAAAAAAGTATTTTTTTCGCATATCATTTACCCCCATGCAAAAATGTGGTCAGTCACCAGAGCCAAACGCTAATGACGAAGTTAAACTCCGGAACAAATATGAGAAGTAAGCCTTTCAACATCCAAATATAGACACTGAGGATTGTAACACAGAACCTAGAAACTAATTAAAGCCCGTCTGTGTGACGCACAGCGCCATGCAAGCATCCAAGTCAACCACTTTCCAGTCAATATGCTGAGAGAGAGGGTGTTCAGACAGACACAGAGCGTCTTCAAGCTTCCTTCTGTCTCAATCCACATCACAATGGAATGCGACCAAAGCCAGACGCAGCAACCCACTTCTGTCCTTCTGAAGTAAAGACAGAGGGAGGAAAGAAAGAAAAAAAATGGTGTCGGCCCAACAAAGTACACCAAATCTCCAGGCTGTGCATTAAGAAAAAATTCAAATCAAGCTTGACTGAATTTCTCGTGGCTCAGACGCTGGCTAAAAGGCGCTGGTGTTTACAAATGACACTTCAGTGAGTCGTGACCCAAATTTGAACTCCCTGGAAGACCAGAAACCAAAAGTGGAATATCGGACGTAGAAACCAAATCTCATTCACACAACAGTCACACTCCCGGATACCGCCAGCATTACTTATTGATAACATTTTGAAATAAGAAAAAAAGTTGGGAAGAATTGTGTAATATTGTTTGTTCATCAGCACGTCGTGCTCTGTGATTCATGGGGCTATTATGAAAGTGATTTCCACACGGAATGAAAACGTACAATCAAAGACCATTTTATAGTATAATTGAGGTGTCTGAAAAGTCTCCTCGAGGCGCCGTTGTAATAGTCTTAGACCACGTGTGCATACAGTATCTTGATTTGTTGAGCTCCTAGCTTGACATTTCCTCCCCCTTAGGTTTTTACCATCAAGCTGTTTCCGTGACATCTGAGTTACTGGGGGCACTCTCTCTTAATTAGAGCCTGAGCCTGGTCCAGAGCCTTCGCCTTCTTCTCCTTACGCATATTTCAGACACATCAGTCGAGGTGATGGCTCCGGGCCCTCGATGATTACCTCCCTATCATTTCTTTTAATTGCACCTAATGATATTTAAGCGCTAATGGTTGCGTACCTGGAGAAAGCTGACAACAAAGGGTGTTTATGAGGGGGAACATTCATTTGACCCTTGATAAATACTTCCCTGTGAGAACAGCCTGACAGGTGAGGAAATAGAGGTCTGTGTGAGGCAATCACGCCTCTTTGTGCACACTAATGAATGCAGAGACTGATCCATTTCCCAATCTGCCCTCTTGTAATGAAAAGGAGAGTAGGCCTCCCGCTGCAGCACTACCTTGTGAGCCAAGCTAGCACACGTGTGCTCCACCACTGTGACTGGCAGATTGGATTTGCCTTTAAATGATTCACTAATCTCCATCTACAAAAAAAAAAAAAAAAAAAAAAAAAAAAAAGCCTCCGAAACAGGCTGCTGTAGATTTTGGCATGATATGTTATTTGCATTTAAAGTATTGGCAGTACTTCAAGGGGTGGGCGAGTTGAGGTGGGTCTGGCAGTGGATTATACAGGTGGTTGAAAGGGAACACAACAAGCTGAAATGTGGGCTAAGACGATGCTTGTGAACTGACTTTTTGTATTCTTAGTCTGACAGACCTCGAACAATTCAAAGCCAGGACGCAATTCATTCCTACGGTGATAAGCACAATGTTATGGTATCTTGGGTGACAAATAAAAAGCAGTGTAAACAGTTTCCTGGGAGCGCGTACTGTGTTTTCCGTGCAGGCGAATAGCGGCTGGCAGTTGAAGTCTTTTCATACGCTAATACACCGCTGCTCAAAACAACAAAAAAACAACAAGAATGCTACAAAAGCCTGCCTCGCCAAACCCTGCAGGCGCAGGATCTGCAGCCTGTCAAGAGATGAGCATTGAATCCACTGGTCTCTGTGTACCTGAACGAATCGCCTGAAAAGCAGTGCTCGCTAAGAGGAGCAATATCTCCAACATGCAGTACCGCCGATGACACACTGAGCCAAGTTTGAGGTTTCAGTATACGGGTCACGTGCCCATACTGAGAGCTGTCAGCACGGTGCACTCCGGTGTGTACGGAAGCCTTGTGAGGGAGCGAGCTAAAAGGCAAACAACTGCTGAATACAAGATTACAGGAGGATGTCCCAATATGAAAAAATATTTCATTTGATGATTAATAATGGATTATGAAAAATATGAGTTGGGTTTCTAGCATACCAGCTATAAGATCTATCATCTATATCTCTCTCTCTCTCTCTCTCTCTATATATATATATATATATATATATAGATATATCTATATATCTATATATATAGATATAGATATATCTATATATATAGATATATCTATATATATCTATATATATATATACAAAACGTTTGGTCGTACAGAACCATTTGCACTGATGTTCAGGCTCTCTGGCTTTTGGGAATAGGTCAAATGATCAAATAAAAATAAAATTATACTGTTTACTTGTTGTACGTTAATAAGATATGTAACCTGAGCATGATTATGTGCATGTGAATGCCAACAGCAAGCAAAAGGTCATATCCTGATAATAAATTCGAGCATGATAGCAAGCTTGAAATATGCTGATATGTGAAATGCCAAACCTCCTGCTGTTAATATTTGTTGTGGCAGTTTATAGTGACAATGCATACTATTTATACATATTCAAATACGTGTGGCTCAGGAGAAAGAGTGGGTGGTCCACTTATCACAAGATCGCAGTCCGATCCCCCGGCTCCTCCATTCAGTCATAGTGTCTTTGGTACTGAACCACAAATTGCTCCAGAAGGCTGTGCTATCAGTGTGTGTGTGTGTGTGTGTGTGTGTGTGTGTGAATGAGCCTTTAGAATAGTTCCTGTCAAGCAGAACCCTTGCATAGCAGCCTTTACCATGCGTACTTGGAAGACCAGAAAAGACGCTCTATAATTGTAAGTCCATTTACCAAGTCCACATGTGGATAGCGTCTCCGGAATATGACTTTGACTGGGGGTTAGAATTTGTATGCATAAACTGTAACTGCATTTACTGAACACCTCTTTCTGTCCTTGCCGGAGCATCCTGGGAATTATACGGGTACATTGAGGCCGATCATCAGAGGAACTTTCTGACCTGAGTCCTCTATGCTGTGGGACCTCTGTCACCGCTCCGCCATCTATTCTCACTCTTTACCTCACTTTTCACCCCCTCTCTCCCTCAACAGTGTTCAACCTATCAAACTGTACCAACCCCTCCGTGTTCACTTTACACTCCACTGAGCCCATGTCATCATTCCTACATATCTTGCCAGGTAGAATTGGCCTCCTTTTCTCCTTCCTGTTGTTCGACTGCTAAAAATAAAGCTCCCCTTTGCGGAGCTGCCATGAGGCTCCAGCCTGCTCCTCCGCGGGGCTTAAAACTTCCCTCCCAGACTCCACTTTCAAGAGTCAGAAGCAGAGTTGTCTGATTGTTCGAGTGCAGACGTATAATTATTGTCTGTAGCACAGGGTTGATGTCATTAGTGTTACTTAAAAGTGAAAAATGTAGTTTCATTTAAGCAAAAATGATGACCCTCGTGTAAGGTACATCAGATACTTTAAATCTGCACCTTAAGTCCTAATTATTTCATTACATTTTTATTATACTGGCTCATTTCACACGGACGGTACTTATTGATTAACAGAATACAAGAAAAACCTGTTCAGTTAATGAGCCAATCTTCTTTTTTTGACAATGCTATTATGCTGATTATTCTGTACACATGACATATTCTTCTGTCCATCCTGAGAGGGGGATTCCTCCTCAGTTGCTCTTCCATTTAATTTTTTTTGCCCCGTTAAAAGGTTGTTGTTTTTTTTGGTGAGGGCGAGTTTTTCCTTATCCAGGTCAGAAGACAGAAGATGTTATATGTGGTACAGATTGTGATTAAAATGTGATCAAATTAAATTGAACAGCTAGCTACAAAGCACACGTACTAAATAAGAAATACGGGTTTAATTAACAGGTTCCCTTCCCTTTGTGACTTTCACTGTTAATCTAACCTTCCTTTACATTCTAAACGCATACCTGATGCTGGTATTTTGAGTGGTTAACGATCTTATAATGACAAAATTACAATTATAGTAGCAACTAAGTGCGTAAACGTCACAGCCTTTGATGCAGAGACAACGTGGGCTACTTTTGTCTTAAGCCTACATCCCCTCAACTCTTGCAAGTCTACCTAACACTTTAATTGCCACAATGTATAATCTAGGATAAAGTGTTTCAAGTCATTCTCCCTCAGGGACAGTCTTTGTTAGCTCTTTTGGAAGAGTAGTTCATAAGATACATACGATTATTGCTGGGAGTTAAAACTCTGCAGGCCATGTTCCAGTCTCCTCTTATATCCACAGTACTTGTACTGTAAATGAGTCGGCCATTTTTACACTACGACAGCAACTGTGTCGAACTTCTTAAAACTTGTTCTGTTTTACAGGCGTAGATTACAGCAGAATAGAACTGTCAACAACAGAACAGAAATCCATCCGCACTTGAAAGCTTAGAAACTAAAAAAACAGAATAGAGACCAAACAGGGATATTTTTAACGTATGAACATAAATGTTCTTCTGTGAACTCGGGATCCACAGCACTTTGGACATTACAAGACATTTAGACAAGCAGAGACACCTGGATTGCCTCCACAATTCCGAGTCCAAAAAGCCCTTCTGCTGATCATCATCGGACATGAAGGAACACGACGGGTATGAGTGACTGCTTAGCGGCTTCGCGTGATTGTTTAATGGGATCTAAGGCAGGAACTCAAGAGTGAGACAATGCTGTGTTTGGGACCTTTTCAATAATGTATCGATGCACTAAGTTGTTGGCCAGATGGGTTCTCCCAGCACAGTCTTGTCTTGTTTTCAGCTGTGACTACTGAACAGAAAGAAAGTGCTGAATGGTACAGCAGCACGACTGGATTATTCAGGTGAATTAAAAAAAAGGTCATAATGCTTAGTCAGTGGAACTATGACTTTGGGAGGAATATTTGATGAACTGTCCCCATGTTGGCACGGTGCTGACATTAGAAGAAGAAAGAAAAAAAAAAAGCTCTGTAGCACTTTGTCTTCTCAGCACATTCCCAATGCAGAGTAGTAATGGCCCTTGTAATGCCCACATTCTTTATTTAAAACAAGGAGAAAATGTCTGCATGTCCATAAAATAGCATTGATAGTAGCCCTGTGTATTCACCTTGCAGGTATCTCTATGCAAGATCAGCGGCCATTGTTAACACTCATCAGAATACCTTTGGAACGTTACATTTCCAGGACGTCTGTAACTTCATTCTCACTCCGGAGAAACACTTTGATTTGCGGTAGAAAATCTATTCAGCCCAACTGTCTCACACACACACACACACACACACACACACACACACACACACACACACACACACACACACACACCGGTGCAGGTGGTTGCTCACCTTGATCACTGGTGAAGTTCAGCTGTGAACAAGCAGAGAGCAGATCCTTGTGTCTACACAGATGGGACCGGACAGATGGAGGTTTTTAACAGGGCAGCTGATGTCCTTGGGCATCTGAGAATTGAAATCTTATGGATGGAAAAGTAGGTAACTGCCCGACATTATATTAGGTGACTGACGAGTCCTCATACTTTCAACCCACTTTGTCAGAAGTAAAATATGACAAAATAATAAAGATTATATGGATTATTTGACTATATATTACTGTATTTAATAATATCCAACTTGGTATAGGATTATTTCAACATCTATTACAGTAGAATATATTGACAATTGAATAGCGTTGCCAGAACATTTGGTACATTACACTCCCCAAAAGATGTGATTTTGTGGTACTAATTGTCAACATTTCTTGCCAAACATTTTAGCTCACTGCACGATACCTTTTAACATGCTAAACCTGTAAGCTTGCTCAGCATAATTATGTAAATGCTCAAAGCATCCAGCTAAGACTGACTCAAAGTAAATCGTAAACTGATGAAACCTAAGACAAGTGAGACAAAACAGACAAAACTATTTTTTTCCTGGTTCAAAGAATAGAGTAGATTGGTGCCCATTTTCCATCCGGCAACTTCTTTTTTTTTTCTGGCATGCAATAGTCATTACAACCTCATTACAGCCACTACTGTCACTATAGACCTTTAGTGTTGATTCCATTCTAAGAGCAGACACTGTACAATGAGGAGGCAGCGGTAGATGTTAGGTGTCTTGATTCAGGACTCTTTAACATCATATCCTGCTGCTGACTGAGTCACAGTAGGACACACACACACACACACACACACACACACACACACACACACACACACACACACACACACACACACACACACACACATCATGTTCCAGAAACTGAATGCGACGTCTCTCAGTCCACCCTGGTGCCTCAGATGTAAAGGGGGGAAAAAAAGCATTATTGGAATATCTGTAAACGATATCTTTATAGTTTACATTCTCATTCTTAGACACAGTCATACAGTTGATTTGAGTTAACAGCAACCTTTGACGTTGGCTGCCTCATCTTAAAGGTTGAGTGCGCTAAACCCAAGGAGCATACCTCTTCATTTCCCCCTCTTATCTCTCTTCACTCAAGGTGATTACCTTCATCATTTTCATTTATTTTAGGGAGAGAACTTTTGCTCTGCAGCCCTGACCAAAAGGTTTCCTTAATGACCATAGGACAGCTAAATCGAATCCCTTTGCCACAACCGAGGCAGTAAAATGAAACAGTGCTCTGTTTTGGCGGCTCAACATTTCTTTGTCTTCATTCCGCACCAGCAACTGACATGTAAAGATGAGTACTGAAGCTTTATGAATCAATAAACCAAGAGGACATGCTTTTAACAAAACATTGCAGTAGAAATTGTTTTGTTCGTGGAATTTAGTGACTTTGTTATTAGCGTTATAACAGACCATGTATTGATTTTCCAGCCCCTCCGCTAGTTGTGCTACGTGTGGACGCAGATCCACAATAAAGCAGCATTGATTGTTTTTTTCATTTTTTAAAAGGACAACGGAAGGGGAGTCCATTGCCCTGCAGAAGCTGCTTTGGTAGACATGCAGAGAGAAGCCTTGTCTGCTGGCAGGCGTCACTCACAGACACCTATCGTGTTTGTATTTCCAGGGACACGCTGCGACCATTTCATGGAAATGTCAAACTTTGTTGTAGTTCGTGATAGAAAGTGAGTTAACAAGCTTAGGGACATATTTTGTTTATGCGCTCCTCCGGCTAATTTCTCAGCTGGAGTGTTGTTTACTTAGTGCATACAATTATAGAACACCTTAGTGCGCCCATTGGCCAATGTCATTGGGGAGGCACTTAGTATAAAATCAAGGTTTATAAGCTGTCCACAGATTATATGAAATTACATTACTGTGATATTTTTGTATCATTATGATTATTATTTTGCATATATATATATATATATATATATATATATATATATATATATATATATATATATATATATATACATATATTCAATTATTGTGCTGCACCGGTCTACCATAAAAATACATTATTTATTTCATATTTTAATAGATCCCTGTATTTTAACTTCTGCACTACTTCATGTCTCAGATTTTTACTTGCTTGACTTTCTTTTTTAAGTATATCTAAAGAGCAATTTTTATTAACTTGAATCATCACTAATTTCTGTTGAGAACCTGGACACCAAAGCTGCTTTGAAGGATAATTCACCAAAAAAAACCCCGTATTATTATATATTCATCAAGTTTAAAAACAATTACAAAAAAGTAATGACCAATGAATCACAGCAGGTAATCACTGCTTTCTATTACCCAATGTGTCAAACCAAAAAATGGATCCCGCAGGTGTAGTTATTGTAATTAGTCCGCTCAAAGCAACTGGAGGAAAAAAGCCTGCACTCTTGCCAGTGGGGGGTTAGAGTGAGTGAGAGGAAAAGAGAGAGGAACTGGCTTCCAAGTGTGGAAGGAGGGATTCGCTCAGACAAAGAAAAAGTGCCACAATTTAAAGAAGCCCTCCCTCAACAACAACCCAAGGTGTTATGGTTCACAACGTTCCCATCCCTCCGTCAACACAGAACTACCAATACCTGAAGGATGATTCTCTGGCCACACTTTAGGACCACACATTGTGACCTTTATCGCACAAGAAGGTGGTCTCACTTAGCTGCATATAAGGAAGGGAGCGGGTTTAGCGTAAAGACCCAGACGAGTACTTTAATTACATCTGAGGAAGGTAAACATGTGTCTTGATGACTGCGTAAGGAGCTTGGCATCACTTTAATATCAGAGCGCTTTTAATCCCCATATTCACTTAATATTCAGACGCAGTGAAAGGCTTTCGGTAGTTCTGTGCAAGGTCATTTCTCAATATCTAGTTTATGCACATCCTGCTAACTAAGGTGTTCGATAAGATAAATCCGAGGTGTAACAAAAGGATCAAAAGGTTCCATGATTTACTAATATCTCTTTTTAAATACTGGACACTTTCACCTCTTCAGATGTCTAAATTGCCTTCAAAAGAAACTTATTTTACTGAAAAACAATCAAATGTCTACACTGAAAACCATAATCTGTGACGACAGGCTCACAGGCAGATATGACATCATTAGTAATGTAATATGTTGAATGAACCTTGATTATTTATCATCCTTCGAAAATGTTTCTTTTAAATGGATAACACATTGTTAAACCTTTCTTAAAGCAACAGTTCAACATTTTGGGGAAATAAGCTTATTTGCTTTCTCGCCATAAGAGCGAGATAGAAAGATCAATACCAGGATCATATAAGAGCTGGTTAGCTTAGTGACAAACATTTCCTATAAGCCGCTGTAACTCAACATACATTATACATTTTACGTGTCAGATGATTTTTTTAAACATCCTCAATATACAGAAGGTTCATCACAGCATGGCTTCATGCAGGGATAAGACCACATTGAGTGGACATGCTTTTCCCTCTTGGTCCCATTGCATTTCCCAGCTGTGTGCACACTTAGGAGCAGCCGGTAGATTAAAGAAGGTCACTTTGGCTCGGATGCCGTCACCTCTGTGCCGACCTGCTTCTCTTTCTAGTGAAGTCCTTCGAGTGTCACCGATTATGTGAGAGTGTTGTAGCCTTTATCAGCTAACATACTCATACAACCTCCTTGAAAGCCTCACACGAGTTGCCACTTCAACCTGCTACATCTATATCGATAGACAATTAGCCGAGTCTGAAGGAGAATGTATCTCTGGGTTTGCCTTCACAAGACAATCATTTGCAAACTCAATTGAGCGAAACAAAAGGTTAATAGGTGTGTGGAAAGCAGAGAACGTAAATAGTTTGCAAAGCAACTTGGCGGAAATGGATTCTCCTGTGAGAGAGGGTTAACTAAATTTTCTCTTACGACTTAATGCGCGCCTCCCCGGCGCTAATCTGTATCAATACATCAGAAAGCCAGATGGCAGCGAGTCATTGTGGGAATAGAATAACTGACACACAGAAGAGCTCTTAAGACAGATAGATAGATGGGGGCAGAAGCAGAGGCACACAATGAAATTATACGACATCAATAATTAAACACCCTATGACCTATAAAAAAAAAAAATGATATACAGTATGTGGTGAATTTGTACAAATTTGTAGAATATAAAATATATAGTACTATCATAATTAATTATTCAAATTAAATCAGTATGCATATTGCTTAGATATGAAAAAAAACAAACCCTGTATACTCATGGATGTATATGCATATTAATTAACATATGTTCACAGTTAATCATGAATTGAATGTATAATATAAAATAATATAAATGATGCTGCAACTATTAGGATCATTTTCCAGTTTTCAACAGTGGATAGAATTGTTTTTTTTAGACATATTTGTGAAAACTGTGTCACTTCCTTTGTAGCCCAAGTCCTCTGGTGAAAAAAAGCAAACAAAAGAAATAAAATCTCTACTTAAAAAGCTTCTATTACACAGAAAAACTGAACACTTTTTTTTACCAAAACTGTCACATTATATGCACATCGTCCTGAATCAGCTGTGTATTTGCTGTCTTGAACACAACACACACCATTCCTCCTGCGAAGGCCTGACTTGAATCACTCACTCGGTGAGTCCCTGACTCCCTGGCTGCATGTTCGCCTGCAAGTGACTGAGAGCTCAACTGAACTGAGAAACAAGCAAACTGTTTCAGGAAGGGATTCAGTTTGAGATCCTTCACCCAAAAGATTTTGTTCTTTTGAGCGACTCGTTCTCGAACGATCCGTCATCCTGTAAGACGATAAGAGGTGTTTTCCCCCACGAATGTTCTGCTGAGATGTAAGTCGTGCTATTAACTGTGTTTCACTCAGGGGGGGTTCAAGCCAGTTAGCCTAGCTTGCTTGCTTGCTTCCCACTCAGCGTTAACGTTTTTTTTTTTTTTACCTCAGCCGTCTGCAAGTCACTCCCATTTTTTGAATCACTGCACTGAACAACATGTCCAGGCAGAGTCACAGAGCAACATACGGAGAGCTCAAACCACAGATGGGACTGACAGCAACATACAAATGACACAGTATCGAGGAGCAGATAGAACCAGGCCACAATGTGGAAGAGCATGAAGCTTCACCTGCTGTCACAATGGAAGACTTCCAGTGTTGTTGGTGCATGTTCTGCGCGGTCCACTCGGTCAGCATTTCAGCCACGGCCTTTTCTAAAAATACATGACATTTTCGAAGGAGTAAAGCAAACTCAGAAACAAAAAAACAGAGCCTGTGTGTTTCCACCGGGATGGGGTAATCCCTGGACATCTGTTCGTGAGGCACCCGGAGAGGTCGCCCTGTGGAGAAGAAAGTGTGACCGTTTATTTTGGCCAGTGCCTCGCTTGAGACGATGACGAGCGGCGTCCCCCCACAGAGCAGCGAGAGCTGGTTGGGTTAATGGCAGTGAAAGCAATTACAGAGAGCAAGGAGACCCGGTAGGCATAGCAACTCTCGTGATAGCGTTTCCTAAAAAAATGAAATCTTGGTTGTAGATACATGAATACAGGAAAGGGACTGGTTCAAAGACATTTAAGGGGAACTAATTATGACTTTGTCTCCGTCTTTGTCACGCAGGCACAGAGGAAGAGGCTGAGAAAAGACAGAGATGGGCTTTTTGTACACGGTGTTCTGTGAGGCCGGGCTCCGTTAACTCGGTAGACTGTGACACAAACCAAAACTTTAAGTCCAGGCCCGGAGGGCAGGACATTTTCTGTTTACACTTACAGAAAGCCATGTTTCCCCTCAGTGTAAACTCTGATATCTAGTCCTGAATATATGTCACACTGTGTCACAAGGACAGTTCAGTCTGAGTGAGCCTGGTGAGTTTCAGGACGTCTTTAATGGCAGGAAAGAATTACAAACAAGACAACACCTTGCTTGATGGGGTTTGAGGGTAATGGGATAATATGCAATTAGATTCATTTCAATTTTATATTCAAAATAATAACATTCTGTTTGCTGAAGAATCTGTTTTATTCGTCAGATTGCATGAAAAGGGTTAACCCAATTTATTGAGTCAATTTGACCTTTTCAGTGGATGACATTAGTAATTGGTTTTAATCAGATAATCAGTAAACTGGAGCAAATCACATTTTCGTATTAATCTCTGCAACCTTGCGATTAACCTTGTCTACATTTTTTTAACAGTCTATTAACAGGGATTTACCATTCGCTCATAGCATTGTGCTGTTTACTTGTTGCTAGCCAAGTTACACATTTACCATGGAGCCTCGCCAACTGTTTGAGGCTCTGTCGCTGTATGCACAACACTCATCTCACATTCATGAAGAGAAAGGGTAAGGGAAACTTATAATAAATGAATAAACTGAAACTGAATAAATCTATATATTTTTCCTCCTGTCTTGCTTTAGACTATGACCTCTCATCTCATCGCAAAAACATTTGTCTTTCAATCCCAATGAAGACCAACTCCAGAAGTCAAATAATATTCAAATTTAAATTTACTCCAGATGATTTTTGATGTAGATCCTGGTTTTGTTCTTACAGCTTCAACGAAACATTAAGCTCATTGTCATGGTGTTTGAAGGGATTTGGTCACATCTGCAGCCGATCATGTCGTTCACAATACGACATGATCCGTTCTCCTTCCCCTGTCTGTTCCCTCTCATTCCCCAGTTTGAGAGAAAATGACAAGCCGATGTTCTGGAGCCAGCCAGACACGCTCTAGTGGATGGACCACGGTGTAATGAGTGACAACTGCATTATGACACAAGCATCACAGATAATTACTAGCAATATGGGCTGCATAATACAGCTCAAATAATGGTCACCTCTCCCACGCGCCCTTAGTGGACTTTCTTGCTTGTCAAGCAGCTTTCAATAACGGTTGCTTGCCGTACGTCACTTGCTCGGACCAGATGCAAAAACGTCCACATTCAACATGTCTGTGGTTTGCAGAAATGTACAATGCCAGCATATTTTTTTTTTTACCTGGAAACTGGGCTCAAAGTTTAGTCATCTGTAACTTGATTTCAACCTGATCCACATCATATTTTCCTGTTACAACATAATACCGTTTCAATCTGCCGTGTATGTATGTGTGTGTGTGTGTGTGTGTGTGTGGTGGCGAGATCATGCATTATTCAGCTCATGTCTAAGTGAGGGGGCTTAAGGTGAGAATAGAAGTTTGCAGCAAGTCGTGAGGCAGCAGATGAGATTGCTGATACTGGCAGGATATCACGGGGGCCTGTTGGGTGAGCGAGCTCCGGCATAAATAAATGCAAATGTTGGCTAAGTGCCCACAGAGGGAGCTAGCATCACACAGCTGGGCCAGCTTTGACTACCTGCCCAGGTACATAGAGCGCTATTCTATTTTTTACTGAAACATGTGCCAGGAAATCATTAATATGAGTCATGCTGACCCTTGAGTATGTGGAAAGGGTCACACAACCCCCACCTCCCACACACCAACATCTCTTTCTTCTTTGTGTTTTCTTTCTACCTTCCTTTCTTTGAGGCGGTTGTGTTTACATCCAGACGCGTCTTTTTTTTTCCAATGAGGGCTGTAAATGAGCCAGTTACCTCATGGTGCTAAACAAGCGAAACCACACAAGCAGGGCAGAGCGCTCAAGATTTAAGTGAACATCATAATTTGAGCTGAAACTCACGTTAGATCGCACACTGTTACGCTACATGCCTCTCTCTGATAGGATTCCTGCCCTTTTATATTTAGTGAGAGCTATCAGCGGGGATAAGTGGAAGATCAGCGATTTCCCCCTACAGACAGTTTCCATTTAGCTCAGCCAAAAGCCAGTTAGAGAACACAATCCCAACACTGTGCAAACCATTTGCACTATTCATTCAGGGCAAGTGGAGACCCCCGCCTTTTAGCGCCCACACAAGTGAGAAAAGGACGTACTGTGTTATGAACTACCGCCATTATAGATCATCAATTATTAAATGGCACTTCATACAGTAGGCCTTGCCACCTGGAATCAAATGGTCTCAGTCATAAACAAGAGCTGTTTGGTTGTTTAAGAGCAGACAAGCGGTTTGTATTATGCATGCGTTTCACATGACCGCCAGCTCAATACCTGACAGAGGCCAAATATACATGATTTCCAAAAAAAAAAAAAAAAGAGATAGTATCCCCTTATAAAAAGTGACAGCAAAGAAGAGGGGGCTTACCTTATCTCAGTATTGTGATAAGGTCATATCCTTTCCAACTGATTACTTCTCACAAAGCTCCCTGTATTCACTTTTTGCCAGTCTCATGTGTATCAAAGTGCACGGACAAGAAGCTGCTAAGAGCCCTTTGCAGGCAAAGTCCTTCCTTCAATTGGATCCCTGCCTCTGTCCAACCCTCCCACAGCCAGCCTCTGAGGGATGACTGAAGGAGTGTTGGAGACAAGGTGTCCAGGATTTTCAGGATCTTGTCAGGTCTGGGGATTGGGGGATGTATAGTCTACACCTGTCAACAGAGGTGTCAGCCATCATCGGCTGGCAGGAAATACGATATGATGGGCGCACGGCCTAATATTGGGTGGTTTCCCACAGTGGGTGCTGTTTGGGGAGAATGTCCAGACGGATACTAATGACCCTCGTCTGCCATCAGCTCTGCCTCGGGGAACTGAAGAATGGTTTGATCAGGAAGAAAATGCGGGAAGTTGAGAAAATAATGAAAGTGAAAAGAGTTGCCCTACCCGGCAGCAGTCAGTATCCTGCATTTTCACACTTAGTGAAAGGCTGTCAGTTACCAGATTTTTTCGTCTGATTGTCTGTCCATGAATTATTAATGGACACACCAGTTCTCTTGAGCCTTGGCACAGGCATATTCTGCTATTTTGTAAAGGTCCATCTTTTTCTCTGAGTCTTACGTAGTCAAGCGGTAGTGGTGTCAGAAATCTGTATAACTTCTCAACACGAAAGATATTTTTAGCAAGAATGGACAATATCCTTGGATTTGATCCCCTTACTTACTTACTGATATCTCTGTGTGTGTGTGTGTGTGTGTGTGTGTGTGTGCGTGTGTTTGTTTGTTTGTCTGGTCCATTAGATGGGCACTTACAGGACCAGTGGTTTCCATTAGGTCCGCGGGTCAGGTCTCTCCGTTTTCACTGTTGGTTTGCTGGGACTGACGAGCATGCAGTTGTCACTCATTACACCGTAGTCCATCCACTAGAGCGTGTCTGGCTGGCTCCAGAACATCGGCTTGTCATTTTCTCTCAAACTGGGGAAAGAAAGGGAACAGACAGGGGAAGGAGAGGGGATGAGTGGCGGAGAAGGAGAACGGATCATGTCGTATTGTGAACTCAGCTGCAGATGTGACCAAATCCCTCCAAACACCATGGCAATGCGCTTAATGTTGAGCTGAAGCTGTAAGAACAAAACCAGGATCTACATGAAAAAGCTGGAGCTCTGGAGTAAATTAAAATGGCAAGGATGAGTGGATGTGACAAAGCCATCACGAGAGAGAATGAACAACGGAGCATCAGGCATATATCTGATTTAATCAGAAGTGATACTGGAGTAATCCCTATGCTAGGTCAAAGAAATGGAAATGCAGATGGCATGAACGGCACGATCAAGTCATCGGTCGTGGTCGTCATTTGCAGACCCTGCCCTGAGGAGCAGGCTTAGGCAGTAACAATGTAGAATAATGTTCTGACTCAGCATCCAGGCCTGATGCAAAGGGCAAATGCCATTTGATAATAGTAAATTACTCCTTACTCATTCGATCAGGCTATGAATTAATGATTTTACAAGGGGATTATTTGGGGGCATTTTTACGGCGGATTATTTCGTATAGTGCAATGCTATCCTGAGGCACCATTGCATCATGTAAGAGTGAAGACTGCCTCAAAACAACCCAAAATAATATTGTTGATATTATACAGATTTTCCCAGTGCTTTGTTCCCGTGTGGGCTTTCATGAATTATGTTAAGGCATCCCTGCAATGAGATACGAGTTGATTGTTTGCCGCATCCTTATAACTACAGTTCACACACACAACTACTACAAGTACTTTCGTAGCTGCAGCCGTAGCTGTTGTTCCACTAATAAGCACCATCTTGCTTTTCAAGAACGTTACGTCTAAGTTTAATGGATTTATTAAATAATCCAAAATCCTACTAAAAATGAAACAGCGGGGACGAACCACGAACCATCTATGCCGGACCATGCAGTGACATTTATAAAAAGGAAAGCTAACTTAATTGTTACAAAGGTTTATGGATGTAGCTAATGGTAACGTTACCTCAAGTTAATGAGATAATAGTAGGAATGAATACACATTCAATGCATTTTATTACTAGTACATTCTCACGTAAAACAGAATAAAATGTCCTTGGTTTTTCTTGACTGAAGCTAACAATTAGCTGACTGCTAAGTTATCCTAAATAAAGAGCATGTTACATAATCCCAGATCACTCAAGTCAATGTCTAACATCCTAGCCATCAACATGAAATAATTGCCATACGATACTTTTATATAGACTAGAAGACTTTTATACAATGATAAAAATAACCAACCTGCAAATGGGTTATCTGTGTGAGTGCACCGTCTTCCCTCTGCAGCATCACCATTTTACCCTCTTGCATCAATCATGCTTATGTCCCATAATGCAATCAAAAGCTTAATGGCAAACACAACCCAGCGGCACAATGCTGATGCGGGACATTTTTCTTGCTGGCATAAGTGGACACGTAAATAAGTGAGTTAGGGTAATCAGGGAGTAGAGATAGTAGCGGCTCCGGGTACGCGTGTGCTTGTTTTGTGCATCTGTCTTCAACGTCAGCCCCGTATCGATCACATTCACAGTTGCAAGACCAGGTTGGGCAACCTGCCAGCTGGTTTGACAGGCGTCCTTGTCGGCCTAATTCCTCTCGCAGCGCTTTGTCTCTCCTTCTCTTTTCCTCACCGGGGAGCAGCACCTCAGGGGGGCTGCTCATGTGACAGGTGTCCCAGACGATACGGGAAGCACGGACAAATTCAAAAAGGTGAAATAGAAAGACACCTGCTTCTGCGGCTCCCTCTTTAATATGTCGCCGGTGACCTGTACGCAAAGACACGCACCTAGCAAACGCTTTGGCGCATAAACAAACATCAGACGCACAGGCAAACAAGCGCCAAGGTGTCCTCGTATGACTGGATTGAGGTCAGGTGTGAGGCGCCGCTGTGTGTGAAGAATCCTTGGAGTAGCTAGATCAGCAGCTGCGTGGCACACTGAAGGAGGTAATCACTATTCAGAACGCAAGGGCTCTTTATTATAGGGATACACTGCAATGATGCAAGGCAGTCTTGCGTGAAATTGAAGAAGTGACATACTGTGTTTTCATCTCCTTTTTTATTTGTCAGCTTTGCGCAGTTCAATAACAAGTCGAGTCAGTCAGTCACTCAAATCGAGTGACGCTGTGTTATTGTTTTTCCTCTTTTCCCCCTCATGCTCAACTTTCCCCCTTATCTTCACACTCAGTGGGGCGGCCTATTGAAGCGACGTACTTTAGTGACACCTGGAAACTCGTGTGTCTGCATCTGGAAGGCTGAATAACTGTGATTGAGGGAGAGAGACCTTCCTTTGACATGCCACGGAAATATGTCCAGGAGAATGGGTGATAAAGGGGTTTTGGGAAGGGGCTGTCAGCAAAAATGAATATCAGCACAACAGGACACAACGCAGGCAGGGAACGGTTCAGTGGTTCACCACGTCTTGGCAGTTATTCACAACGACAACTTTTCCAGACACGGCTTTGCGTGAC
The DNA here is from genome assembly GCF_023349555.1 of Cebidichthys violaceus. Taxonomy (NCBI): domain Eukaryota; kingdom Metazoa; phylum Chordata; class Actinopteri; order Perciformes; family Stichaeidae; genus Cebidichthys; species Cebidichthys violaceus. The sequence goes on along the minus strand of NW_027176262.1, from coordinate 5,806,559 downwards.
TTTTATCTCTGAAATAATGCATTTGTCCAAACCAACAGAATCTATGTGGGTTAGCAAGGCTATTCCAGGCTTGTGTCAAAAATGTTATTCTGGTAGTCTTTCATCGTGTTACCTGTCTCAATTGATAAAATGCTAATTAGTGGCAACAAAGATAAAGAATATTATACACATACTCTGCAAATTCTTTTCATTTGTAAGCATTTCCTCGTGTCTTGGATAACCCAAAATGTGCTTTCCTTTCTCCTCGACACATTTTCAGAGACTCAAAGAAACTAAACCTGTCTACTTAACAGTATTAACTATTTTGATGAAAGTGAGTGACATTTCCAGTTCATTATTCACTGTTCATTTCTCTTGTTCAAGCTTATTTCTAAGTGAGTTGATACTAGGAAGTATGCCACATGTATTATAGATATAGCTTTGGCCATGGTTCCATTTAAATTGCTTAGGATGATAAAAAAAAAAAATCTTTAGAGCTGAATTATAGAGATACAATTGAGTTTCGTGAGGCCTAGAACATCATCTCAGCTTCTAGTAAGTATAAGTAAACTGTCTCTTCACGGTGCCGTATTTGTGCTCACATCTTGTTTTGCAATGCAATAAAAGACAATTGTATCAGCAATTTCAGGACAATTGACCATTCCTTCATCATAATAAAGATAAATGATAATCATCTTCATGAAATCGATCATGTAGGTAACTGGCTTGAATTGGACCCATGAGCTTTAGCGACAATAATTGTATTATAACTGATTAAATGTATTGCCAAAATTATGAAAGTATAACACCCAAGTTATAAAACAAAAGGAAACAAAGAAGAAACATCCTGTTTTACCTTGTCTTTTGTCTTGTTCAGCAGTACGCTCAAAAGACATTTCTTATTTTCTTTCATCTTGCTTTCTCTTTATTCTGTCAAACTCTCACTATGTCTCTCCTTCCACTTTGGCATTTCCCACTAGGCCTCCTGTCCCTCCACTGCACTCTCTACCACGCATTCGACCAGCTCTCTCAAGACTTTCTCTCCTCTAGCTAAGCTCATTCTTCTGTATCCTGCCCTAAATTCTACCATCCATTAAAACACAGATCCCAAAGGTTTACGGTTTAAAAAAATAATAATTATATTATTAGCCATTATGTCCCGACGCTAGAACAGTGGACACACTGGAAGGTAGGTTGATTACACAGGGAACAAGATTCAGTTTGCCAAATCGGGCCAGGGGCGTAAAGTAGGGGGGGGGGGGCGTTCCCCGCTTCCTACCCCCCCTACATCCGGCGCCCTTAATCGGAACACACCCATCTTCAAACTCGGCCTTTATTTTGATCCCAACTACACACCTGTTAAGTTTCATGATTGCAGGCTGTTCCTGTCCGGTTGCAACATTATTGTGGAGATAAAATCTGTCCAAAGGCAGAAAAAACACCTGGCAAACTGTTTCCGTGGTTTCCGATACAGTGGGTGTGTCCAGGACCACATATTTCCAGGATGACTCGCAGTCAGACTCAAAACCAGCGTTGCAGTGGCGGCTGGTAAATAGCAGTAGATACAATTCTGCTGCTACATGTAGCAGGAATTGCTTAGATTTCACATATTAGCTAGGACACACGGCTGGTTTGCCAGAGAGACAATCAGCACGTCAATATGAAATATCAAACATGTTTGATAATGATAGGTATGGAGTATATAAGGAATGTATGGGGAGAGCCGCTGGAGGGGCAGCTATTATTTCACACTTTGTTTGGGCCCAAGCATGGACCTGTGGTATGCAAAATTTCCAAAAAAGGCAGGTTAGAAAAGTCTCAAGAATTGTGACCATGGACCTCCGAACTGTGGGGAGTTTATGGACTTGCCCTGTGTCGGACTGGGTTTTATAATTCTGTTGTCCAAATCATCAGTTTAAAATGATGATTTCACAAGAGGCAACAGACGACGGTAAGATTACAGCCAATCAGCTTAGTGCTCAGAAGCACAGTAGTAATGTTGAGCATTAAACCAACATTATACTCACCACTTATGAATTAATAAAATGGAAGTCACAATCTTCGTTCAAATCAATTTAAAGGGAGACTGCACTTACAGCGCCATAACGATAACACTTTCACATACCATGTAAAAATTAAACTCTGGCCTTAAGATTTCAGCCTCGGTCACTGTTTCATGACAGCTTGTGTGCGCTTTATATATTAAGCATGCTAGTCATGGTGTTTCAGCTTTCTAGTTTAAATTAAACCTCTTAGATTTGTAACTGAAAGCCATGTGAATGGAAGAACAGCTTCTCATGTGTTAACATAGAGTTTTAGGCCATCGTTCCTCAGAGCTCCCTGAAACAAACACTGAGGTACACTCAGAGGAATCAAAACAGAGAGCAAAGGCAAGCCTTGCCAACCAACCTCAACTGTGGTGGATGGGTGGAGAGGCAGATAGGGGGGGGTAATAGTGGAGAGAGTGTGGTATAGTGGGAGGTGGAAACTGGGTGTATGGAATATGAAAAGCCCTAACACGGTTATCGTTGACTGTCTGCGCGTGCAAGATGCGATGTGACAGCTGAGCAGGGCTGTGAGGGCAGAGATGAATTCACAAATGGTAGCCCTAGGGAACAGTGGTGGAGGGGGGGGGTGACGGTGCATGCTGGGCAGGGAGCGAGGGAGGGAGGGTTGAGGGTTATTAAGGGCTGGCGAGGGTAAACTCTGCAGGATTCTCCTTCAACCCCTCTGCCCTTTGATGTGATGGAACATTTCAACAACTCAACATTTATTTGTTCCAATTCTATGATGGGACGCAGCTAATGAAAACACTTTATAGATATGTTTATAGATGTTTGAAGGCTTCATAGCACAAGGTGACATTCCAGGTCAACAACAAGGTCAATACAGGACTACAAGCTTAAACAAACACGGCTTTAAACCAGGCTGTTCCTGTCCCTTGCAAAAAACAACTTTCCGTTACAAACAGCTGTTGTTTGTTGTGTTCGCAACTTTTAGTTTTACTTTCACTTTCCAAGCAGCTGTTTCAGGTTTTATTTCAACCTCATGAACATTGTAATTTAAACCCAAATCAAGAAGATTATTTCCAAAAACATGACGCCAGGAGTTCTGACAAAGTGTCAGTATGTCACGAGTCGGGATGGGAACGCGTTGAGAAGCAGACATCTCTATGGCCGATATCTCCTAAGATCAGCTGCAGCGACCAACATTTATTTCATACAAAGTGCCATAACTTTGCTTAATTAGTACAAACTATTCACACTGCGACCACGGCCATTATCGTTGTTGTCTGTACTGTGCATGCTGTGCTATTTACTGTATTTATTCTGATTCACTATGATGTGTTTAACAAACCTGTGAAGCCGAAGGCAAATTTCCACATTTTGTGGACAACAAATGTTATTATTATTATTTCCGCTGATTGCCTAAGACTCAGGAAGGAAGTAATTAAAGAAACACTCCAGCACATAAACCGCCTGTAAAACCACAAATTGACAGATTGAGAAATGTGTTCATTTGTGAATTTTGAAGGCGCTGTTCAGTGGAGTTTTACACAGGCTAGCTTTCACCCTGTTTCCAGTCGTTATGCTAAGCTAAGCTAATGAGCTGTTGGTTACATAGAAATGTATAGATACAGTATACATTGTTTTAAGCCAGCATCTCACACACTGATACAAACTGCCAGTACTTTACAGCAACACAACCACATTCATTTGCAATCCAACCATTTAGAAATGTATGACATCCTGATGCACTAATGTAAAATCATTACATCTCCTGATTCATCTTCCTGATGATTCAGAGAGGCTTGCAGTGTATCCACTGTGGATCCCTCCGAACACACGTGTCAAATAGCTTCTTCCATGTGCTATCCTACCAACAGGACACTGTGCATTATGCTGATTAAGACATATAATGACGTTTCAATATTTCAGAGACCCTATGGCTTCCATAGCTGTGAATGTTAAGTGTTCCTAAATGACCACATTCTACATGCGTCCTGTCCATCTCTTTTATCCTCCATCCGACTCCTACAGACGGGGTCTGTCCTTTACTTCCTTTCTGGAAAATTCACCTGATGCGTGGTGAGTGTGGAGGCTAATTCCTATTGAGATGTGGCTTTCAATCCTGCCCGACATGTTGAAACTGCTGGTGTAACACCAGGCTGCAGGTGGCATTAAACTTCAATCAATCAATCCATCACTGCTCTGTACTTCCCTTCATCTCATTCCGTAGCAGAACAACGAAGCCCTCCTTCTCAGCACAGGCAAAATTAATCACAGATGCCACTAACAGTGAGTCTGACAGCGTTGTGAGAGTGTATGTGTGTGTGTGTGTGTGTGCGTGTGTGTTTGTGTGAGTGCAGTGCTGGTTGTGTGTGTGTGTGTGTGTGTGTGTGTGTGTGTGTGTGGGGGTTGGGGGGGTCTGTTGAGCAAGAAAGAGAAAATTCGAAAAACCATTTAGCATTTTAAATAGCTGCACCATCTCCAACTCAGCCGTGCCCCATTAATTAAAAGGACATGCTCCGTTGAAGCCCAAATGAAATCTCACTCTTATTCACTGTAGAAGACGTCTGTAAGAATGATCTCCCCCTCCTGCCCCATGGTAAAACCACGTAATCTAGGCTTCAGACTTTATCATAATTGGATGAGGATGATTTATGCCAGGTAGAGAGAAATGATGAGGGGGAAAACTACACTCCACCACTACACCTCCCCCCCTTCTCCCCCCCAGCCATCTTCCTCTCTCCTTTCCCCCTTACACACTCACACTCTTTCTCACCCACAGTCAGCTCAAGAGGATGTCATACACTCCTGCGTGCACTTACGTCTTCGAGCGTACTGCGGGAGATCTCAATTATGTTGATTGACGTGTCCATCTCATTTGGAGAGCGGTCGTCACTGTCCTGACATGTTTGTGTAATATCAGAGGGTGTCGTTTGCTCTCGATTTGTCGAGATGTTGCTGAGCTCAGAAGCCTGTTTTGAAATGTAAATGTGATGATTGCACTTCCGGAGAACATTTGCTATACTGTGAACCAATACAATGTACAGTATGTATTTTTTGTGCAGCTACTGTCAACACGTGTGCTCTAAGGTCTTTAAAGTCACCTAAAGTCTAAAGGTAACCCGTACTGTGGCCGATACATATTTCTGTGTGTTCTGTGTGTTCCCAGCATGCTGAGCTGACGGCCCCTTCAATACAGTGGATTGATTTATTTGGTGCCTCTGTGGAAATGTTCAGAGTGCTTTAGTAATCTACGGTTGAATTATATATCTTATACATTATCATCAATGAGTCCGGATCAAGTCTGACGCCACTAAAACACAAATTTCAAGGAAACTCTTAACTCTCCTCATATTCAAATTGAGTCTGAGTCGAGTCTCATGCGCCCATGTGTTTCTGTGTAGCAGCTGAACACCCTTATCAGTGTCCTTGAACCTCTAAATTTAGATGCAACCAGAACTTTTGCGCGTGTTTGTGGTTGTGTATGTGCATCAGCATTTGCATTTATGTTTTTATTCATGCGTTAGGAGTTTGCACTATTTCCTCCGCTGTTGCTTGCTGTGGGATTTTGCTGGTGGCTAGCCAACCTGCTCAAATTTCAGGTAGCAGCACTCCTTTCCCCAGAGAGAGGTCCTCTGGGAGGTCTTGTTGTTTGAACAAAACTTTTCAACATGTCTTTACTGTAAAAAGGAAACTGCTTGCATATCGGTGTACACCATGCATGAAGGGAGAGAGAGAGAGAGAGAGAGAGAGAGAGAGCAGCTTTGATAATATATCCTCGAAGGGCTTTTAACCTATTCAGTACTAGAAAACTACGAGGAAACCACACGTAGCGCAGAACTTACCTATTTATCAAAATATAACCTGATAACCACACCAAATTCTTCCTCCATCACAGATGGTATAGAGAAAGAAAGGAAAAGGGATGGGGAGGTGGTAAGGATCCTTCCCCTACCATCTATTTGGAGCGGATGCGCAGCTAATGAAATGGACGACACAGACGACATGTTGCTGATACAGTGGTAATTACCAACTGCTGCCACTGCAGTACCTACACAGCCTGGGTCACGTGCTCCACAGCCCCGAGCACGACTTCGGCAATGCTCAGAGCAACTCTTCTCCCTGCCTGTCGCTGCTCCTTTTGATCTCTGCCTATCTCTACCTTTACTATAGTTCTCTGCTTTGCCCAGGCTACCAGTCGCTGTGCCAAGTAACAGGACAGCTAATAGCTTTCCTCTATGAATATTAAATGCATAAAGTTACATGGTGAATAAAGCGTTGTCTTATATTGTTCGTTATTCTCTGCACAAATGCATATTGACATCCTGTAACACTGTGGAGCCCTGACTTCAGTGGCCTGATTGTGACCCAAGTAAACATTCATATATCCAGTGACGCAGTGCATAAACACAAACTTGCTGATGCACATGTTTACTTCGGTTGCGTGAGTCTTTTGACTAATTTACTGCCGGCCCTAAAGCAAAAAAAAAAAAAATTCTCATTACAATGAAACATGTAGTCCATTTGGGGCTCCCGTTGTCATAAACCTGCCAAACATCCTAACACAAGTCATTGCGAATGTGTGTATCCCATACACACACACACACACACACACACACACACACACACACACACACACACACACACACACACACACACACACACACAGTGAGCATTTCCATACGAAACTTACACGCATGTAAAAATGAAATGGAATTCTTTCTATGCATGCAACAATAGCATCTTGAAATCCATTTGCGGATATCACACCCTGCAGCTCATGCAATAAAGGTCAGAGAGCATCTATACTTTTCCAGAACCTCTTCGGTAATATACGATATCAAAATGTTGCACACTCCATTAGCTGTGTGGCACATACTTCTCACTCACCGTTGTACGATTAGCATACGCTCATATGGCAGTAGGCAAAACGCGTTGGAATAATTACAGTGCTGTGAGACAGAGTGGTTCTGAAATTGCGAACCATTGATTATGTTAAAATCTAATGGGGGGGGGGGAGAAATGGATGCATAGGCAGCAGAATGCAGATGTTAATACCGCAGATGTTTCAGAGATCCCGTATTGCAATGATTACATAGGGGGGATGAAGATGATCATAAGCTTGGACAACTTAACTGGCAGCACTTGCAGGAGAGTCTGCAGGTCAATCCCGTTTACTGTTCCAATCCCAACAGACGGCTCATTAAGCGAAGAAACATGGTTTACCAACAAACAATTACGCACAGAACCGTGCACTGCGAGTGGAATTGCAACACCTGCAGAGACCCTTAAAGCTAATTTCGGAGAAAGCCTTTGAGTGAGACATTAACTCAGCACAAATGATATGAAAAGCTCAATTAACATTTAACCAAGTGATGGAATACAACAATACATAGTAGTGTGCCCTCTGGGCTCAGAGGAAATAAGCACTCATTAGCCAGATGGAAATGATCAAAATAAGATAATAAGAGGACCTCCCCCAGTGCAGTGCAGTGCGGGTTGGAAAAGTAAAAGATGTTGCTTTTATTTACCAAAGGTGAATAATAACAAAGAATATTCATAATGAGGAAATTACTGTTTATCTCACAAGTAAATGCAAACCAATCGGAGAAGAAACACATTTATTTAAATATGTTGGTTGGTTATTTAAATTCAAACACTGCCACTTTAACATTATAGTAAAAAACAAAAAGGATACAATACAGTTGCCAATGGAACAAATTAAAATGTGCCTGGTATAATTTCTTGAAATAGGAGGTAATATTAAATTGTCTGGGAAAACTTGTTTTAAACTATATTTCTTTATGAGAAGGGGAAGTGTGTCATAATAAGCCTGTAATTCTTAAAAGTCGTATTTTTCCACTTAATAAGATATTTAGGATGCATCGATTGTGTCTTATAACGTTATGAGATATTTTGACATGTAATTAGACAAAGATACTTGGTCAGATTTTGCGTTACTGCAATGAAACACCAATTTATTCACTATGCTTATGTCCACTTACTGTTACCTCCGTCACGGGGCAGCTGGGCTGGAGTGTTGGTGGTCGGACCCACCAAACAGCTGGCTTATCTCAGGCCTGCATCATAATGGAATTAAAACATTGGTAGCGGAGGTTGGGAGGGGGAAGCGTTGCTCCCAGAGTGGTGCTGGTCCCAACCTTTCCCCCTCTCACGTCTCATCCATTAATGAAGTCATATATCATTGTAAGGACCGCTTATTCTGCGCTTGTCAGTCATTCTTTGAACCGCGCCGTTGGTGCCGTGAACGCGCCTGACATTTTCCTGACCCCACAGATGAATAAAGAATTGGTTCGGGATTAGCCCTCTATCATTAAGATATGCTCACTCCACTCACTATATCTCTTTCTGAATTTGAAATTCAGTCTGTTGAAGTCATTGATATTTCTCCTCTTCCACAGCCTGACAGTCTGTTGCAATAGGTTTATGCTGCAGTTTATGACTTTGCCCGGACTCTTTGTAAAACACAATAAAGGAAACAATAAATCTACTTTTTACATATTCTCGTTCACAGTGATGTGATCGCAATATCCCGGTTGCAAAACTGGAATGCACTGCCATAAAGTGAAGGCATGTATTGCTATTAGAGCCACATGCAAGGCTTTTACAATATACAGATATGATTTATGGAATGCCGCCATCACCCCTCCGGCTTCCATCTATTGCCGCAGCTATAATTACACTCAACAGCATTTTGCTTGTACTTGCTGCACGGATTGATGTGCATAATTTATTTACTTTGCGACCGATTTTAAATAGGAAGCATCAAACCACGGAGTAACCTTGGCGCCTTATCCCAGCGCAGTTACATCGCTGCCACTTTGAAGAAAACAAAGTGTGCCACAGTTGATGACTCCCTCTGTTGTTTCTTATAAACACCAAAATGAAAATGCAACAAACGGTTAAAATCTAGTTCATTGACACTCTGGCAATGAACTGTACATGCAGTGAGATCCTTCAGAAACAAGCTGAACTGATGCTCAAAGTCCCTGAGGTGTGAAAACAGGCGCATAGAATCGCTTACATGAAGGGAAATGGACAGCCGAGACGTCAACGGCTTTTGGCGGACGCAACACCAAGAATTAGCTGGTAGGGATTCCAGCTCTCACCTAATGGCGTATGAATGACACGACATATAGGCAACATGTAGGCCCTCTCTTACTTTTGAGAGACTGCTTATGGTGGCAGCTGGGTGGGCAGCATTGATTGGTCAAACAAACATGCAACCAGGAAGCTTTTTTTTTTTGGGAGGTTACGTTAGTGGCGTTGGTGACGTGTAACCTAGGTTACACCGTTTACATACTTATTTATAGTGCATAGATATTTAAAGCCTGATAATGGTATTTTTCCTAAACCTAACTTGAGTGGTTTCGTTGGCTAAACCCAACCTGCGGCAGTTTCACGGTGACAACGCAGCATTACGCGATAAGCAAAAAGAAGTTTCACGACATTAATCTTGTGGCGAATAAATGAAAAAGTGGTTTATAACTTAACGCAGAAAGGTCCGGAAATGTTGAGCTATTTATACACCATGCATGAGATCAGTTCGAGGATTCAGTGTCTTACTCAAGAACCTTTCAGCAGTATGAACAAAGTTTAACGTGGAGATTAAATGACATATAATTCAGTCTCTCTTATAACCCGATGATCGTGTTGCCCATATTAAAATGTGACTTTCTTGTAATTTGTCCTCAATTGGCCCTGTCATCTGAGCCAGTGCCATCAATATATGTCCTGCTGTCCAGTATTCCATCAACATTATCTGCTAGTTAATGCATGAACCGCTGCTGTGTTCTGTCTCAAGCGGGACCGGACTTGCCCCCTCATCTAAGAACACCGGAGAGAAAATATAAAATTAATATTTCATAGTGCTCCAACGCCCGTCAGACAAATTTATGTGGACATCCCATCAATAAATGGTTGAAAGATTGATGGAATATGATGTCCCCGGGTGGAGCGTGAAGCAGCTGGTGGCGGTGTTGATACAAGAGCTATTTTTGGAAGATCCCTGGTTCTTTCCTTTAATCTAGTGGGGCAGCCAACTGATGCATTGTTGCATGCATCAGTGGGGTTCTGGGAAAATGGAAAGCAGAAGGGCTTGTCACAGGAATGTCCCATCTCTGTCACCGTGTGTGTGTAGCATCCCTGCTCATATTCTGTCAAATGTAAAAGTGGACAGAAACACTTTTTACTGATTGGAAACATGTTTACAACTTTAAATAAAAGTTTCCTACGTCAACTGTAATGGTCTTAAAGATAATTACTTTCAACTACCACTATGGCAATTTAGGTTCTGTAACATTTTATTCCATTTATTTGATTCTATAAAATCAGCGCTCTGTTAGTTCAAACTTAGCAGAGTTATAATGGAAGTGTTCACAGAGTGGAGATTTTAAATACATTTACATATTAGCCACTACTGCCAGATGTAACCGACGCATGCAACATACTATATGACCTATTTATGTTGAAAAGTATCAGTCTATCTGACCGACAACTGAACAATGATGATATTATATTAAAAATAGAAAACCTAATGCTATTACATCAGGCTAAATGACTTGAATAGCACTGGTTAAAGCATATTTCCCATTCATTTTAGTCTACGTGAATACTTCTTATTCTGAAACACTTATTTCTCCTTCTATGCAAATATAAAACAAAGGCATGAGTACATTCACAAAGGATTGGCAGTTAAGTTCAACATAATGCATGCTGTGCTACAATGACTTCCTGTTTAAAGCTGATGGGTTTCTGACTAAAGTATTTTCTATCTACGGTATTTCTTAAGTTTTAATTGTACAAACTACTATAATAAATTACAATCAGGCACTTACACAGAATTATGAAGCAGCTGGTGCAAACCCTAATCCTGAAAGTGAGACGTCCAGAGACTATGTTTTAAAAGATTAATGAGCAGGAATTATCACAATCTCTCTTTCCCTCTTTGACATTTAATTCCACCTGCAGGTCTCAGGGCATGTGCCCAGAGGGTTGCATGGAGGTCTGCTCTCATCCATGGCATCAGAATGGATTTTAAAAATGGCCAGTGCAGAAAAAGTAAAGTCTGTCTATAATTCTGGGACCAACTTGGAGACTCAAAGCATTATATTTGATAAACTGTAATTTACAATAATGCCAGGGAAATGTCTTTGTTAAATATACATACATTATGTACTATGTACTGAAACAAGGTGATGACCTATACAAGAGAATCCAAACTCCCTTTTGGGACTGATCAGCTACTGTCTACCTGTCCACCATGTGGACGTAATAATCGTACCACGGCGTCTTTCACAATGGAATGGAGATTTATGAACGTTCTACACAACATCTGTCTCTCAACTCATTTTGTGGTAGTTTCATGGCTCGCCTACAACCCTCTGACATCATAAATAAATTAGCTGAATGTCAAGGCGAATGCTGAACGTTTGCACGGAGAAACCCACAAGCCAAGGATAGAGGGGACCACACAACATTAGTTGTGACAATGACAGATCCAAACCCCTCGAACAGCCTTCAATGGATCTGACATCGTCCCATCTTGCCGAATCTGTCAAACTCCTCTTGAACTTCTCTTTCTATTATTTTGCGGTGAGGAACGCAGTTGAGCCTGGAGCATGCAGCTCCTGCATGGGTTTGAAGTAATGTGCTTTACCCTGACAGTGAAGATAAGGGGCTGGGGCTGAGGAAGAAAAAAAAACAACAACGCTGAGGTCTCCAGGGAGCTTACTGTGAATCTGAAGGTTAGCTCTGCAGTTTTATGCCAATATAAGACCGACATTTGATTCAAGTATCCCTGAAAGCTACTGCAAGAAATTAATTTACACCATGAGCACGAGATTTTAACCTTGGTGCGCTCTCCTTAAACACCCTCGCAGCCGGCCAAATAAATGACAAGGCTGTGCATTATTTCATTGGCGTCGTCTATTTCTAGCGGTTTTGGATTTGAACTGTGTGACATGCAACGTTTGATTTGTATTTTTTAAAACCCCAACAAACATAAAAGGATGATAACATACCACTTCAGTGGAATTAGGAAATTCCAGCTTCTCAAGTACCATTTGATGGAGAGAAACTCCCCATTTGAGAACAGCTGTGTTATCTTGTCTAAGTGGAGGGATTTCTTTATCGACTATAAAACTACAAATACGAACCCATTCCAGTTCCTTTGTAATTTCTTCAATATAGTGACATTACAGATGTTGGTCTGACTGACTTTAGGGTTCTTTGTCAAATGAGTGTCATCTCCTCTGTGCAATTACATAATTGACGGAAGCCACGGTGCCTGAACTCAAGTGCATTAGAGAAAGAGAGGATTTCGCATGTAAATCAAATATTTGCATCACAAGGAGTTGCCATAACATCCTCTGATCAGCTGATTAACATAGTGATGAGAATCTTCAAAGGCAAAAACTTTCTTCTTCGGGGGTTGAGCTCAAAGTTATAGGTTATAAGCTGCAATATTGACTGTCTCTGAGGGCATGTTCTGCTCAGCAGCAGGAATATGGGACACTCCACTGTTGATTATAATGAAGTGGGGGGAAAATGCAAAAGCTTACTTTTGGAAGAGGAGAAGAAAAAAACAAACCTCGGAAAAGCAGCCTCTCTTTGACAGAGCTCATTAACTTCTCCGAAGGTGTTTGAGGCTTTAAAAAGCAGCAGCAGGTGCAGGAGCAGCAGAGATGACTGGAGAGGAGTTGGGGATGGAATATCCAGAGAGACTGAAGATTTGTGATGTGATGGGCTTTATACTGTAGGGGGATCTAGTTCTTAATTATTCCTCTAGGACAGCCATCTACCCGCCATAAAACACCCTCCATATGGCACTTTTTGGCAAAGGGCACGATTCTGCTCCTCAACAGGCAGGCATCGGGGGTGAGCCTGGCCCTCTGAAACGTGCTGACGCCTCACTTTTTGGAACGGTTAAAAGGAGTAGAGGTAATGGGTGGAGTCTGAGGAGAGGGAATATTGTATGTAGAAAGATATGTCCCTTATTCTTAATATTTCAACCGATAGTGCTTCCATGCTCTAAATCATATAAGTTAATATTAGTCATTGGACATCCTCTAGAACTGGGGAATAAGACAGTGCTGTTTGAGTTAAGTGATGGAAAAGTAAAAGAGGGTTTTGGATGCCCTGCCGCAGTCCGTTTTTGTGGTGTGGGGCTGATGCCAGACATCCCTCTCTCCCTCTCTCCCCCTCTCCCCCTCTCCCCCTCTCCCCCTCTCTCTCTCTTTCTGATACTGCTACTCAGCACTGCAGCACTGTAGCAACAGGATGGATCTCTCCCTTAATGTGTGTGTGTGTGTGTTTGAGGGAGGGAGACAAAACGCTCGAGGGGAGTCGCAGATATGAAAATTAAGTCACAGCATGTCAAGTCGGCGGCAACATGCAGCGGCAATATTGAGATAACAAGCATGTTGAAACGGGAGCGAGAACTGTAAAGAAACAAAGCGCCTCGGACACCCCTCAGAAGATTGTTGCACCCATTTGTTTTAGGAGGGTGTTGAATCTGGGTGGCGTGCTGCCAGTGATGAGCTCTTGTCTGTGTGCGTTTGTGAGAGAGAGAGAGAGAGAGAGAGAGAGAGAGAGAGAGAGAGAGAGAGAGTCACTTCGTCAGATCTTACAAAGTGAGGACAGAACATTTCCACGAAGTCCTACACTTAATATTTGAAGCAAACCTGCAGAAACTGATTGATTGGAAATGATTATTGTTCTGCTGGGGAGAGGATGAGGAAGGCTCTCTGGTGTGTGTGCATTGTTCTCCCACCGCATCGTACTCAGACCTCTGCTGTAATCTAAGAATCTCACACATCCAGGAACCCAGCCATAACAGATCACCTGCATATTGTATATGGACTCAGCATAATCCTACAGCACAATACTATTGTTGGAGAGACATAATGTATGCAGTGTGTGCATACCGGTTACTCAACAATCTCAAAGCGAGCCTAGCCTATATGTATAGTCCGCAGTACTAAATAATAAATGACATCCACCACAAAAGTGGTTCTCCTGCTCTATTGAATTAAGTATGATTGATCCACATATGGCCACCGGAACTATAGGAACCACTCAAAACACCATCCCCATCAATTGAGTCTATCCAGCAGCGCAGGAGGTGTAAAATAAGACCTGCGTATAGGTGGAGGTTGTTGCTAGATAAGCACCGAGCGTTTATGAGAAGGCACAGGCCGTTAAACCATGCACTGGATGCACCCAATGGCAAGTCGCGCCGTGACATCACATTGCCAAAGAGGGATGGCTTAATTAAACTTTCATCCGACAAAATATTCATGTGCGTTTAATGATCCTGAATCACTTCATTCCACATGAATTAGGAATATTAATGAACGAGAGGGAAGGGCAGCGGAAGGGCGTGTTGTGTATAGTTAAGAGCCGAAAGCAAGGGTGGACGTTGGTGAAGGAGAAGGATGTGTCTAGCCACCAGTCAATCACTTCACAGTCCCACCAAACCCTCCAGGCCAGAGGTCATAATTGGAAGTGAGCATACAGTGTGTGTGTGTGTGTATCTATAGCCTTATTACAGTAGCACTGAGATTTCACCCTGATCTGACCAGAGCAGGGGTAGCTGGTGGTGGCCTATTTCTGGGGTCCGGCCCTGTTACTCCTGCCCTCGATGAACGCTCGCTTGCTACCATCTTGCCCCTGAGCATTGCTCCAATTTTCTCATGCTTTTTTTCCCCCTTCCCCTATTAATTAAAACAATGTGGCCAAGTCTCGTGTGCAGGCATCCAAAAAAACCCAGCAATAAAAAAAAAAAAAAAGGGAACCGTTGCACTCATGTTAATGGCGCTGAGTGTAGGAGGCGATGTGTTTTCGAGCTGAAGTGCATCCCGCTGTTTCAGATTTAGCTCCGAAAGGGTTTCTGTAATTGCTATAAATTAGCACAATGGGTTTTTTTTTTCTGCTTGAGCACTACTTGTTTCCAGACATATTAAAAGGCATAACAGTGCTCTGCTTGTCAATGTCTTGGATCATGAGGTAAGGCAATTCTGTGAGTTTCTACAGTACATTAAACTTGAGCATCTGAATGTGCTTTGTAAAAATAACGTATAGATTTATTTTGGTGACATTTGATGCAAACCACTTATCTATTAGAATTCAACCTGAGATCTTTCAGTCGACCGTATAGTAGGCCTATGTCAGATTAAACTGGAAAACACGATATTAAATGTTATGATGCTCACATGCCATATTCCTGATGAGTTCCAATACATGCACTTTAAGTGTAAAATGTGAATCTGTTCTGTGGGCCACTGAGGAACTCCTGCTTTGGATTGAAAAATAGAAACACTCTAGAAATAGTTCCATGGACAACAATACCTCCTCCATAACAAGCCATTTAGAAGCCTTTACTGTTAGAAGAAACCTGAAAGTAGGCTACAGGCTAAAAGAGAAACATGAAAGGATGATATTCCTATGACGATCAAATCCAATTCCCTTCTCTGCATAAAGAAAAACGACAAGCAAGATCTTTAAATTCTGCATTTTTTTTCTTCCACAGTGCATAGCAACCATCTGACATCCCCACAGAGATGAAGCACCGCTAATGCAACGTCGGCATAAGCAGCATCATTGGATCAATGCTGCCACCTACTGCTCCTTTTCAGCCCCTTCAGCATAGATAAGTAAGCTAGTATACTCAGCATTAGAGTAATGAATACAATGGTTATTGTTGAGGGATCTAACTAATGTTTGAATCCTGTTCTCTTTAGAGGTCAAAAGCAAAATGTCTTTATTGATAGAAATAGGCGTCATGGCGTTGTTTTCAGTCCGTTTCTGTGGGCAATAATGAGGGTTTTACAAATACAGCAGGTTTGCCTGTTTTGTCTTCCACTTCACTCACCCCTCTCCCCCATTTCCACACTGCACTTTCATAGTGCTCTCCTGAATTCCGTCCAATGGTTATAAAAACGGGAGGAGGGAATACATCAGGGAGATGTATGGGGTAATGGCAACGTAGGGGGACCCAAAAATAGATTCAAGGGCTTTAGTCATCAAACAGTATACTGCACAGGTGTGCTTTTATGGTTTAGGCTTTTTTTACTGCTTCCATTGCAACCTTGCAGTATTTCAAATCAAAAGACTTTTTTTTTTTTGGAAAGCGCTAATACGTCCAATACGTCAAGTGTTAACAACTATGCACAGCAGCAAAGGTCCCACAAGACAGGACGACAGCCAAGACTTTGGTGTTAAATTGCAGTGTTTATTGCCACGTGAGAAATTTAAGTGACGGAAAATGCACCTTGCCTGGAATAAATATGTCATAGAGACTGCAAGGTGTCTTCTATAATGAAGTATAGCACGCAGTCCACTTTGTTCTTCCATGAATTACACAGCATGAAAAGCAAAAGATTCTGATTCAGTCTCTGATGTGTCGATTTCTCTTACTTAGAGCAGAATCTATGAGGACATTTCCCAGGCATGAAGGAGAAAATCATTAGTTTAAATTGATCTAATTAATATGGAGTACAGATGCCGTGGCCCATCTGATTAGGGTGGAAGTCGAGCCTCTCACGCCGCTCGCTTGACCTCCACACTCAACGATGTCGCAACCACCAGAGGCACTTGGTTCCAGGCGCTTGAGTCACTGACCCAATCAGTGAGCCACAGGGTGAAAAAAAGGAAAAGAAAGAAAGCCTTATCTATGTTCAACAGCCAGGCAGTCAACGAAACCGAATAAGCCATACAAGAGAAGAATGACTTTATATTAGCAAAGTTAAAGTTGCATCTGGACTTACCAAAGAAGACAGATAGATGTAAGTGCACAAATATGGACTTTTGCATACAAACATTATGAAATAAATGAAAGACATACAGTCAAAACAGGTGCAAAAAGGAGATGGCAACATGCGTAACCTTCTGTGGGGCTTGTTTGACTTGTCTTTGTTGGGCAACAATACAGTAAGTAATTATTGCTGCCTTTCTCACAGAAGGCATTCTGACATGCCAGTGAGGTTCGTGTCTGGTGAGGCACTGACTCTACATAAGTCAGATTTACAAATATATATATGAACCCAATAGAGTAGCTTACATCACCATTCAATTGGCAGCCTGCACATTGACTACTGGTTGTTTTTCATATTTCATATCAGCATTATTTACACACACATAGGTAAAGTACATATTTGATTCCACCGGGAGCGTTTCAGAAGCGGAGCGCTCGCGGGCGCCACCCGCGAACATCGTGAGATTTCGCGATTATCTGCGTAACAACCAGGATGTATAAAGAGAACAACAAACACATACAAGGTTACTTTACCTGTCCGACGTTGAATTGCTGTTGATTTGGTCATATTTCCTTGTTTTTTTAGACATTTTTAAGCTTGGATATACAATCTTACATGTTTGTGGTCAAAGCAAAATATAAGAAGAAGAGAAGTGTAGAAGAAGAGCAACGAGAAAACAAGCATGAACCAGACCCGTGGGCTCTCGCTCGCCCCTCTGTGCTTTTTCACTGCGGTTTAATGTCAGATCAGCAACACTAAATATGCTCTACACAGACGTGAAATACATTACCTATTCTATGTAAAGAAAGGACATGTAATAAAAGTGTCTACAGATAGTACAGTGGTGACAAACAATGAGAAAGGAAAAGGCACGCGCTCAACCCAGTTTGTGAGGGATTGCGCAATCTGAGGTGAGGCAGCGACGAGCTGTGCCTCACCTCACGTGATTATAAAAATGCTTGAAATGATTGGAATCATACAGAAATTACATTTACAGCACATATCAGTAGAGAAATATTAATATTTATTTTGTTTTAGTATTATTTGTTTTTTACTTTTCATGATGACACCTGCCTCCCCTGACCGCACGTCCCTGCATGCCACAGTAGTGAAAAGCGCAAGCGTAAACAACAAGATAAACGATTAAATGTCATTCAGCTGTTTCAGTTTCAGGGTCTTGGTATTGTTTGTGCTGACTCACAGTTACACGGTCATGGCTTATTGAGACACATGAATAGAGTGGAGTCATTGCTAATGTTAATGTAATACTTGTGCTTTTCCTGCTATGACAAGTCACAATGTCTGCTGTGGGGAAAAAAAGCCTTTTGTGTCCCGGAAAGCGGCCTATCTTGATCAGAAAATCACTGTTCCTCAATGGTGTCGTTTGGCATGTCCTGTAACTGTAGATGTGTGATTCAAGCAATTCAATCTGTTTGGCATTAAAACAAAAAATGCTTCAAATATTAGACATATTTGTACACACATGCACACACATGCGCACACACACACACACGCACACACACACATCAAACAAACATTAGTTGTTAGTTGATTTATAGATTAGTCAATCAGCAGAAAATTAATCTACAACTATTTTGAGAAATGATTTATCTTTTGAGCTTATATTTTTGTAAGGGTAGCTGCAGTATGTACTACAAGTATTACAACAAAGTATGCAATTCGAAATGCATGCTATTATGTGATGGGACATACTTAACAATTAGTAAATAATATGGTAGTATGGGTATTGGAACGCACAGTATGTTTCAACAGCTCTCCTGTTCTGTGTTGTCTTCATATACAGTCAATGCTCTATGGTTGTTTTACTTTACACTGCAGGAGCTCCCAAAAAACGCTTAGACCCCACATATTAAATATGCCATGTATTATAACACATTTACAATGAAAACATGTTTGCATTCATCCTTGCAGTTGGAGTTTAACCAAATGAGTAATCCTAAAAGCAAGGGAAGAACATTTCCGTCATAGATTAACCGACCGTAAGTGTCGTAAAGCTACCGCTGTTCACTACGACGGAAGCTCACGTGTAACGGCATTTCACTTTACGACCCTAGGCCTTCCGGCTATATTTGGCAGAGCGCTTGCGACGTTAGCATTTTATATCGCTTGAGAGTGCTAGTATCTGCTCCAACACAATGGGAATAGAGCAGGAAACGGACCGGACGCTCTTCATAAGGAATTTGGATACAAGAGTGACGGAGGAGCTTTTGTTCGAACTGTTTTTACAGGTGCTGTTGTCGCTAACGTTAGACATAGCTAGCGCTAGCTAGCAAGTGTAAAGTCAACAGATAGCATACTGCACAACATGCTAACACATTGGAAGCTTGTCAGTGTTAAGATAGGGACACAAATGTAACATTTTTAGGTGGCACGCTCTTTACAATAATCGTAGACCTTTTGTACATATGTGGTAATGTTAATGTTTGTTGTGCGCACGTTATGGACAATAGCTATGCACTCACGGGAGTTAGCGTTAGCTTTAGCTAGTTGTTGTTTGGGTAACGTTACCTCATTAGCGTTACTTGTTTTGTTTTTTTTTGCAGGCAGGACCTCTCATCAAAACGAAAATTCCAAAAGACGCGGATGGGAAACAGAAAACGTTTGGTTTTGCTGTTTACAAACACGAAGTGTCCGTGCCGTATGCCATGCAACTACTCGACGGGTCGTTGCTGTATGGGAGAACCATTCATGTGCAGTTCAGATCAGGTACGTTACTCTGACAGCTGATCATAGACCAACATTAGCGTTACTCGGAACATATGAGAGACAGACTTACAGAGTTATAATGCCAAACGTGTTCAGAAGTAGCCTCAGGTAGGAACGTTATACATTGGTGTCGTGAATGTAACCATCGGTTTCTCAACAAGAAAACAAACAGGCTATGTTTGGAGAAACCATCATGATACACGATCAGAAAGATTTGCTGCTCTGTTACCTATCCAGGTGGTCTGCGTACTACCATCTAGTTTTTTTTATTCGTAAATGTCTACATGACAACCTGTTTTTATTTTCAAACAACTGCAAATTAGTTGCTTGAAAGCTTTGTATAGCCTTTGATGAAACATTTCATTTTGATTAAGCATTGTGGAGCTTGTCAGAATGTGGTTGTGGTGAGCTGACTTTTAAGAATATCTAATTAAGGACATGACTTAATAAAATGTCCTCGCTAAGATTGATTTGACATGTTTTAATGCCGTGTGAAAATAAAATGTAATAGGACTAAAACCGACATCAAATTATCACTCTGCATATAAAGAGAGGTTCAGTCATGATCTGTTTCCTGTCAGACGATGTGGTTAATATTCTGATCGTGTGGCTGGTATAAGATGATGTAGTCTACTGTATCAAACTGGAATTGATTTAACTAATAAACTGTGTTTTGTTGTGTTTGCCTCATCACAGGTAGCAGTCACAGCAGCAGTCCAGGGAACTCTCAGAATACAAGTCCCGGAAATACCCCAAATCCGCATGGCCAGAGGTAAGAATGTCTCCTGGACCGTTTTGTCCAGCAGTGCCAGACACTAAATCTGGTTTCCCTCACCATCAGTAGCATCACAGCAGCCACTGGCTCTTCTCTTCTCAGTCTCAAAACTTGTGTTTAGCTTTGTGTGCCTCCTTAGCTTAGACTGTAACCTATTGCTGCTTGTAACAAAATAATTTCCCCTCACGGGATCAATAAAGTTAGTATCTATCTATCTATCTATCTAAAGCATCTTAAAATGTGGCTCTAGCACTGATTTTAAGTAAAGCAAGTGACTTGTTGCTTTGTCATCACATTTTTCACAGAGAGATAATTGTGTACAATATGCCTAAACGTATTAAACACTTTTTAAAGACGAGTCTTGGAGGCAAGTCTCAGTGCCATACTTTTCCCACATATGATAGAATACAGTACAATAATAGCAAATACACACCAAATTTTTGGGCTGTGAATGGAGCCTTCTAGTGGCCCAGTTTGTCAGTAGTGTATAATTTTGAGGAATGGCACCACTGTATGTTTTGTAATTGGTACCAGATTTTCTTAAGACCCTTCCACCTTATTGAATATTACTTGGACATGCACGGTTTTCATGCTCTTGGCAGTGCCCTCTGCTCTGGCAAAAGACGTGGCATGTAATGGGACTGGACCGGTCTGTATTTACTCGTATAGAAGACTGTGTGTGTGCAACCCTTTCCACGTTTCATGCCCAATTTCATGCAGCAGTGCCTGTTGGGGGCATTTGCTGGGGAAAGTATTGCCCCGAGAGTTAACTTAGACTGTATCAGGCCAGTGTGACGTATACAATATATGTTTTATTTGCAAGACAAAAAAAAATCTGTTCAACTACAACGGATAAAGAATAGTATTAAATATACTTCTACTATAAAAGTGAGATTAGATTTAGTAGTAGTATCTTTCAATTCTTGTACACATTAGAATGGAGCTTTTTTGGTGTTTAAATAAAATATGTAACAGACTACCTACTTTAAAACATATCTTTGATCTTAAAAACAAAAACAACTTAAACTAAAAAAAAAATCTCCTCGCTTCACTATCTTTATCTGAACAAAAGTAAAGAGAACGATGAAGAAAACAGTTTGGAGGAACATTTCCTCTAGACAAACATCCCATTTCTGGAATGCAGATGGTTATGACTGCCTTTGTTCAGTTGATTAAACAAACATGAAGTGGCATTGATGCATCAAAGTCAGCAAGGAGTCGCGGTTGATGGCAAACTGACACGCACCTGCAGCAGGCGGCACGATTCAAGGTGATGGTGCAAACAATGATTGCAACATTACTGTCAGGTCAATCCAGTCCCTTTGGAATTGGATGTGTCAGACTTTGCTTCGTATCAATGCTGATGGACTTCCACATCAGACATTCCATCACAGATCATTGCACTGCTCTCTCTTACCAGTGAACAGTAATGTTTCATCCAATAAGACGATTATCCTGAGCCTATTCCCAGTGGATGGTAATGTCGCTGACGCGGTTAAATAGATGAATTCTGTGTTACTGGACTGATTGCTCTTGGCTCAAAGTCTTGAGTTTGCCTTCACAAGATCTTGTTTACGTCACGCTCCACAGAGGGATTGTACTGTGCTTCAGATGCTAAGATATGTGTCTCCACCCTTAAGATGGATGATCATGGTGTGGTTGAATCATGCTCATTCAAAACAAAATGAAAGCACTGAAGTATGGGCGTGGCGTCATGGAATCTCCTGAAGGCGATCCTACAAAATGTTAAAACGCACAACCTGTTTGTAAACCCCAAAGAGGTGAAATGAGGTCAAAACATCAACTAAAAATAGCTTAGTTAAAATAATCAAATTTGACATGGATTTTGCATAAGTGGTTGGTCGTCAGTATGTGGAATGTGTACCTGACACTGTTGTTCTTTCCTTTTTGTGATGAAATATCTGACAATGGTTTGCTTGACTCTTACAGGACCCCGACCCACTTCAGTTCCCCACCATATACTCCTCCGACCCAAATACAGAGGTCCTTTTCCTCTCCCGATAACCTCCAGAAGCACGTCATGGTAACGTTTCTATACTTTTATGACACAGCACCGCACAGTCACGACAGACTTCGTAGTTCTTCTATGAACGCGTGACATATTCAGACCTGCTCTTTGCTTGTTTTAGCTGTAAATGTGCCGGCGTTGCAGAAATGAGGAAATGTCTTCAGCGTATAATTTGACAGGAATAGAAACGGCTCTTTTGGCCTCAGTAAAACGCCGGTCGTGTTCCCGGTCTTTTCCTTTCGTTCGTAGGTGAACAACATGATGTGGCTCCACATGGAGCAGCAGAACGACGGATTCTCCAAGCCTCAGCAGAGGCAGCTACCCGCAGGTGGAAACTCTGGCGGGGGGGGCTCCAGGCAACCCGATAACGCCCATTATCGGCACTCGGCGCAGACGAACAGCGGCGGCCGGAATCAGCGCTACGCAGAAGAACCGGCTCCCGGCCGTCACCATCATCAGCAGCAGCAACAACAACAACAACAGGGCCACAGCCGGGACGGCTACCACCATCAGAACGACCGGAGCGGCAACCGTCACCACAACAACAGAGGTGGCAACAGACATCACGACGACAAGGGAAGCAACCGTGGCTACCAAGATAATAGATGGCGACGGTACTGAGACACGTAAAGACTTCAGTTCTTCACACATTTTGTGGACGGCTTAGTAAAAAGAAGAAGAGTTATCTTGACGAATTCACATGTATACTCAGGTTGTTTGTACATGATGCGACCAGTTTGAAGATTTGATAACTTATGCCTTAGAGACATTTTTGTTTTTATTTTTAAGGCGTTTTTAAATTTGTACACTTCTTTTATGTGAGCTTTTCCTCACAGATGTCACAATTATTTTGAGCTGTGTCGATGAGAGCAAGGAGACAAAAACAAAAATCAGACTTGACTAGGAGTCATTTTGGAAGATGAAGAAGAAAAAAAGTATTTAAAAAAAGAAAGATTTAGAACATTGGCGAGTTTTTATGTTATACAAAAATATATTGAAATGGTGCTCTCAGAAATTCTTCAGGTACTTTGCAGAATGTTCAGCTAAAGATTCCACCAGCACCACTTTTACGGCATTGGAGCACCATCCTTTCTTAATGTTAAACCTGTTCACCTTGCTCTTTCTGGAAAATGGGCTTTATTTGAATTTTTTTATTCTGAGTCTGTAAGACTTAACTGTTTTAAAATGGGACATTTTCATTACTATAAAGGCCCTTTCATTTGACTGTTGCACTGTCTTTCCTCCAGCCACAACACAACAACACCACCCACGGCCGTGTCTTGGCTGTAGATCATGAATGCTATTTACAGCTCTTTGTGTTAACTCACTGAGCCATTGTATGCTGATGCTACATGCTGTAATGCATGCACACATGGCCTTATCTGCACCTATAAATGGCCCCCGTGTAACTAATACACTTGTGCAGCGAGTTATGAAGTAATCTACAGGTGGCGCCACACACATCCTTTTATTGAATCAATTAAGATGTTAAATATAACTGAGCCACATGATCAGCTCCTGCATCTGACCCTTCTATTTAGGATGCTTTCAAGTCTTTACATGGATTTCACACTCCCCCCCCCCCCCGTTCACTTTACAGCTTGCAATTATGTGGAGGTTTTGTCACCCAGAGTTGGAACAGTGATGCATACTGTTGTTTTTCATCAGAAGAGTCTTAGCGCCACTTTGTAAATGGCGCAGTTTTTTTTTTTTTTTTTTTTTTGTTCATTTACAGATGCGAAAGCAGCGTTCCATCCCATAATT
This sequence comes from Cebidichthys violaceus, assembly GCF_023349555.1. Classification (NCBI taxonomy): domain Eukaryota; kingdom Metazoa; phylum Chordata; class Actinopteri; order Perciformes; family Stichaeidae; genus Cebidichthys; species Cebidichthys violaceus. The sequence goes on along the minus strand of NW_027176262.1, from coordinate 5,782,499 downwards.
AGCAGCACCTTTATCCTCAGCGTCTCGTGTTGCAATCAGCCTTACAGCAGTGATGCCCCCAGCGCCTCTGTTCGGACTTGTTTATAACAAAGTGATGATCAAATCCCTTAATGTCCGCGTTGAGGTCATAATCTACCCCACCGAAAGCGCTTATGACACTTAGCGGCGGATCCCGCGCTGTATCGACAACTATACCCCCCCCCCCCCCCTCAATAAATCTCCCAGTGTCCCGAAGTGGAGGTGCATTCTGTACTAATCTCCGTCCTGCCTTTTAATCTGCCTCGTGTCAGATTGCATCCTGATGCTTCCCAAATCGCTCTAATGGAGAGTATCCGCCGCTCGGTGTCGGTACTAGGAAGGCCCTCCTCGCGCTTCTGGCCGCGGCATAAGTCTTTTAATTGGTTGATCTGCCTGGCGTCTCCAGCCCTGGAGCGCGCGGATTAGAGGGGCCGCTCGGTAGCCGCTGCTGTGTGGACTTATATAGAAGCGTGTCTGCTGAAATGATCCACTTCCAAACATCCAGAGAACCCTCCCTCCCTCTCTAGCAAGTCCCGCAACGCGCACCACAAGTGTGACAAGATGCCTGCAGCCGTGATTCCCGGATCTTTGCCCCCCACCTCAGGTTGTTGGGTTCATTGGTGCCACAGTAGCTCGGGGACAAATAGGCCTGATTTAGCTGATCATAGTGCAATCTTAATTCCCGTTTGAAATAGGATAAAACACGGAATTATCTCATATTTGTTTGGAGCAATACATGCAGTTGAATTGTTAGATTTCTCACATTTTCTTTAGTGAAAACTACCTAAAAAACAACGATTTATTCAAAATAATGAAATGAGGATGCCTTACAATACAATTATCAAATAGAAAGGTTTCTGATATTTTAGTGGAAAAATGTTGGTTTAAACGTTGTATGGTAAATTCTATTAGCACCGTGCTTTTTTGTTTTTAGTTGCAGTGGCTTCCCTCCACCCCAGACAAGTAAAAAGTGCTCCACAGCAGTTGTTCTCATCTCCCCCTCTTTGATCAAACCTCTGAAAAGAAGCCGAGCTTTCCTGTGCAGAGCTCCCACATTTCCCCCACTTTGAACACGGCGGCGTCGGAGGCGTAAACCTCCAGCGAGTTACATTTATTTCCAATTCTTCAGATGATAAACAAAATCTGCAATATCTGCAAGAGTTCTTACAGAAATGGAGGCGTGAAGAAAAAAAACAGAAAAAAAACATAACTTTGCCATAATGTAAACAGCATTAGAAGGCAGAGTTCTAGAGAAATAAAACGATGGAAAAGGCACACGAGGTTTATTCATTTTAGCCTGTGAGAGAATTTAACGCACCGATATGTGAGGTATTAATATTCCTCACATCAGACTCATCAGACCGTGACGCTGATAAGCCTACATTGATCGGACCGACAACATAATTGGCTATTCAAAAAAAAAAATATATATATATTGTGCCAACCCAGAACTAGCAAAAGGACAGGTGCTCTTATTTCGCGGTACGGTGTTTTATTTGAGACCTTTGTGTCTTTTATTCGGCGTGCCCTCACCATGCGCGCGTGGGCACGCAGTTGTTGATTAATAATAAATGATACATGCGTCAGTTTCCATAGCAAGTAAGTAAAGACAAAAATGGCATTTTCGACTTGGCCTTTGACCGCAGTTCTGGCTTTTGCCTTCCTGCTATTTAACCTCTAAATGTGGCGCTGCTCTTTTACAAGAATCACACTGTTTCTACAGGGAGTCTCTTATTTTGACACACATTTTGTTATTATGAATTTCTTTTTTTTAATTCTGATTTAATTCAAACAAAACGAAAAACAATGATTGCACAATTTAATTTAACGTGTATGTAACCAAACCGACACAGTAGCACAACCCATTAAAGGGTTAATAAGTGAAAAATAAAGAAAGAAAGAAAAAAAATGTTTCACCCCTTGTTTGCTTTATTTTGACTTTTGATACGTCACTCCAAGTCCTTTCAGTCCCAGTCCAAAGTTACGATATCAAATACAGTGGACTGTGTATAAAGCGAACTTCGGATAAAATAAGTTATACGCTATATTTATATGAAAACAAGTTAGATAAATGAATAAACTGATGAAGAGAAAACTGATTCAAATAAAGCGCTTGAATCAAAGGAGCGGCCCGATGTTAGTTTACCTCAAATGAGTTCATACATAGAGGTCTTTAGATTCAATGTGAACTTCATATATCAGGGTTAACACAGACTAGCTAACTATCTGTATTGATTCATGTGCTCTTAGCTTTGTATTTTGAAAATATCACCCAAGTTAGACGTTTAGTTTAGAGTCAAAACATGATAAGTTGTACAACGAATATGTAAAATAAATCATAGAGGGGTTTTGGTGGAGGTGGTGTGTGTGTGTGTGTGTGTGTGTGTGTGTGTGTGTGTGTGTGTGTGTGTGTGTGTGTGTGTGTGTGTGTGTGTGTGTGTGTGTAGGGGGGGTAGCTTTCGGGAGCTGGCCATGTGTATGTGCATGTGTACAGTAGGCGACATGAGAGAGAGAGAGAGAGAGAGGGAGGGAGAGGGGGAGAGAGAGAGAGAGAGAGAGATGAGTTCAGGGATGGTTTATATAGCAGTGGGTGTGAGCGCAGATCGCAGTCAGTTCATTACCACCGTGGCGCTCAGCGCAGCTCAAGTTGAAGGCAACCGATCTTCACCACGCCACTTCAGGGAAAAGCTAAACTGCACTTTTTGGAAAGACAAACAATGCATTGCTTAAACGCATGAACTGCACTAGTCGCACGGTGAAAAACCCGCAGAGCCTTAACCCTAACCCCCCCCCCCCCAAAAAAAACACATAATTGTGCAGCGAAGGCAGCGCGCGGCGCACAGGGACAGATCATGCACTGTCAAGCCGAGTTGAGGCTCTCCTCCCCCGGGCAGCTGAAGGCTGCCAGACGGCGCTACAAGACTTTCATGATTGACGAGATCCTCTCCAAGGAGACTTGTGATTACTTTGAGAAACTTTCTCTCTATTCGGTGTGTCCTTCGCTCATCGTCCGGCCGAAGCCTCTTCATTCATGCTCGGGTAAGAGGACTGCTTTCTGTTGTTGTTGTTGTTGTTGTTGTTGATGTCGTCAATAATTTAGACAGAAACAAATTAGCAAAGAAATAAATAACTGAAAGGCAATTATTGCATTTGCAGATTGGTGGTGAAATGAAAAAGAGATTATTTGAAAAACAATTAGGCGCATGAGATCAATTTAATTATTAATGTATGTTGTATTTAAATCAAAGAGATGATAGATTTTAATGGAGCATGGATCATTACAATGTGGATTTACACTGCAGAAAGTTTAGAGCGATGTAGGCTGTGTGAAGTGTGTGATCGGTGATGCTGGTGTAATAACAATATTTTAGTCCTATGAAGTTGAAGTAGGCCTATTTATAAAAAATAAATAAAAATCATAATTACCTGTCAGAGCAACTGTGCATAATATGGGAATATTCATATTTGTGACAATTATAAATCATCATTCATTTATAATTTAATTTCTTTAAATTAAACAAATGCATCAATGTTGGGTTTTTTTTGTCAAGAAGTAGTTTAAAATGAATCACAATTAATTTATGCTTCCTCCACAAGTTGCACCACCTTCCTCACTCTGCGCTTCACGTTAAATAAATCACTGCAGCTCAGTGTTGAAAACCAAAGACGTGCAGTAGAGTGGGTACATGTCAGTGATGCTTTGCGGTATTTGTTGAGCTGTTGAATGGCTCAATTGATGAGTTGTTTTAGTCAATGAAGTGGCAGTTGGACAGATAAAAAAGAAAAACAGTCATCAGCGGTTGCTTTAAACTGTTGTCCATTTGCCAATTTTATTTGATTAATTTTGTCATTCAGTTTGAAGGCCTTCCCTAATGAGTTATGCTGCTGCTGCTGCTGCTGGATGTTTGCAAATGGGAGGATTGTATCTTGTTAGTGCGCTACTGTGCCACAAAAATCTGTGACCTAAAGTTGTGCCCCCCCCCCCCCCCCCCCCCCCTCAAAAAAAAGGTGTCATTTACAGTGTGTTGGTGGTCCTGCCACCCTATAAAAGATGAATTATACTGCTCACGGATTCGTCTTGATTGATACGGAAGGAAATATAGAATGAAAACATTAATTTAATACACTTTAAAGCTGATTCCTTTTGAACGATAATCACTCTCCAACCAAATTGTCACCAGCCCATGAAGCGTTTCCTCCCTTTTCCCCCTCGATAAGATGGTAAGAGCGATCTAGATCTCCACTGACAGATTTCAAAGCCCTTCATCTGTGTCTTGTCTGCTGAAAACAAGCAAAATATGACAAAGCTCAGTCGGCACAGCACATGTTATCTTGTCGAAACAAAACTTCCTGCCTGATTCTTAATTGCATCTCCGGATGAATCCAAACAACTCAAAGGCTACTGCACACTCCAGTAACCATTAGGATAATTGCTCTAAAGTCTGAAATAATAGCCACTGCAATTTGATGACAGCGGTGGGTGGATAAAAATAGGGGACGCGATTCCCTCATCCCTCTGATATGGATTGGTGTATGCGAGGGGGCACTATGACTGGGCTCTGGCAACCCTCTGTTCGGCTGGATAGAGTAACCCGCCCTGCATATCAGAACACTGTGCCCACCACTTATTTGTGGCTGCGGGGGTGTGAGACACAGTATATTCCCTAACATCAATGGCTTTTAGTGCTGGATATAGAAGTTGGCAGGCTTGCAGGTCCTGGGCCAAAGACAGGCGACTGGCTCCTGCGCTGCCCCTTGAAACAGTGAAAGTTGACTTCTCTGTTCCGCAAAGGAAGGGATGCTATAACCCGCTGCTACCAGCGGAGGCCGCCGAAAGGCAGTGGTGCCAATTGTGCTGCCTGAAGGAGTTGAACAAATTAGTTGTTTGTTCTGCGGTGTATGTCACTGGTATGCCACTCAAACATACCAACATAATTGTCTTCCTGTTTTTTTTGTTTTGTGGCATTTTACAATGAATTTCAGTCTGTTTATATTTCTCTGAAGGGAAATACAGACCAACCTGTTGTACAGTTAAAGTGGCTAATACCCGAGGAGCTGATTCCCCGTCAGTTACAGCAGGATCAGAGACCATGAGCCCTGACCTGGTGCTGAACAGAGAACAACGTAATGGCAGGTTACAATATTTCATTTGGAGTCCCATCTCTCAGCAGGACCCAGGGCAGGGCTTTTAGTGGTGCTCTCTGGAAGAGGTGAGAGAGATTAAGATCAACTGTGGTGTAATCTCACTTGACAGCACGATGAAAAAAACACAACACAAAAAAGCTAAAAGCAGGAGTGTGTGCAGCCCAAGGGCCGCTGCATACTGGTTTTGTACTTCTATAGAATAAATCCAAGTGAGCAAAAGAAGTTTTCATCCCATCTTAAACCCTAATCCGCTGCAGACAATAACATTTCCCATTAAGCATAAATCCACCTTGAGAAGGTTGATTACACCCATGTCAACACACACACGGGCAAGTATGCACACACACAAAGACTAAATGCGCGAAGATGTTCCATCTTCGGTTGGGGATAATGTTCGACAAGCTGTCCACCCCCACCGCTTTCTGCTCAGCCACTGCCATCCGATTTTTCTATCTGGACAAAGGATCAGTAATGGATCAGGTCTAAAAGTAGTAGTGGAACAGGCCGATTTCAGCTGCCACAGGAAGACATGTGCGGATCCGGTTACAGATTAAATAGTTAATGCTTGTGTTTAATGTAATGCTTGGCGGGAACCTTCAGCCGGAGAAGTTTGTCAGTGTGCCTGAGGAGAAAAAAAAACACAAACGGTGACGACAAAACTCCTGACTGACACCGTCCTTCTACCATTTGTTAATAACCAGCATCAAATTGCTCCAATCGTGCCCTGTAGGTGACAGATTCTAATTCAAAGCACGGAGTTAGGACAGATGAAGAAGCCGTGTGGCCTGTTGCCCTTCCCACCTAGATAGGGTTTGATTTGCGCTCAAAGGGCAAGGCTTAAAAAAACCAAACAATACAAAGAACCCTGTTTAATTGAGCTGTCACCAGACAGTTTATTTCCTAAAACATAGCAAACATTCATGTACGCCTGTCATAGCTAAGCAATGAATCATCCATTTCAGCATCCCATTGACAAAAAAATAGAAAGAAAAGATTATAGATTACAGTGAGCAGGCTGAAGCAGGAACTATGATTCATTTGAATAGACTCGTGTCCTAATAACTACACGATCAATAGAGCGAATTGTTTGTATTAAAAAGGAATTCTCAACAAACGTTCTTGATCTATTCCGAGCAGGTATGTCTTCCGCGATGGTCACCATAAGCGCTTGTGCCGGTCCTTGCATTCCGACTGTGATTATCAAGAGTATCAGTGTGCTTGTTCATGGGGCCGATTTGTTCACTTGCAGCTACTCAAACAGTTTATTTGTAGACTATTGACAGGACACTGGCACTTGTCAACAACATGTCAGAGAGACGGCTTCGCTGTCAGTGGAAAGTCACGACGGCTGACATTCCCCTCTTTGCTCTCTCTCCCTCCCTTTCTCTCTCTCTCTCTCTCTCTCTCTCTCTCTCTCTCTCTCTCTCTGTGTCTCTCTGTCTCTGGCGCTCCCTCCGAGGGACTCTCCGGAGACAACTTCAAGCTCTCTGTTGACAAGAGATTTCCTGACAATCGAGGAGACAAACCGAGATGTTGTTTTTTTTTCTCCCCCTATTCAGTATGACACTCTCCCTTCACTTTTCTACCCAATTCAATACACGTTCATGTGAAATTCCTCACGTTCAATCAGATGATTCGACGGTATCTGAAAATCTAACATTTACACACCTGATTTACAGCGAGAAAAACGGAGAGCAATATAAACGGAAAGGTATAAAAGCGTACAACCAGAGAGAAGAGGTCTTCTTGTCTAGACTTGTTGCAATAGCAGCAATCTCACATTGGAGGATTAGCGATGACCTCAGCGCCTCACCATGATGTCATGATGAGCCCAAGGCAGTGTCTGGTGTGTGTGTGTGTGTGTGTGTGTGTGTGTGTGTGTGTGTGTGTGTGTGTGTCTGTCTGTTTGTGAGTGAAGAGCAACTGTGCCTACCCGGAGGTGAACTGGTGTATGTGGGGGTTATTGTGAATTTGTGCAGTCTAGTGTAAGCATCTACATTCATGTCGTCCTCTTGAGTCGTCCTCTTCTCCTTGAGTCGTCCTCTTGCGTCGTCCTCTTGAGTCGTCCTCTTGAGTCGTCGTCCTCTTGAGTCGTCCTCTTGAGTCGTCGTCCTCTTGAGTCGTCGTCCTCTTGAGTCGTCCTCTTGAGTCGTCGTCCTCTTGAGTCGTCGTCCTCTTGAGGAGTCGTCCTCTTGAGTCGTCGTCCTCTTGAGGAGTCGTCCTCTTGAGTCGTCCTCTTCTTCTCCTTGAGTCCTTGTATTCTCGAGTCGTCGTTCTTTTCTACTTCGCCTCCTTGAGTCCTCGTATTCTCAAGTCTTCTTCTTCTTCCTCTTCTCGTAGAGGAGTCTTCTTCCTTTTCTTAAGTCTTCTTCCTCTTAAGTCTTTGTCTCCGTCACATTTGTACTGAACATATTTTATCCCCTGCCTTAAGACAGAAATCAATCAAGGAACAGGAATAAAGAAAATCAAAGTCAAAGTCTGACTTGTGGGCTTTTGGGTTTTCGGTTGGGGTCGATGAGGAGATTAAGGACACAGATCCACCACAGACATTCTCCATGTTTGATAACCTCCTATTTTCTATGCTCCGCTGCAGCCTTTTATCTCCCTCTATATCTTCCACCTCTAATCCCATAATCCCCACTGTGTCCTTTCTGCTGCTCCTTATCGGCCCATGCGATACAGCCTGCGCTGTGCTCCGTTGGCTTGTAAATTTTGGTGAAGGGATTGATTTTATATTTGAAGCCGTAAGGATTTTTCTGGCAGATATTATATTCACTTTGGTTGACCCACCACATCCTCTCGACCAACCTCCTGGTCTCCTTCCCTCCCATCTTGGCTCCAGACAAGTGTTACTTTTTATTGATTCTGGCGTCTTGCTGCTTCTGTCTGTGCTGATAAAGAACAAAAGTGTGTGTGTGTGTGTGTGTGTGTGTGTGTGTGTGTGTGTGTGTGTGTGTGTGTGTGTGTGTGTGTGTGACTGCGTACATGCGCAAGAGTGAGAGAGAAAAGTTTAATAGCTGAACAGTGTTTGATTTAGTTTTTCAGGATTTTATTACGGCTCATCCTGTGTCTGCATGTGTCTGTGTGCATGTACATCATGCTGTCAGACTTTCTGTGTGCATGTGGTTTTGTGCTGGAAAGCCAGTTATTATTTAACAACCGCTGAAAAATAATCATTCATTTGAAGGGTTCAGAGAAGCGATGTAAAACACAGTCTGCGTCATTGGGATCGCAGCCCTCTACATGGAGGGGGTCAAAAGCAAAACACTTTCCACAGCAAATGCAGGTCAATTAAAAATGAACCTGACTTATGCAATTACTGGCGGTCGATAGTGCTACAAGTAAAGGTGACTGAGTGGCACATAAGAGCTCACTAAAAATAATGATTCAAAAAAGCGATATCTAATCTTCCTCCCTTTTTTTTTTTTTAACCCAGCAATCCTCTGTTTCTGTCTCTGCTCCTCCAGGCTCCTCGTCACTACGCTCCTACCCTCTCCTCTCGGTGATCACGCGGCAGCCCCCCAACCTGCCCCTCCACCTTCCGCAGCCGCCATCCCCGGTCGGAGTCCCCGCGCACCTGCTCTCCCCGCAGCATCCGCGGGGCTCCGAGCCCTCGCCCAGCCAGACGCCCCTCAGCATCAGCAGCGAGTCGGAAACGGATCGCAGCACGCCCCGCCTGAAGAAGCCGCGCCGCAGCCGCACCATCTTCACCGAGCTGCAGCTGATGGGCCTGGAGAAGAAGTTCCAGAAGCAGAAGTACCTGTCCACACCTGACCGGTCAGTGCCGCTGAGAAGCTCTCTCTCTCTCTCTCTCTCTCTCTCTCTCTCTCTCTCTCTCTCTCTCTCTCTCTCTCTCTCTCTCTCTCTCTCTGTGTGTCTCTCTCTCTCTCTCTCTCTCTCTCTCTCTCTCTCTCTCTCTCTCTCTCTCTCTCTCTCTCCTCTCCCCCTCTCTCCCCCTCTCTCCCTCTCTCTCTCTCAGAATTGCAGTAAAAGTCTGTTACGCATGAATACACAAATCAACGTGCACACACGCACACACACACACACACACACACACACACACACACACACACACACACACACACACACACACACACACACACACACACACACACTGAGAGCTGAGGCAACACATAAAAGCACATAAATAAAAGATGGTAAATCATGCCTGCTAACCTCATAGCTACCTAAAACGATTTTGTGATGCAGTTACTTCAAAGAAAGCAAACCACTGGTGCGTAAAAAGGCAAATAATACCGCAATTATTACATTTCAACCAAACTTCAGTCAGCCATATAAGCGTCACTCAGCTGTGACATTTTGATAACCTACATACCTGGTGTAGAGTGCATTTTGAAAGTACACTAGGTGCACACGCACCCACGCACATTCACAAAGCCACAACTGCAATTATCAAGCAGCGGTTCACCTAACATCATCATTTTTGATTTATCCTGCGGGGAATGTCTCATGTTATATGAATTTGTCTAAGCCAGAGCATTACCTCAGCATTCTAGTCGAGACAAGAGTAACGTTTTAACCCTGGGCCCTTCAACAGCAAAAAAAAAAGCCCCAACAAAGAAACACTGCCTTATTCAAGAAGGCGGGAACGGGGGCCAACACAAGCAAACACAAATGTATTACATTGATTTACTGCCAATCATTTCACACATGTGCAGGTGTCTAGAAAGTACATTTCTGCAGTGAGATGAAGTAATCTGCATGTTAATATCTGTGCCTTAAGTTCCATTTCGTGGGTCATTTTTTGGGGACCTGACATGAGGTTAGACTATATTTTCCAGTTTTATTGTAAGCCTCACTTTTATATTTGGTCTGCAAATTTTTCCATCATAACCACGAATAGTATTGAACCATATATATGTTGTAAAAAGCTTTCCTTCACATGCGCAAATTTGAAACTGCTTGTGAACCTTGTGAAGTCTGTACTCTCCCCCATTACTCATCCGTGTTTTTACTGAGAGTAAATCAGCGTTTGTTAGAAAACACAACTGGCTTCATGAACTGCGTCTTCATGCATTTAGATATGCAAATTGCTTCACAGTCTCGCACGTTGCATCCTCTTTGCGGCGGATCTGCTTACCACACCTAATCTGAAAAGACATTTGCATGTTTGGAATAAACTAGATTTATTTGTCATTGCATTTACATCCCATCTGTGGGGAAAACTCCCACGATGTTTTATTAAATATATCACATCTTGGCTTGCCTGGAGCTGTTGGGAAGGCGCCATGCCTCGTCTTAAAGCAGAAGCCCCGAGGCTGAGCACAACTCACTGATCAAAACCAACCACCCTTTGCGAATGGCTGTGCCAAAATGCTGTGTCCTGTCAAAATATCGGATTCTGACACTGTGTTGAAAATTAATTAAATACACAGCTGACGGAAAAACATCAACAGAGAAAATCCTCCTTTAAAGCCCCACATCAAAGGTGTGGCGTGCTCCCCACTTTGGTTTGTTGTGATCCAAAGATAACTTTTCTTTTCTCTCCCTTGGAACCTCTGCAGCTTTGAATTGAGACTCCACAGGCGGGGGCGGGAGGAACCCAAACCAAAAATATCCCTGAAAAAAAAAAAAGACTTAATTATTTATATATGGCATCAATGATTATATACAGCTCCCAATTATAATAATTAGTGTCACAATAATCCTCAGTGTCATCATCGTCGTTATGAAGAAAGGTTTTCAGCTACACCCAAGATTCCCTTGTGAAAGGTGTGAGAATGGAACAAAATGGCAGTCCTGCAGTAGCCAGGAAGGAGTAACTGAAATACTGTTTCTATTGCAGCGAGTGCGTGGTTTCTCTCCATTGAGAACTAATGACCATACATAATAGGGGTATTTTCCTTTGCTGCAATTACTTTTCCTTACCTCCTGTCGTGAACTGCTACAGACTGGGGCACGCATGCTACTGAAGCTTGACAGACAGCTTGATTGCCTGTATGTGTGGTGTTCTTTGAAGTGCAGATACATACACACACACATGAAAACCACACACAGCTCTTTATGTAAGGTATTAAGTTATGTAGAGGATCCTGCGATTCATGCAGCTCTGCTTTTTAGATTCGTCTACGTCTCGGCTTCCACTTTCACCATCAAATGAAAGTCAGTTCCTTTCACTGGGGGTGGGGTGGGGTGGGGTGGGGGAGGTGAGAATCCCTTCATCTGACTGTTAAAGACTGAGAAGAGCAAGGAAGAGGAAATCTCATTTGAAAAAAAAGAAATCCAGATAACCGCTCCTTTCCTTTACAAATGGATGCCTTGTTCACTTTATCTGTCCCTTCCTGAGATATCCCATTACACACCATCCAATAGCCCTATTAGTCACGGATCAACACATGTGGTGGATGCATTCACAATTTCCTCCGGCAGCACCTATTGTACAGGCGCCGTGTTTGGATTACGGACCTCGCTGGTACAGATGTTTCAATTCAAGCAGTGTTTCCTGAGCTGCAGGTGTACAGTGTCAAACTCGAGCTACTAGCGAATCAGCTTTGATGTGAGATTCAAAGACAGAGTTAAGAGTTTAAGAGAGGTCTTATACTGTACTTAAGCTAGCAATGCTGGCAACCTCTAGCCATGGCGCTGCGTTATATGTTTGGTGGAAAGTTATAAACCACAATTAGTGTCAAGATTCTTATCATTTCTATATTTTCCTGTCAGTGGGGGAAGGCAAGCAGCAAAGCCTGAGACGGATTCCACCTGGCGCTTTTGGGAAACGTGCAGATTTTTAAAGCGCTTCATCAAAACGGTAACTGACGATACGTCCATCTAACATGCAGTTTGTTTTGCTTGTGATTTTGCAGGTTAGACCTGGCCCAGTCACTTGGTCTCACACAGCTCCAGGTGAAGACGTGGTACCAAAACAGGCGTATGAAGTGGAAGAAAATGGTAAGAGACACAGTAAAGCCAGGCAAGTCTGGGTTGTTTTAAAAAAAAAAATACTCCTGGTATCTTAATTTGCTTAGAAGTACATTTTTTTGGTCCAAAAGTATGGCTATGATTTTGGTGCTAACTCGCTGTTTCACGTAGTGCTGATTTAAACTTAAATATTAAGGTAGCAGTACGACAGAAAGAGAGGGTGTGGTGCGAGTCGTGAGCGATGACGACGGCAGGGAGAGCAAACACTTTTGTATAAGGGTCGACAACTCAGAGAACAGAAAGGACCTGAAATCATTAAAGATAAATGAGTTCACAAGGGGCAGCCAGCAGCAATACGTCTTCTCTTAATTACTATAATAGCCAGCGTTGCCTTTGACTGCTGCTGCCATTTATTACCAGTCCACTAAGATTGTCTGTGTGTTATTCTAGGTGCTCAAAGGAGGTCACGAGGCCCCGACTAAGCCCAAGGGAAGACCCAAGAAGAACTCCATCCCCACCACGGAAGAAATAGAGGCCGAAGAGCAAAGGATGAAGGTGGAGGAAGAGGATAGGATGAGGAGGGAGACAAAGGAGGCGGCGCTGGCTCACGGAGGAGAGGCGTCTCAGCTGGAACCTCAGGATCTCAGTTCAGTAACTCACAATCCGGCCGCAGCGGTGGAGGAATTTGAGCGAGAGCTGCCGCTCCTGATGCAGTCAGAGACTCATTCAGTCAGCTAAGCGAGAACAAAAATAACCAAAGACTGATGCCAACCTGAAAACAAATAGTGCCTCAGGATCACTGTAAAAAGGCCTGTGTGGTGTTTAGATCCATTTGCTTTAACAATTTGACTGGAAACATATTGCTGGAGTCCAATCTTTACCCGACGCAGCCTTTTTTTTTAATGTCATTGTGTATTAGAAAATGTACCAAACCAAGAGCTAAAATGCTTAGACACTGATTGCACTGGTACATATTTGGCCTTTAAGAACTGTATTTGAGCAGGACCCTGGTATAAGGAGTGTAAATCTGTCAAATCTAAGGTCACGTCACTGCATCACCTTATTGCGCAACCATGAACGATCAAACTCTCTGCCGATCCTCCAAGCTGCCTCACAAAGCGCATGTGCCAAAATATCAAGATTTGCCTTATCGTAGTGTCTCTATGTATCTGTGTATTACAAATCACTTCACTGCCAAAAACTACATCATATTTAATGGCTACAGTGCCTTGTCGGTCTCAGAGGAAAGCTTTTAAAGTGTTGATGAAATAACTATCAAATGCAAGTATATTTTTTACAGTAGTTTTTGATTACAAGTCCCATTTTTGGAGACAGAGTTGTAAAGTTTTGAAGAGCACCTCTATGTTTACTGTGGAGTTCCTCTAAACTGCTTTAAGGCGCAATTGCTTCATTATTTGGTGAGTAAAGCGTACATTTTTTTTTTTTTTTAATCTGAAAAAAAAAATCCATATTTCTGCCAAGCCATACACTGTATCATACTGTAGAAATGTGTATAAAGTTTAAAATATATGGTCTTTCAGATATATAGGTAAAACAGTATTTTTAACTGCTGTTTTAAATTGGATTAAAATAGTTTGTATGTATAATGTTTCTGCTGTCCCTGATCTTTTTTCTCCTTTCATGGGAGTCAGGATGACTCTACTTTCTGCCACGAGACGACTAAGACTCTTAAACTGTCAGAGATCCTCAGAGGGCATAACTTATGTGCCAAAGATGTACGGTGAAATGCTGAACATTTAAAATCTCAAACCTATTCAGCCTGCAGGCATTGCATGAGTGTCCCAAACAGTATATGTTAGACTGGCATTAACATAACAATGTCTTCAGCTGCCTGTCACTGCCTTCTTCCCACTCTCCTTTCTCCCCTCGCAAAGAATTGTAATTAAAGAGTTTCACTTTTTGAATTACACAGATTTATTTTTATTTGTTGTTGTGTCATATAAAAAGTGCAGTATTTTTCTGATGTAAATAATGTTTGTTTGCTAAGTTTGTTTGCATTTTTTTTTTTTTAAGTTTGTTTACAATCATTTTTACTATATACAAGTGTGTGTTTACATATTTAAATACACTTAATAAAACAGCAATCATTTAAATTCCACTTGGTATTATTTGGTGCAATTGCTCGGAGTTCTGGGCAATACATGTCAAATGCATCATCATGAAAAAAACCCACAAAAACCTGTGTTTTTTGATTCTATACAGATGCTGGTTTGACATGTTCTACTTTTGCATATGCAACCAGAAACTCAAAGAACAGATTATCTATTTGGGCGTGTCTCTAATAAAAATATTCATCAACAAATTAAATTCTCTTACAGGTCAGATGTACTGTCATGTCATTCTAAATGTGTGTAAATCAAACAGTTAAAGTACAACTGGCAGGTTGAAGTTCAGGCAGATCCATTACCGAGGAAGCTTTTGAAGATGTATTAGCTCTAGTCAAAGTTCGCCATAAATCACATTCAAGAGAACAAAGCATTTGAGCATTTTGTGTTTTGACATTTATCATCTTTATCTGTCGAGCAAACAAGGCGGCTTGTAAGGGCTCCTCCGTGACCCCGTGCGAGTCTGAAGTGTATTTTTAGTGGCTGATACCGGACATGGATGGTTTGTAAAGCAAACAGCACAGGATTGCAGTGAGTAATACGCGCTGTGCTTTTACGCCTTGTGTAAACATTCTAAGTATGCTTCATAGGTGTGCATTCAAACGGCAGAGGCCCCATCACTCCTTGGAAGCATTATTGAACATTTGACTCTTTCGGTCTCAGTGAATAAATTGAACTTGTTTCATCACGATAAGAGGGCATGGTTGTCGAAACGTGCCGATTTGAATGGATTCTACAAGCCCAGGCAGAGCCCTCTACTGGGATCTGACGGTCCAGGTCCACCATCCGGTCATCTTATTCCTGCATACCACGACGCCAAGTGGCGACCCGGGGCTACACCGGAATGACCTCCGCCTGCCTCTACCTGTGATTTGAGTAGAGTATCGCTCATAGAGTTCAATAGAAGGCGGAGCCTGTGAGAGTTGGAACTGTTTTCTACGTCCTTATTCATTTTCCATAGTATATTTGGTTGAGTATAGAAAATAGAACAGAAAACTGATCTTCCTTGACTTTTCTCATAAAAAAGTATTTTCTTTGATTTTCCTGTGCAAAATATGTTTGCTGATGGGGAATCTTATTGATTCTGTTTGAGCTAATTAAAAAGCATATTTTTAATTTCAGCACAATTGGTGAGTGTGATTACATCAAATGTGAATACATGTACATACAGTATATGACTGGGATTTGGTTTGGATTTAGTTCACTTATCAGGAACAACCTAATTGAGCAATTTTACGATGTTCAAACCTTATGGAAAGTATATGTATTTTCGAATTACAATAATAAAAGCATGAGAGTTGAATGTTTTTGGAAGCGGTATGGGGAGCACTAGTATATTAATCAATCATGCTAATAAAGTTCCGTCATTGACACAAATATGTATGAAGTGTAAAGTATGCCATGAAAGGTGCGCGCATGGATTCCTACAAACAATGCAATGCTTTTTCGTCATATTCGTCATTACCCTCTAATTATCCCCATTGCTTAAGTACTGCTTCCAACTGCCTGTTTTAAAGGCACGAGAAATATGTATTCGGTCTGTAAGAATTAATGCTAACAACTGCTGGCATATACAGCAGCTATTATTTATTTCGAATATGTTAAACTTTGATTATCCAGAATTAGCCTTGCAGCTTGCCAGGCTCATGTAGAAGTATGAACTCTGAGTCTCCCCACCTGTTCAAATTAAGACTAAAATAACAAAAGCCTTTGGAGCAAGTTCAGGGTGTCTGCCTTAATTGCAGGAACATATTCTTATTAAATATGCTTGTGAAAACACAGGGTCTGGCTGGCAGGCAGGTCTGCAAGGAACTGCACTTTGCAAGTCTCCACAGGCTGTTGAGCTCCTCCAGCCTAATTGTTGTGTGGCGAGGTGAGACACTGGCGGCCTAATTGGAGAACCTGTTATTTTCTCACAAGACCAAGTTCAGCTGTAGGTCACAGGAGTGGAGTGGTGTCAACCCTAGCCAGCTCGCCCCCCCCCCTCAACCCACTAAGACATCCATCGCACACCCTCACCTGTCAGCTTAGCGTACGCTCGGGTAGTTAGCAGGGGCTGATGTGAGAGGGGGAGTGGGCGCAGCTCATGGTGTGTCACCCTCATTTGTGTCATGACAGAGGAAGTTATCTCTAAATGTTGAGTGCAGGAGCAACAGCAGGGCTTACTTATGTCAATAAAGGTGGAGGCTTTCTACAACATGCATAATGCTCCCCATTGTCTTCAATAACAGTGGAAGAGAAGCAGTAATCATCGGCAGTGTCACGGGGATCGCCTCCTCTCCGAGGAGCGCGTGTTAGAAATGTGGCTGACTGTACCGGTTGCTATGATTCTGTTGAGCAAGATCGTGTGTTAAAGCGAGTCTGCCTGGTGTAAAACTTTGTCAAGGCTCTAGTTGTAAAACTCCTACTAACAAACACGTGTGGCTCAGATTATTCAACCTATAGAGCAAGGAATCTCAATCTGCATGTGTCCTTCACATATCTCAAGATCTGTTTATCTGATCTACGTCACCCAAGTACGAGCAGTTTCAAAATTTGGTTCCGGTTTATGCAGCGGTGTTGTCTGTCTTATCACAACTTCCTCCTATCATAATGGTTAATTGACAGGCCTTTGTGCATAGTTCATTTCAGATCCTAATGTCTTGACCTGATTCTTATGTCACATCAGAATATGTCTAGGAATGGCTTTAAAAGTTCTGCTACACTTGTAGATGAAGTCATTGTGTGCATCATTGAACTGACTATGTTCTTTGCATTCATTCATTCATTCATTCATTCATTCAGTTGTACACCTTTAACTTTGATTGAGTTAGTACAAGTAAAAAAAAATGCATTAAAGATACAGTGAACACATTCTTTCCCTGAGAAGAGCGAAGCTAATGCGGAAGTGACTTAAACTTGCATTCCCTCTACTGGCCATCAGAGGGCGTCTCTGAAGCCTGATTGTATAGAAGTCTATGAGACCTTCACACTTGATTTATTACGTCAGTGAACATTGTGAACAGCATTATGTTAATTTTGTAAATTATTGTTCCATTTAGAGTAAAATAGACAATAAAACAGGATCGGCTTTAGGGTGTGGCTACCTTGTGATTGACAGGTCGCCATCAGATCCGTAGACGACGCCGCTACGTCACTCTTCCGCACTCCAGATACGATCGCGTCCGTAAACTGGATGCAAAAGAACAAGATGGCGACGGACAAAATCCAAAATGGCTGTGGCCAAAATGCCGAACTTGAGGCTTCAAAACCGCAGTCCATCCAGCTCTTAATCTACTTCTTATAAACAGTCTATGGTTTAATCCACAACCTGTTTGCTAACAACAGAGAGATGTCCCAAGTACAACTACCTACATGTAGACGTCACGCACCATCTATTGCCCACTAGAGGTCACTTGCACAGATATAAGCAAATAGAAGATGAATGTACATTCCAGATGAATGGAAGTCAATGTACATGCTTACTTTCTTTTAAAAATCGATGTCAAAGAGCAGGACCTCCACCATGTTGAGATAGTGTCTGAATTGTTTTCCCAGAAGAAGCATCTAAAATGTAAATTAACAACTGGGAAACAACCCAAAGAAGCATTCATGTGTTGCCAGGACCTTATGAATCGGATTTTCTTTTGAATCACTTCCGTCATTTACGCAATCATCCTTAACACAGATGCTTTGGCACTAAGTGCCCAAATCATTTCTCAGTTCATCCCCTGTTGATGTACTGTGGGATCTTTCAGCCTAATGCATTTAGTGCTTTAATCACAGTGCTGCCCGCCTCCCTGTCGTCTTTTGATAGCTCATGCTCTGGTCAACATGTCTGGGAGACGACGACACTGCCTCCCACCTCCAGGCTCTCAAGCTCATAAATCAACCAGTAAGCACGTGTGTGTGTGTGTGTGTGTGTGTGTGTGTGTGTGTGTGTGTGTGTGTGTGTGTGTTTTGCTGCAGGGATATTGAAGGGCTTGTTATGGAAGTCATGATTACTAGCTCAGAGATGTACATCCGCCTGCTGAGGAGATGGGCAGTAATAGACCTGTCAGTTGACTTTTACTCCGGAGCTACCGTGTGCTGCTGTGTCCAAATTACTGCCGACTCCCCCAAACCCCACAGACCTCGTCTACGATCCCAGTCAGTAATGACTTAACCCCCACACTGGTAACGGCCTATACATGCGTGGACGTAACGGAGATACCAGTGAGTTTGAAACGTTTTGCTCCTTAGTTGTAAATCATCTAAACTTCAAATTTTTTTGCGAAGCATATTTTATTGCGTGTCTTTAGTTTTTTGTTTTTTTATCTTTTTCAATTGAAGAGAATCAAAGCTCAAAAGGTCCACTGATTGTTCAATGATTCAGAGCTTTAAAGCCAGCCAAGTCCCCTTGGGAGTTGCCTTCAACTGTTCTGCACCTCTTGATTTACGTCTACTGACAACGTTTTACCTGCTAATGCAGGATGTACTGTGCCCTCGATGTAAGTAGGCGGAGAGGGAGGGTGTGGCGGTGAAGGTGATAAATGGGCCTGTAGCAAGTTTTGTTTGCGCCTAAGTCTAACCCTTACTTAAAATATCTTAATAATACTGCAGTCACCAGATAATGCAATGGAACGTTATCTGTGTTTTCGCAGAACCTGAATGGAACTGGCTCAGGTGTCATCATGTGAACTAAATGTGAACTTTCAGTCGTGACAGCACAAATTGTTCAGTCAATCACAGTTTGATATTTTTAGCCCTATGTTTCCAATCACTGAAAGTCTCAGGATTCTTAAAACTTGTTTGAAACTTTGACTCCATTACGGTGAACATCACTCCAACCCTTTTAAACAAAAAAAAAATAGACAATAGACAATGTTTATTATGATGTGAAGGAAGAGTCTATATATTTTTCACATCCTGTTAAAAGGAATGGAAGCGAGCGGCTGCCTGAGAAGGTATTAGAATACAATGAGTTCATAGGACAACCCCAGCAGCCACATTTGAAATGATCTGAACCTCCGCTTTGGAAGTAAAAACAAATGTTAAAAAGGTTAAAATAATTACTCAAATTGCCCATTGCATTTGTTCATTATATTTTGGAGAGAGAGACTTTATTTGAAGTTATTCACATTCATGGTGCAACTGCAAAGCGGGTGGTTGCAACTTGCTATATTGGTTATCAAAGATGTTCCAAGGAATATCAGTTTCATCTGACAATCATTTTCTTTAGCTAACTGTACTGGGCACTTGTCTGAAACTGTTGTCACCACCTAAACAATCATTGTATGTCCTACGTTATTGTTGCTTTCCACATACCAGCAACACAGTTATAATATGGAATAATGGTCAAAAGTAGAAAAAAGAACAGAGTCCCAGGTTTAGAATTAAACACATCAGGCTCATCACAACTTTACTAAATGTTTCATGATTGATGATTAATACTGCAAACCAAGAAGTTCATGTGAAAGCCAGAGACCCACATGTTTTGTGATTTCAGAAAATATTATTTGTAAGACAAAATGCTTACAAACCAGAGCAACAACTGAATAGATGAAATCCAAAGTGAGACAAGGGCTATGTGGGTGGTGCGCACTGTCAGAGTTTCTCACTGTGATAGTAACTCATTCTCAGGGACAGCTGAGTTCAAGGGAGTCATCCATACAAAATCCAACAAAGCCTGCTGTTCTTTTTTCCTTCCGTGACCTGGTCTGGCCTTTGAGAGATGTACTCTCATTTACCATTTAAGTCAAGGAATTTCACGGTGCTCTGCCTTGCTTTGCTTTACAGTAACAAATCAAACCTTTCAGATAGAGAGTAATGGCGTACAAGAGAGAATGTTTACAGCTGGCGGCAAATCAATTACTGACAAGATACTGTATAGCTAAAAAAAGTTGCGTCTGTCAAATGTCCATGTTGAGGTAGAAACTTTCAAGTTGAAACAACCTTCCTTAATATTCTATAAGTAAAAACATGGACTTTTATTTGTTTAATGTTAAAAAAAAACTAACTTTCCCAGTTCCTTACATTTCACAAAGGGATTCTTCCTCAAGGATATATTTTCTTTTTCTCTTATTCTTTTCACATTTCACCACCCTCCCTCTTTTCTCAAGGCTTTCACTCAGGTTTCTCCCTAATGGTAAAGAGCAGCGCCTAATGGACTTAATTTAGACTACATGAAACACTGAGCTCAATAGGCTTGTAATCCACATTTTACACAGAGTCTTGAGTTTATAAAGGAAGCCGCTCTAAAAGCCAAGGAAATGTCAAAGGGAGTCGGGGGAAACGTGCAATAGTGCCGGCTGTGTAATGCGGGATCAACCGAGTGGCAGAATGACTGAGCAATTACGTATTTGTTGAAAGCTCATTTCATAGGTCTGTGCCCAGCTGAAATAAAACAAAGTGAAGCATGGAAATGTGTGAGTCTCTGTGTGTGTGTGTGTGTGTGTGTGTGTGTGTGTGTGTGTGTGTGTTTCTTGCCCACTCCGACAGACTTTCTCAGTTCTGTATTCACATTCAGACACCTTTTATCAAGCCAATGTTTTTCCTTCTCTGAGAGCTAAGAAAACTTCCTCCTTGTCAACATTTCTGTGAATAAGACTTCTTTTTGACACACATCCGGGCCAGGACTCATTCCTGTGTGCTGTGCTGACAGTCGACTTTCCTTTTCTGTACAGGTGGACACTTACACCCTCTTCCTGCGGAGAGTAAACTGTGTGTGTATAGAAGGACTTAATGTCACTTAAAGTGTGCTGTGTTGGGCCAGCAGGCAGGTAATGAGCTCAGGCGAGCGATCTGTGCTCTCTTCAAATATTTCCACTTGGCTAAGGGGGGGGGGGGGGGGGGGGGGGGAAACAGAGGATGCGTATTGGTGATTGGCAAGCTGTGAAGAGCCTCTATCTTCTCAACATGTTTAGCCTGTCCTCTGTCAAGCGCTTTGACAGCAGAGCACGTCATTGATCCTGTGAAGGGGCTCTGCGCATTTCTGCCTTGGCTGATGTCAGGGAGCAGCCAGGGGTCATCCGTCAGCCAGAGGGGTGGATTCAACCGAGCGAGGGGGCGGAGCCGGCAGACTGGCAATGCTTCGCTAGCTGTTACTGAATCCCATATGTGGTTTTATGAATGAAATAAACTCAGTATTCTTCCAACTGTATCATAATAATAATAATCATATTATCAATTATTTAGAGATAATTACGCCGCCGTCATTAGAGTGAGATGCGCTGAAACAGCTGTGCTTCTGGCTGAGGCGCATACAAGCTGCTACACGCGAGGCTTATTCATGCGTGACTGATCTGTGGGCTATTCAAAAAAGGAAAATACACCACAAGTCACTCATGATTGTCATAAATAAGAAGTGTGAATTACAAATCACAGACAGAGGCTGACGTGATTAGTTTTTGTGAACGACTTCCATTTAATGAATCACACCCTGAGTAATTAAAAACAAAAAAAAACTATGCACAGTGTATAAACGCACTGTTACTATACAAGAGGCAAGTAAGAAGGAAATGGCATAATAATGAACAATTAGTTTTACAAGGTGTAGCTTCAAACAAAAATAGAATACAGGTTATCACAAAAGATACAGTGGATCAAAACATAATGGCGGTTGTTGGCGATTCACTTCAGTAATACGAGAGCATGCATTTCAGCACTTTTAAGCCTTTCTCTGCTGCAGACAAATAACCGTCTCTATATGGAACATGCTCAAGTGAGTCAGTTCCTCTTGACTTGCTGTCATAAGGCATCACAAACCACAGCTCCATGAAGAGCAAGACCTGCGAGCCTGCCAACGGTTCATCCATCTCCACCTGTTGTGGCGCTGGTTGCTATAAACATTTGAGTAATTTGAATTGAGCATGCAGTTCTGTAATGTTTCCTTCAAGATGTTATCTGCCTGCATCTGGCGCCGTGCCATGCACTCGGGGTGTATGCACAGGCCGAAACACACAAACACACACATATACACACACACAACACACACAACACACACAACACACACAACACACATTTGCAAGTTGGAAAATTAGAAGAGATGCTGGGGGAAAATAAGAAAAAATGAGGAGGGGAGTGCAGCGAGGATGAGGAGGTGGATCTCTGTCCTTAGTCCTGACAAGGTGAGCTCTCTTTGCCCCGAGGACTGCCTGCACAAACAACATTGCTGGCTGGTGAAGCAAAAGGAAAAGGCTCTGAGCCATCAGTGAATATAGATCATTTCATAAGCACTTAAAGGTGATGAAACATAAGGGCATGGCAGATGGAAGAGAGATAGGTTGGTGTGTTATACGTCCTAGAATGTGTGTGTATCTGTGTGTGTGTGTGTGTGTGTGTGTGTGTGTGTGTTTGTGTGTGTGTGTGTGTGTTAACTGACAAAAAGACAGATACACTTTATCAGCAGGTGTCAAAAGGGAAAGGCCAGTGAAAAAAACACATTCTTTGACAATGAATCATCCTGAGACAAAACTGATATTCTGTTTTTTGCTCATTCTGGTTGAATCTCTCTGCATTGACCCCGTTGACGGCTGCAGCTCAGTTCACACGTTTTGTTTACAGATTCAGCAGTTAAGTATTTACCCTCGATCTGAGCCATCAGTTCACACACTGACTCTCCGCAACTCTGCTGCAGCTACGCAAGGACACAGCTTAGAGTTTCATTTGGTTTTTGATAAGATTGTAGAGAGTTTTGTACGCCAACTTTTAGCCGATTGCCTGCATTCATCGCTGCTATTCCTGCTTTGAACCAGAGAAAGCCTCTGCGCTCCTCCGAAGTGTGAATCATAAGTGATTTATAATTGGTCTTAAATTCTCACATTGACAGGAAGATGAGCTTGCCATTATGACTTATTATCAACATCTGTTTTTACGATGTGGGGCTGACATGTAACAGCGTTTCATTATTATGATCTCCACCATGAGATTTTGTATTTGGTCGTGCATCAATGTGCATCTGTCTGTCTGTCTGTCTGTCTATGGCTAATCTTACATACTGCTGCCTAATATTTTCTGTGCTCATTTATACGGTTTATGAATTGATCCACTCCTAATTGGCAAGCCTAGTTAATTGCATGTATCTATGCGTGTATCAACTGCTTTTATGGATCAAAAAGCTCGGGACAAAAATCATACCTTTACAAATGCAGTTTAAATAATTTGCTTATAGTAATCAAGTAGTCTTCCTATAGGGTTTAAATTGGGTCTCCCATGTGACAGCATCTGGAAAAACTTTTTTGACTTTTTGCCTCACGGTGACCCGTCTGCTTTCCGGCTGGTACTGCGTGCACATTGACAACCTTACGCGAAAAATAAAGTATTTTTCTTTCTATGAAAAAGGTATGCACACGGGGATAGCACTTGTGGTTCAAGTCGCCCTCGTCAAGTGGATTGATGATGCAGCAAGACTGACTGTTTAGAGGATGCGGTAAACAGTCAACATGAAATTTCAAGCAGCTACAAAGGGTACTGATGGTAGCATATTTAGCGAGCTAGCTGCAGCTGAACAAAGTCTGCCTTTTGCTATCAGCTGGTAAACTCAACAGCCAGCTGCTAGATATATATAAAAAAAAAAAAATGCTTCTGTCTGCCTCGGTCTGAAATCAAAGACTAATTATTTATAATTATAATAATTTTGTTTGGAAAATGTTCCACTATTATCTTTGTAAAGGGTACTATGTGCCAACCCAGTCTTATAGCAGTTCATAAAATAGTGACGGGTGTACATGAACACACGTTTTCCTTTTTTTTTGTGTCACTCAGCACAAAAACAATGCCAATAGAATGTAAGTAAGTAAGTAAGTAAGTAAGCAAGTAAGTAAGTAATCCTTTTTCATGGTGGACACTCAAATTAAGCGCATCCAAGTGACTATGCAACAGTTGGAGCTAGTATTGAATATTCAGAAAGACCACTCATGGTGGGTGGTGGAGTGATAGATTGGTCAAACAAACAGGACTTTCAACCATGAGACTGGTATTCGAGACTGAGTGTCCCAAAGTATTATTGTGAAGGGAGACATTTGTCAAGGTTTCCCCCAACCTAATGAGGTGGTTTTGTAAAGAAAAACATCATTTTTTTTTGCATAGTAAAAACCATCTAGCAGGCACAAAAGATACATTAGTCAGAAGGTCGTGCTGATCGACACAAAAAAGATGGAAAATTCTTGTCCATGTGCAAGAATCACTAGATATTAATTAGGTGACTATTTCACAAACTGATGTGAGACTGCGTGGTATGTGCTGTACGAGCACAGAAAGCCTAACATGTAGAAACAGCAACTAACGGGGGGGGGGGGGGGCCTTAGCAAACCTTCTATTGTTGTGTGTTTGCAACTGACAGCAGTCATAACTTGATGCCAATGAGTGAATATTGAGCGTTTTATTCTTTTAATCTTTATTAAAAATGTTGGTATAATTGAAATGAGCTTTATTTTGTGTAAATGACGGAACATTTTGAGTTACATTCACATTCATAAGGCTGGAGGAACCACTTAAAATCATAGTTTGTGAAAAGAACTAAATGAGCTGAAAGTCGTTTATTTACATAATATTTACTGATGAAGCGGTAGAGGACCAACAATGTAGCCTATATAATATATATTATTGTCTATAAATATTTTCTGGAGTTATATAGCGATATATTGGGACATTTTCCTGTGGGACACTTATAACGGAGCGAACAACACGGACATCTTCAAAGGTCACATCTCAAGCCAACTCGTTTAAAGAAGATCAAAGCATTATCATTAACCCTTTGCATCTCTTAAAAGGCATAATTGCAATCACTATAAATGCGGTCGCAAAATGCATTAGACAATGATGATGTTTTTCTTTCCTGTGGTGTGGGTGGTAATGATTCAATTTCCATGATAAATAGGGACTAGGTGCTTCCTGATTAGCGACCAAACTGGAGGCGAAAAAAGGGAAGAAGAGATGAAGACATGATGAAAATGGCCTTACTATTAGGTTTGGAAATAATGTAGCAAAGGACCAGCCAAGCTTGTCCATCACCGAATGAAAGAAGGAGAGAGACAGAAAAAAATGTCACTGTGCTATTTTCTTCCACCAAACGAACACGGTAACAGAGCCTCTGGGGGGGATTTTCCTCACAGTTGAGGGGCTTATTTGAATTGGATCGGCTGTTGATTGAAATGAATCGGCCCAATATCACAACTCCTTATAACTCGATCCTGGGGACAGATGGACGAGTCATCTGAGAGGACACTTTCTCTAATCCTCAATCCTCTCATGTGCTGTGGCATTCTGGGATGTCGGAGAGGGAAGAAAGAGGATGGAAGAGACCGATGACCCTTCTGGCCTTCAAACGTACACACACACACACACACACACACACACACACACACACACACACACACACACACACACACATATATATATTCACACACACACACACACACACACAAAGATTCATCCAAGAGGCATTTGTGAGTCTTGGCTGTGGGGGAAACCGATTTCACGGTGGACAGGAGAATGAGATCAAAAACAACAGAAAGGTGTGGAGGAGAGTGTTTTCTTAGTTTTACTTCTCATCCAGCAGTCGGAGCGGCAGGATGCTCGTGTCAAAGGTCAGCTTGTCAGACGACGTTATCCAAACGTGGCTTTGACTCTTGATCACTTTTAACAGGGTTGAATTTCAGCGAGTCTGAAAATGCTTTTTCAACTGTTGAAGGATGGGATCATTGGTTTTAGCATAATTCAAAGGGAATGTTCTCTTTGTTTTGTCAGATAGAAGCTACATTGACGCACAATAAAATAAGTCTGAATAAGTATATTTTTGTAGTTGGGAATGCTTTTAAAACAAAGCTATTATATCACAGAAGGATTATAGGTGTGACGTGCATCTCAGATAGGATTTGGAGATGGCACAAATGGACTTTTGTCTTACAAGGTTTTTCAACCACACAGCTCCTCTTTTTTTCTCAGATTTCCACTCTACACTCCTTCGGACCGACCTCTGGAATTTGAATCCCTTCTCTTTACACTCCCTGCTGTTAAATCACTCTGGTGCTGTCAGCACCTCGGATTCTGGGGCTCACATCCACTCATCCCCGTCGGCAGAGCGTCCGCTCTGTGGCAAAGTTATGAGATGAAGCGTCAATTTCTTTACTACAGAGACACTTCAGGGGAATCCACTAATGCTGACTTTAAAATATGAAGACAACCTTAAATAACTATTATTTACCGTGGTGAGCCAATGTTGCTGCATATGATGAGTTTCAGAATTAGATTAAGTTTGATATTTAAATAAATTAAGTTTCTAACATGCTTAGATTGTGGACAAGAGAGTCCTTCCTTTCTGTGCAACATGCAAGTCAACAGTTCAAAAAAAAAGATGCTGTTGTCGGTTCCATTGTGCATTCATGGAGTCATTCACATCACAACAACACATGCAAATACAACCTAGAATTATTTGGAATCCACGAGGTATCATTGCGTTTCACTTGCAACGTTACAATACGTTCAAACTAATTTACCAAAAGAAGCTGTCAATAGCGATGCATGACTTTAGCATGGTATTCTCAGGGTGAGTCACAAGAAGACAAGACACAATGGAGGCTATTGTTCAGGGAAGGCCTTGGATAAAAAAAACGAATAGTTGCTATCTTTATCAACACACGGCTCAAAACACATCTGGTAAATTTCTGTTAGCTTGAGTGGCCATGCACAAAGAAAGCCAGTGTTCCGCGTTCTGTGAGACATAAATGATTTACTCAGCCTTTAAAACTAGGGCAGGGCACAGCGCATGTGCAGCAATAGGCTGGATGACACACCAGAAGAACAATATACCTGTTCTGTCACAGTCACTTGCATGCATTCGACATACATGTGTGCACACTCCGATGCATGCACTGCACACTCCTCTGTATGCAACAGACCCTCACCGACTGTTGCGTACAGCACTTGCACATACGAAACTTTATGCACACAAACGTGCACAATAACACCTTCATTGTGTAAATGCTCATGCATTACTCATACAGGGTGTTATGGCTTTGTGGAGCATGTGCACACTTCATTGTATGTTGTTGTCAGTGTGCAGGGTTACCCAAACAGAGACGCAGCCAAGAAATACACCTGATACTTCTGTGTTTTCCATTAACTGTCATCCACGACACTCAACCCTTTTCCGCACATTGAGCAAAATGTATTGACAATAAGTTTCTGTCCAGATCTAAATTCATACGAGTGGCACAAAGTCCTTTACGTTTATGGCTTGGTTTTGCTTAAATAAAGTTTTGCATTTTATTTAGATTTGTATCTTTATTTACTTTACTCTGAAATGATTCAAAGATTAAATAAAAGTACTATGTTGGTTCTCGCAAGTGTTTTCTTTTCCCCCATCAGTACGATCAGTGAAGACCTCGTTTATACAAATAGGCATTATAGGCCTGAGTTATTGAGAACAAAGGTCTTGCAGACCCCTCTGGCACAGTGCACACATAAATTATTGTTTTCTTAATTGGATTACAACCTCAAAGTGAGCTTGGAGACCTCCCACATTCAGACATTGGAAAAAAAAAAAAAATTCATTGTAGATTTCCATCTCACAAGGACTTCAGTTTCTCAATAGCTAGACAAGGAACCTTGTTACAAATTCTTTTTTTTATTGAGACAATAAATCCATCATCCATACAATACAAAAGGAAATAAAACCTGTTTTTCTTTTTTTCCTCTTTCCTTTGGAAAAGATGTTCCATATAAATAAACAATTGGTATCTTCATCATCTTCTGCACTTTTTCTTTTTTCTTTCTCCTCCCCTCGTCTTTGTCCCCAGGTGAAAGGAAATTGTTGGCACATGTACGTGGATTGCTCAGGCAGTCATGATGTACTAACCTCTCTGACAGTAATCCTGGCTGATCTGTGTGTACGTGTGCGTACGTGTGTGTGTGTGTGTGTGTGTGTGTGTGTGTGTGTGTGTGTGGTTGGTTTGTGTTGACAGCAACTTGCTGGGTGAGCTTAGTGCTCAGAGTGAGTTGAACCGATGACACTGTGACACATGTCAGCAGAAAGCATCCTGTTCAGTCAGCAGTCATTTGTAACTATTTACTGACACACACACACTCAGGAAGTCAAACATACAGTTGAATGTTTATTAGATTCCCTTTTGAAGAGAAGGGAAACGTGTTCAAAGTGATGACCTTTGGTTTTTGCAAGAAAATGGAGAACTTTTGCCTCCTCGAAACGGTCTCACATACAGAAGACGAAACATACAAGAACCTGAAAAACTAGTGTAGCCTAATGACAGAATAATGACATAAGTTTGATTAATTGATACCATGCAGATTTAATTGTTTTTAGAAGAACAAACAACAATGGCAGCTGGAATAGAAAAACAACAACATTAAAAGTAATGTAAGTGCACTGAAGCATCCGGACTTTGAATCTGACTAAACGTTTATCCCTGCCAAGGTTTTTTTTTTCTTCCCCATGATGTATTGTGTTTCATTGGTTAGTCAGTCCCTCTTGAGATCAATGAAATGAACAGCGCAAGTTATTGCAACTGTGACAGTTGTGAGTGAATATAGTCATCCAATAAATTATTTTATTCCATGACAGGAAACCCAGTTTTCTGCCTTCACTGAAGACAGAAAACACTGGAATCAGAGGAAAGACTTTTGTATGCCATGTAGTTGGAGTAGATTGATAAAAAAAAGAAATTATAAATGATAACACTGCAGAAAAAGAGGGTAATCTCAAAAAATTCTAAGTCAGTGGATCATGTCGACTATCAGTGAACACTACACAGACTTGCACATTTTCAGTTCACGTTCTACGAGAGCTCTGCATGCTAGCAGGCCTAGAGCTGCTGTCCTTTGTCTGACAACTACTGACCAACTGTCATAGGACAGTTAATAAGATGTCAGTAGAAACCCCACCCACTGTCAGAATTCACACCCATATTCTACATGGATCACATACAGGATCTAAATCTTACAGTGCAAGAAAACTAAACAAGTTCTAGGAAATGTTGTATGTTCAGATAATATAATCAAATAAACAAAACAATATTGGGGTAATCCTAGCGAGGTCCATAATTATTACTTTTTGAAACGGACTACAAATAAACAGGACCAATAAGTGTTTTATGGTGTGTGGATTATACTGCTAGGCCCATATCTAAAAAAATGTCAAAATGTCTCAGTCTTAGTGAACAACAATGTGGTGTTAAAACACATTTTACACAGATTGTTTTGGAAGATGTTGCAATAACTTAATTATCTTTATTTTGACTATGTTTCATTAGTATCAATGTACAATGTGAATAACCCAAGTGTGCTATGTGTATATTTACTCAGATTTAAATACAAAAGCTTGTTGCCGAGTAAAGAAAAGGCTGTTCTGACAGTAGCAACACTACAAACAGCAGTTGTCTTTACAACCAAAGCCCTGAATATGGATTTTGGATGTAGACCAAAACAGATAAAAAAAAAAAAAGAAAAAAAAAGAAGAGAGACATGGATGAAAAAACAAACCTGTGCCTGGTTTTCATGTAGGGCCAAAATAGACGTATTCAGCTCTCACACACAGGCAAAGGTTTCCACTTGCTCATCTGAAGAACCCAATCCTCCCTGAATTACAGGGAGATTAAGGCTGGATTACGCTGCCTCTGAGAATCCCAGCCAGAGAGCAGCTATTATATCCATCAGAGGAGACACTGGGCCGCACCTGTTGCCACACAGCCGCGTGGAAGGGGACAGTTCAGGCCCAATTTCGGATATTTAAAGAGAACAAAACTAAATTTAAGGAGGCTCTATAAGATTAAACTCTGTTGTTTTAACCTTTCATAGTTATTCTCCAAAAAGGAGCAATTTCAGTTTAAAGCACCATATGTGAAATGTGTTTTGAATTTTATAACCATTACTTCATACCCTGGCAAAAGATGTCTCCAAGAGTACATGAATGTGTGTATGGCCCAGGAGGTTCTTTATTGTCCCTGCAAACACTTTACAACCAGCCGTGTGTGCAGTAATTCACTTAAATGCAATTATTGTGAAAAAGTGGACCATAAAAAAAAAAAAAAAAAAAAAAGGCAATTTAAAGAAACGGTGTCAAGAAAAGTTAATAAAAATGGGAGTTATTTACATGGATAACCGGGCAAATGACTGCTAATGCTGCGGTAATGAAAGGGAGGTGGGAGAGAGCGCTCACAATTAACTACCTCTCTTAAAAGTGCTGCCGACTCGCAGGTGGAACACGCAAAAGGCCTATTAATGTGCGCATCTTGTGGAAATAAAATATGAGAAGTCACTGTTTGCATGAATTACTTGATCTTATAACATATGACACTATTTTGAACTTTTTTTTTTTTTATGCAGTTGACATAATGCTGTGTGAAACAAAATGCAGCCCAGTGGACTCACATTATCGTTCCACTGAGTGAAAACTTGCCGGGAACGAAAATTACTGGAACGATATTTGAAATGAATTCATCAAACAATAACAGCGTTAAAGGATTAAAAAAAGGGACTAACGCAGATCAGACCCGACTACCTTCCCAGCAGCACAATGCAGGTTACTCAATCTGAGAATGGCCGCACCTAACTCTTGCAAAAACTCCAAAGATGTATGTACATGGACAATGAAAGCCCTTTGGCCATGCCAAGATTGATTGACCATGTAATGGTTTAGCATTTCTGCATGGTGGTTGAATCACCGAGCCCCACATCTCGTCAGTCAGAGCGCTGCAGCGCTTTTTACCCCGTTTTGATAAGAACAAATAAAAAGGATCTGAGGCAGTTACTTCAGTGTTAAAGCGCTTATAAAAATATCAAATTACAAGGCATTTGTTAACTAAACTACGGCAATTACCACAAACTAAACCGCTGCCGTAACGCACATGCATTTGTACTATGTGTTCGGTACTTGGTGTTTTGAACCGGCTGCAAGTGATGGACTGACAGCAGACAGACAGTCACTTGTTCTTCTCAAGGAACAAAGATGTAACAAGACAAACCGTCCCCCTAATACAACAATACCATTGTGCAATAACTAAGATGAGACAATTTGCCATGCTTGTCAGGAGACAAACAGAACAGGTAACTGTATATTAGGAAAACAACATGCAGTTGCTAAGGAACAGGCAAACAAACAGAGTGGAGAAAAGAAGTGGTTGGGTGTAAATCAGCCTGAAGGGACAAGGGCCCAGTCACTGAAGCACAGAGAGCCAGTTTCACAAGGGAGGCCAAGCCAAGTATCAACCAGCGTGAAATACCAGCAACTAATCGTTTACCTTTCCCCTTGTCCTTCTCTCTTTCTTGTTATCCATCCATCTCTGTCTCTTTGTTCCTCTGAAAGAGGGCAGTAGCCACGGATCGTGTTCTGAAGTCTTAGCTCTTCCTTCATTTGTCTGTTGAAGCTCTCCGGTCATCATTTGCGGCTTTTAATTAAGTGTGCTATTCAAAACACGTTTGACATTTCTTGCATAATTACTTGGAATTCTTTTTGCCACACTAATGAACGATACAGTTACACTCTTGTTAAATATAGTCACCTATAACCAGTTTCTATTGCAGCTCTTCTCCAATCATTTTTTTAAAAGAAATGTGGCAGCTTCAAATTAGCCTGTCATATTGTAACCATAAATTTTAATTACTGCTCAATTACCTTGTTTAAAGTCGTTTAAAACCAAAAACCACTACACTATGGCACGTGCAAGGTTAACCGTTTCATTTGACCCCTTGAAGGCAAAGATATGCTTTTCAAATTACAGCCACGCAGCGGCAACATATGAACTTTCAGCTCTCGGCGTGCAGTTTTCTTTCCGCTTAAGTTGCTCCGGCAGATGACAGACGAGTTAAAAGGGTACAGTGAAGTGAAGACGAGCTGTAGGTATCTGCTCTTAATTGTGGCCTCTCAGTATCACCGCTCGCACTGAGGTGATACTTGCTCTCCGGTTTCGATGCTGCTCCGCTCGACCGGGCAGACTGGGGACATTCCTCAAATGAACAGGGCACACTTAAAACACACACACACACACACACACACACACACACACACCCCTGTCACCTGCTTAATTCATACCCACAGGGACAGCAGCGTCTCATAATGTGTTTCTCTTCTTGACATGTTAAGCTGAAGAATGTGCGTGTAAAAAAGACGGCGAAGGCCTCGACGAGGCTTAGTGGCCTGTTTTTCAGCACCTCTGGAGCATCTCACTGTGACAGGCGTGCATTAATGACCACACACACACACACACACACACACACACACACACACACACACACACACACACACACACACACCTCTTTGTGCAGAACATTTCTCTGTTCACTACTTCTCGAGCAAAGGATATTCAATGACTATGGATTCATTTCACACAGTGTATTTAGAAGAGGAAACAAAAAAATTATAATTCACTTCACCCCTTCACCCCTAATGACCTGATGTCTTTGCAGTGTATGAAACACATCCAAAAGCCAAGTTGAGCACCAGATAAAAGTTCAAGGAAGTTAAGTCTGTGATTACAAAGGAAAGCATGATTGCAGCCGTCACAAACACAAATGGCACATAATATTTATAGGAAGGGCAGAAATAGATTGTATCAGTGATGGCATGCTTCTAAGAAAAAGCCCCAGTCAGTCCGGATAGCGACGCGTCTCTGAATTTACTAATTTATTCTTACTGCGTCAAACGGCAGATGTTTCATTTTAGTGTTTTGATTAAAGCACACGCACAGACAGCGAGTACTGGTGGCTGCTTTTCTCTTGGTCACTTTATAGCTCCTAACCTCATGCGGGCTGGATGTTGTCAACCCAGCTGCTGGCAACATCACTCGGCACCAGCAGCATGGTGCCGTGCTGCGGAGTGAGCTAATGGGCCCCGCGTTACTTCATCGCACTTCTAAGTGTTGCTCCATTTAAGAGAAGCCGGAATGACTGCAGAGGCACTAATAAAGCCATTCAGAAGAGAAAGCATCCCCGGAGATTTCACGGCTCTACTTGTGAATCGTTGACAAGTCTTTCCTTAAGGCCCAGGTGTATCCTTCAAATGGAACTTTCGCTCCTCCGCATGCTGCTCGTTTAGACACTCTGCAAGGGCCCTTCAAGTGACTTTTTGCAGATGCAATAGCTTAACTAAGCAAAGCCACCTCAGGTGTAGACAGTTTTCTGTTATATTGTTTTAATAGACTTTTTCTAATCTGCAAAAGTTGCATTGTGTTTCATCATCAAAATGCATGAGGTTTTTTTTTTTTTTTGCTCACAAATGTAAAACCAAAACAGTAGTTATAAAGACGTTCAGCCTCTCGTGGTACTATGCAAATCTTAAAGAAATGTGTTGCACTGCAGAAACCAATTGTTTGGTGGTGCTCCTGTTTTTGCCTCCAGGTGTGCCCCCCCCCCCCTCACAGTTCTACACAAGGAGACGTGTGTCTGAGGACCTGGGACAAATTCTTTAAGCACCATAAACCATAGAGAAACAGCTACATTAATGTAAGGATTCATGGGGATGGAGACACCTGTCTGGGTGTAATGTGATATCAAATTTTTTTTTTTCCTGCAAGAACAGGAGCATCAATCATCCCATGTTGGGGAAGATATGCGGTGCATGTGAAATGTCAGATGGCCCCATGCATAAAATCCCTCGTCACTACAACCCTGCAAACTCCTTGCAGCCTGCTCTCGCAGCTTACGTTTTACCTGCGGGGAATTCTGCACCTATAAATTAGATAACAATTACACAACGGCTTGACAAAGCACAGAGTTTGCGCTTGACATTTTTGGCACGGCTGTCAACACATAAGGCACGGCCGTGACTGGGTGTGAGCAGTGGTTTATAAATCATCCTCTCTGGAGAAAGACAGAGAGAGATGCTTTGCTTATTTTAATATGCAGGGCTTTACTTCACAATACACCCAAAAAGCTTGGCTTAAAACTAAATAAAAAAAAAAACATCAGTCATTTTCTTTTTTTTTTTTTTTGTTGCATGTCGACATTCAACAGTTGTTACTTGCTGCTATTAATTCATCAGATGTCAATAAAGATTATCACAGAGTTACATGGAAAGTATGCCGTCTCGGTTTTGGATGCGACAGCCTTAATGCAATCTTTCATGTAAACTGTTTTCCAAGCACTCGATCAAACAGGTGAGATCACTGCATTGGCATCGACCGTCAGGACTGGACACGCTCGGCTCGTTTCTCGCCAGGTGAATTAAAGGTTGTCTTTATTTTACAACAGGGGTATGTTTTTTTTTATATTTTATTTTTTTTTCCACAGCTCAATGTTATTTTCCCTCGTCACTGTGATGCCAATTTTCCCCAGTAAATTCACAGGATCAGATCCTTACCTATCGATACATGTCACAATCATTTTTTTTATATCCCCTCAAAACTAACACATAGGCGAAGGGATGGAGAGGGATTTAGGGAGTTGTTGCTAAGGAGCGCCACAGGAGAATCATAACAGAAAGGACAGTTCACGTCAATATCAACCTTGACGAGACACAAAAAAAAAAAAATCAGAGTCCTGTTCAAACAATGAATAATATTTGCCTTGCGCAAATGAGCATATTAAGATTAACTAGAACCTTCTGACAGCAGTGTAGACGGTCTTACGGGATAATGCTTAGTACGGTACGTTTGATAAACCCGTTGCGGACAGATTGATGCTTGGACATCTCATTGTGCAAATAGAGTACAGTAAAGACTTAGCATCAATCAACAGGTACATTAATCATCATGTACATTTTTCATAGGATGGTGGTAAAAGCAAATGTTGTTGGAGACTGAGGTTTTTACAGTGTGAAGAGTTCAGTGCTCAGTCATGATTGTAATGTGTTTAAAGCACAAGACAAATTAATAAAGACGTATATCTTCACCTTTGTTGGTATTTATGATTCTAAAGAGCAATACGGTTTATAAGAAATACAGCACATTTTATTTCACCACGTCTTACTAATGTAGTGAGGACTTACTTTGCAGAGTAACAGTAGCAGAACATATCAGGAGTTTATGGTAAAATTAGCTCTGAAATATTTGAATGACCTCATTTCTAGATTTTTTTCATTGTCATTGGTGGTCAGTCACTTTAGTTTTTAAAGAGAATTGCACGAATGAAGACACTCAGAAAACTTTCCATTATTTAGTCTTGTTATGTTTTTGACTGATATTAACAACCATCAATGGGAAAAGAAAACTTTGACGCAAGTAGATGAAATTTTGTCAAGGTTGACACTAATTTAGATTCTGCAAGTCGCTCTCAGTTCAGTAAGAATTTACAAGGTAGGTTTGACGAACAATAAAACTAGTTTGGATCCCACAAAGGCTTAGGATCTCTCAGCAAGCTCCACAGGTTTATTTCCCTCAGTCCTACTCTTAAGAGTTCTGTTAAGTTCAAGCAAAGACATCTACAGTATCTGCCTCCGGGCAAAGGGTTAGGAAAAGGAAGCAAGAAAAGCACCTATTCATAACAGTTAAAAAACAAGAGCCCTTCCTCCAGGCCTGAGCCGCTGATAGACTTACGCCCATTGACTGATAAGGAGGGGGGGGGGGCATCTTTCAGCGTGCATTCTCCTGCAGGGCTTACTTAGAGAGTCACACAATTCACCATTCAGAAGAGAATCTGGCGTTACACACGTCCATCTGCCTCTCAAGTGGCATAAATAAAAGGTAACCTGTCAAGCTTGCGAGGAGGACTGACAAGCTGTCAGCAACAGGGTGCAAACGCAGCGTCCATCAGGTAATGAAACGCATAAAGGATGTAAGAAAAAGTGGACGAAATGGTTGCATCTGTGTGCTATGTTAAAAAAAAAAAAGACAGGAAGACGGACAGAAAGAAAGTTGGCAGGCAGCCAAGTGCTGTCTGGCACACATCCAGTTGGAATGATGTAATAGTGGGTTAAGTAGTTCAGCGAGCTACAGGAGTTGGAGAGAGGCCTTGTATTTTTTTGGGGGTGACTTTGCAGCAGGTGAAACAAAACAATCGCTGGATTCATTTCCCATTTACCCCTCAAAAAGGGGGGGGGGGGGGGGGGGGGGGAGGCTCTGAAGGGTGGTGGTCCATTAGAAAGAGCTCCGTATCCCAGTTTTTCTCTGTCTGGTCTCTCCATTTTTGACTGTTGTTCAGTGTCCACACACAACTCCTCCAGTCAGTGTTCAAGACCCATTGGCCTTGTGTCTCTCTCACACACACACACACACACACACACACACACACACACACACACACACACACACACACACACACTTGAGCTTACTGAACAACAAGTGTCCCAAATCATGATAAAACTGGAGAAATATGCGTTTCTTAAATCAGATTCTTCAATCTGAAGTTGTCAGAACTTTGCTGTGTTTCTTAAATAATAGAATTCAAATACATACAGCACCAACACTGCCATACCTTGTATTACCACAAAGGGGCATTGTGCGTGTGTGTATGTGTGTATGTGTATGTGTGTGTGTACCCTTTTAAAAAACATGATCACCTCATTCGCCAATAACAGGAAACCATGTTCATTGTAAATCAACTGGACAATCATAAATTCCGACCATAAATCAATCTATCATCTAACCAATGAATCAATCCACAAGTTATAAATTATACAGGCATGCGACACATGCAAGTGTTTATTACCTGTGACTTTCACATGACAAAGGTTCTTGCAGGTGCATGCAGAGGTAGCCGATTGAGTAAATGAAAAGGTAGCTTTTTAAAATGTCTTTATTTTTATTTTTTTTAAACTGGATTTAATGTGAGAATAGCAAGAGGAAAACAACCACTTCACGTTTTCGTCCTTGTAATTTTATTTTGTAGATACGGTGATTAGATAAAGCAACCGACCCTGTCCTGTCATGAAAGTCAGAAAGCGTCGGTTTAAACAGGGTATACTTACATCAAACATGAATTACACAGTACACCGAGCAAATGAGTCACTCTGCTGAAAAGGAACTGTTTATACAGCAATCGAGAACACGTTGTCTGATTCCAGGCTTCGATCATGCCAGGAGAACCGTGGGTCTATTCTTTTATATCTCTGTGAAGATAAACAATCACAAAACGTGGCATTACTTTACTGTGTGATGTATGTTTCATACCCCCATAAAAATCAACAAAAGTCTGATCACAACTCACAAAATAATTAAATGATTATTGACACATCTGTGAACAGAAGGCAGTCATGAGTCATGCTGTAGACTAGTATGACTAGAAGAGTAGTTTAACTATTTGCTTACAGTTTCCTTTTCTATTAGTGGTAGAAGTTGACTTTTAACAGCTGATTATCAGTTCAATAAGCTATTTAGCTACCAGACTTCAACACAACCATCATCAACTGACATTAGGTTCCTACAATTACTTGTAAAAGCACAATAAATGTAAATACTAATATGACAATCAGTTCATTGTCAGTGATTTTTCCTCATGCTGATGTATGTCAGTTGTTGCGATTCAAAGCAGTAAGCATTTGATTCAAAGAACAATAACTGATTGTGTGGTTTTGAATCCCACACCTTCCCAAACCGCTCTCAAGGGAGTGACTGCTCAGGCAAGTGCTGGCTCTGCTTATGACTCGTACACGGTCCTAGTCAGTGTGTTACCAAACAAAAGTCAATGTTACTAGGGAAACTTTGAAAATGACGGCATGCAAGATTGAATAAGAAATAGGATTTAATGTCAACAGACGGAGGTGCCAGGTAGACCAGTATTACTTGTTGGTCGGAGTCTCGGCAGTATTTAAAGCCACCGATATTAATGGTGGTAGAGGGAAACATTATCCTTAAGTCCTGTGGTTGAATTGAGCACAGAGACCAGAGAGGTCTGCCAACACATATGAAGCTAACCCAGTCTAATATCCAAATTACAGTATGGCACACTCAATCAGACCGAGGGCTATTATTGCTCACTGGAGAGGACATAGGCACATTTGCGGAGAATGGTTTCATTTATGAAGCAGGTCATAAAAAGTTGGGTTTGGGGGTGGAGCGGCAGGGTGCTTAAAAATATCTGAACAGGGGGACATGTCATTGCTGTAATAGCATTAAGTTAGCCCTTTAATCTGCATTGAAGTATGTTTACTTTCCAATTATGTTGAAGTAATGGGCTTCAGTAGATCACAGCTGGATATTTAAAATATACAGTACTGGTGCTTGGATTATTTCAGAATATAATATTGAACAGACCTGTGACAGTTTGAATGAGGACCGATAAAAAGAGTGGAAAGAAAGGAAGAGAGAAGGAAAGAACATTTAAAAAAAAGGGACTAACAAGTCGGAAAACAGTCCATCATATTTCTTTTCTAAACAGTTTGCTTGGCTGCAATAATCAGAGAATATATTTCTGTCTATTTTTCCTGGTGATGGTGAGGCTTTACAACTTCCCTCCAGTGGGCTTAATGGGTCACTTTTACATGCACATCTCAGACAGACTTTTGTTCTCTCCAACAACAACAGAGACAGTCCAAATGTCCCCTGCTTGCACTCCTATTTTAGTTGGACAGAACTTCAAGTTAGAGTAGTTTATGATCTCACAAACCTAAGCCATGACCATTATGCCGAATAAAACGGAGGGCTTGTTTGAGGTACAATTTACAGTTTGAGTTAGAATTTGTTTAACAGTTACTGATTCCTCTGTCAATAAAACAGTTATTGAATTTCAGCTTATCAGGTGCTTAACACTCAATATTAGACGTAATACAGGAGCCTTTTTACCGGTCGTCACAAATGGATATTCATGGTCAAAACTGTGACATTGCACATTACACACATTATTTTGAAATCCTCAGTGACCGCAAAACATCCTGGACACCCCCCTCTGTAAGCTCAAGTTCTATTTCAAATGAGCCTAACATGAGAGGCAGCAATAGACCTCCGCTGTCATATCTTTTTTCTTTTTTCTTTTTTCTTTTTTTTCCCATTACAGAGAAGAGAGGGTTTGGAGTGTATTAAGCCATTTTGCTTCACTGTCATTTAGAAATTACGTGTCTGCGGAGGGGAAATGAGAAGGAAATCCTTGTGAAGGAGATGAAAGGCTGCCTCTGCATCAGAGGGACTGAGCTGAAACCCAGGACTTGCTTTAGCCGTGGTGGTCTCTTTTCTTCTTGCTCATTTTCTCTCATCCCTCCCTCTCACACTCTCCCTTTCCCTCAACAATGTTTGCCAGAAGTGGATCCCCCTCCAACCCCCCCGACCCTCCATCTCCTGGCTCTCTCTTGCAGCCCTCTCAGTGGACTATCAGCCAGTGGCCACCTTTGAGCATGGCACTGGGCTGCTGTGATCTAACGGCTATAAAATGCCAAATAAAACTTATGGACAGCCATTGCCGGAGAGCAGCAGCCTATACAACACAATGGATCATTGTTATGGAATGGATGATGTCATGGCTGTGCTGTGCTGTGCTTAGTGCTGCTCCTCTTCATTTCCCCCCATTCTTTTTTTAAAGAGAACAATTATTATTATGATATCTGTATGTATCATTGGTGATGTCACGTCTGTTATTCTTTAAAGCTTAACACAAATCTGTGTCTGTTGAAGACATCGGATAAAAACTATAGAAAAGCACATTGAAATGTGCTACTTGGTTTGATAGGTTAAAGAAATATGCAAATACATATTCACAAATGACCTGTGAGGAGTACACTGAGTACACGTATGTATACTATAATCACACATTGTAATGTGGATAAAGGAATATTGTCAAGGACTCGTGCTAGATGTTTGATTAATACATATTAACATTGTTTTACCATGGGAAGTTTGAGACAAGTGACAGGATTAAATTTCATGAGATATTACTATTAAAAAAAAGAAAGATTATTATGAAATTACAGCTGATGTACTGCCCATAAAAGCATTTCTATACTTTCAATATTCAACATTTGATTATATAAAAATAAATACTACTTTTTTGTCTCCTGCTTCCAATGGCACATGTCAAATTACTGTATGTTGCTCCATGTTATGGAAGCCACCTCCGCCCCGCTGTCGCCAAAGACAAATAGATAGCTTTTGCATTTTCATCAAGGTCTCGCAAGTACCAACCGCACAGAATATTATTAGGGTCTGCATACAACTTACATTGTTAGTCGATAACAACCGACAGCTACCGGGGAAAACACAAGCTTAACCCTCTTCCTGTTTTGGTTGCGCAATGGCTGACGAACTTCTTTTGTGCCATGGATTAAGCCTTCATTTTCCCGAGAGATCGAACCTGGTGGCATGCATATAGGGAACCAAGCCAAACATCAACTGGGCCATTATTCTATAGCTATTGAGGAATCAACATTTACTTCATAATGATAACTTAAAGCAAAAAACTTGTCTATTGCCACTCTAAGTGCAGCCAGCCTGAAGCGGGCACTAGCGCACTCCTACATTTAAAGACACCTTCACCCGTGAATAAGAACGATTAAATAATTGCATACTTCCCCACTAGCATCATCAGTACAGCAAATCATGGTAGTCTTCTTGTCAGTGCTCATTTTGCAAGCTAAGTAATAATTTGATATGTTGCCCTGATATGGTTATAAACATAATAATTCACCCGTAGCATCATTGGGCAGGTAGTAATTAGGTGGATCAGTCATAAATCTTCCCCATGAACTTCATGTTAGAAGCATCTAGCAACAGAGGTTAAAAGGTTTCTGCTTTCCTTCCACGAAGAAAGCTATAAATTACACCAGAGAAGTACGTGATGCTTTTGTGTTAGGATGCCGGATGGAATATACAGATTTTTATTACGCACTTCTAAACAAAGAAGTTAAGTAAAAGAGTGAGTTTTAAGTTCATGTAAGCA
Organism: Cebidichthys violaceus; assembly: GCF_023349555.1. NCBI lineage: Eukaryota > Metazoa > Chordata > Actinopteri > Perciformes > Stichaeidae > Cebidichthys > Cebidichthys violaceus. The sequence continues at coordinate 5,741,622 of NW_027176262.1, read as the reverse complement.
ACGAGTACGTACATATTTTAGGTTTTTTTTTAAAAGCTTAGTCATTTTGGCATTTCATGTTTCAACAGTAGTAGCACACTATATATTTTACCACTGAAACATGAAAGAGATATTATGAGAGATGTAGTTTTTTACTCAATTTCAATCAATACATATTGTTTTATCATGGCAAGTTTGAGACAAGTGAGCTGGCTTACCTATTCAATTTTGAACATTTGATTTAAAAACTTAAAAAAAAAGAATATACTGCTTATACAACTATAATGCGGCCACAGCGTGTCACAGTCACAGTCTGTGTGCTTTTCTGGCACCAACTTTATGGAACCCCCCCACCCTGAGTGTCAGTGTGTAACCAAAGAACACAGACTTTGGCCGCAGCAGCACATGCACACAGCCTCGTTCCCTCTCTCCCTCCCTCCCTCATCCCACTGTGCCATCCCCAGCGGTCCCCGACGATCGACCCACAAGCCCTGCCGGCAGCACCAGCCGAGCCGTCCACCCTTCAGCCATCCTGCGCTCCGTCACCCTGGCGTCGCATGACATTCTTTCCCACAGGCAGCCACATAGTTCCAGCGTCTCCTCATGCGAGGGGGCCTGGGACCCTGCAACAGGCGGGGGACACTTCAAAGGCCGGCCGGCCCACAGCTGCAGCCTGTCGCTCCAGCAGCCAGCTCCAGTTTGTAATCATTATTAAAGGCTTGACCTCGGAGGCATCTCTGCCGCTGTTCACACCCCCTTCCCACCCCTGATAACGCTGCACGGGGCTCCTCTCAAGGCGACTCCAGTTACCCATCAGTTGAGTGGACTGAGAGGGATGTGGCGGAGGCATTGTTTCATGCTGTTGTGATGGTCGAGTTGAGGCATTAGTGGTTTCAACAAGGACCCTTTTTGTTGGACCTCTTTGTACTGTAAGGCACCTGTATGATGCAAGTGATGCTTCCGGGGCCGGTTACAATGCTGCGAGCCCGCTGCTCATAAAACTGTTTAAACTACGGTAGAAAGGAAATGAAAAGTCACAGCTTATTCCGCTGCATGACATTTATAGGTCACTACATGCCCAGAGAAACCATTGTCATCTGATGCTGCGTCTCATATTCAAACTTCAATTTCTGATAAAATCATGATTTTTTTTCTTCATAAAACTGAGAGAAAAAATATCAGTGGACTGAAATTGTTCCAGTTGTTCATTAGGCATTTGTTATTAGAATTGAATATTGAAAATGATCACTAAAGTTCTGGGTCTAGGTGATTATTATTTTTCCAACAATTTTATTGTTTTCTTTGTTTTAATGTATTTTTAACATGGATTTCTGGTGGGGATGCACGGATATCGATATCAGGCCGACACTGAGTGGTGACACTTTTATTCAAAGTTGCAAGATTCATCATTATTTTTTTCCAATCATTTTTTTTATTAAAAAGGAACATCAGGAGCACATACACATAAATAAAATCACACAATTATTGTCACTACATATTTTGCTGCTTTCTATGTGGATCCATGATTAGAGGAGGAAGGCACTGCACACCGTGTGGACCGTGTACCAGGTCACAACCAGCTTGAGAAATTATTCTGGCAATATTATTTTTGGATCACAACTTCAGATTCTAAGACGCTTAAATTTTGTTGTTTTCCACTGCACAGCTGAGGACGGTGAACATTTGACCCTGTGCTCCTGGCTCACCCTTCTGCCCTGGCTGGAGGTTCGAGGGGGTGTTGTTAGCTCTAGTTATTAAACCTGGCGTGACTAAGGAGGAATTCATAGATGTAATGCTTTATTGCCATTTTTCTCATCTCAAAAGCACGTTGATTAATAGTTAGGTCGGTCACCACGGCAGCCAAACCAAAGGGCAACGTTATAAGGCCTGGAACAGCTCCACGTTGAACAGCTGGATCCATCGTGTATATATAGATTGTAAACAACATTGTAAAAAAAACCAACACTTGTGCACATCCGCTATTACACGAGTTACCTGCACTGATAACAATCATCAGAAGCCCAACGCACAATGCTCTCATGCTTTGGTAATTCTAAAAACTCATGTCTAGATGTTAATGTGCCAACAGGCAGAATGCCCTCCTTTCCTTTTCTCATTAATTCCTCATGCTCTTTATTGATGTCATGCTCTTGAGTCACTCCAAAAACGAGAACAACAGCAGGTGTCCAATAATGGCAGGCCTGCGAAAATAGGTAGGAGGGGTCTTTACCAGGTGTGCTGCGTCGGTAACAAACATGGAGCATGATAACCCTTCATTAAAGATTCCACCCTCTGTACGGCATCCAGCTGAAGCAAGAGTTTGACCTGAAACTATCTCTACATAGTAATCAATCCTCACAACAACGCATTGCTTTTATAGGGGCTTTATATCGCCCTACAGATGGCTGCGCCGTCTTGAAAACTCACATTCTCTAAAGCGTCGAGTTTATGGCCGGCAGTAAATCACCTTCGCTTCAAATAAACAGGCTGTAGAAAACACATTGATAATTGCACAGTGAAGTTTGATGACGGCGTATAAAAATATATTTTACCATCACTTCATTCACAAACTTCAGAATCACGCCGTTACTAACGCTCGATTGGCAGGCACACTTCATCCTCCAGCGGCACGTCGAGCGGAGTTGTTTGCTTTTTCTAATGGAATACTGAATGTCAAGTCATCCATCATCACGAGATTAAAAGGAGGCAAATTGTTTGCTGTGAATGCTTGTGCTTAAACCACAATAAAGGACGGCTGTTAATCCAGAACACGCTTGACCCCCTGGTGCATTTAAAAAAAACAAAAAAACACAAGAAGTCTCTTTCTCAAGCAATTACTAAACACTGGGTTAATAATCTGCATAATGATTCAAACGGTATCCAATGAAACACTTTCTCTGGACTCATTCATGCACCCATTCGTCAAGACGACTAAACATTTTGCTCCATTTTCATAGCCTCGCTTATGATTCCCATGATGAGATCAAAATATGTTTTAATCATCTTGTGGGACAGAGATGAAGGAAGGATACACATTCAGCTGTGTTTACTATCCAGCCTGTCATATCAATAATCATAATTATCACTAGATCCTATCTGTTTGGAGATCCAGTATTTATTTTCATGTGTGTGAATAAACCTGTCCTACATTTCCATGACTCACGCTTTATTCCTGCACAAACAGGGCTTACGAAAGCCAATTGAAGCCCTGTAGCAAACTCTGAAACAATGGAACACCCTAATACATACAAACGTCTCATGAAAACATTATACAGAATTCCCCCATTATGCTACATGACATTTTGTGTAATTTTTTTATTGTCAATTTTGTCATGCTGAAAAAGCCGCTACGTTCTCTCTAGCATAGTATTTCAACTATCGGGAGATTCGACATAAGGATTGGCGGTGATCCAATGCACCCTCCGCTATCTCAGTTATTTTATAAAAACACTACATGCTCAGTCAGAGTTTAGTTGACAGCGCTGTAGCTATACACAGTGTGTGGCTAAGCGGTGGGGAGTGGAATAATTCCGAAGCTCAAAGTCTGACGGCTCCAAACAGATGGAAAAGCCCCTTCTGTCCCACGCAGCCTGCTCTCTCTTTGTCCACCTTTCCCCTTTTGTTTTGTTGATTTGTTTATTTTTGGTTTCCATACAATCAGCGTGGAGAGGCCTAGACATAATATGACGGCGGCAACGGATGAGAGGGACAGCATGGGACAGGACCCCCCAGGCGTGCTGCAGGGGGCCTGCTCGAGCGGGATGCCAGGAATGGCTCAGGGGTCCCAGCGGCACGAGCCTCCGACACTTAACAAGCGCCTTGCAGTTGTCCCTGGCCTTGACCCCGTCTCGTCTTAAGATACATATGGAGCTTAGACAGGAGAGCGCCTCAGGGACATGATCAATTACACTCCGTCATATTATAAGAATATCTCCAATAGGAATATTTTATAACAGCTTTTCCATTACAGAGTGTGGAGGAAATTTTGACGTGTAGTAAGAGTTATTATTTGTACTTTAAGTCATTTGTCTATTAAATCTGATGAGGACTGAATCAGCCGGCCAAGTCTCTTTGACGTTAATTGTTTTAAAAATGAATTGTGATATTGTAATATACTGGTTATAAGCGATACATAATATATAACAAGAGATTATTAAAAAACTGGTGAGTGACACTAGTGACTGCACTGTGACCTCAGGAGATGTGGATGCCACTGGAAATGCATTTATTAACACCGTCCCTGTTGATTCAGCCCTTTTTCCTCTTGCTGCCTTTTCCCTGTCTGGGGATTTCTGACCGGCAAGCCAGTAGATGTCTCCGCTCAGGGCTTCCTGTTACAAGACCATAAGAGACCGTGCTTGGTGAGTAACAAGGACACATTCCCTGGCTCCTTGCATGTCCAGCGGGAGGCTGTGGATCACGTACGGGAGTCAGTCATTTAGGCTGCAAGCCGGGTAGAAAGTCAGGAGCGAGAAAATGGGTACTTGTCAAGTAAAACAAAGATAGAAAGCACAAAAAAAAAAGAAGCCTTGGCCTGTTTTATTGATGGTCATATTCAGCACACTCCTGCAAAATGCTAAAACTGCACCAGGCTAATGTCAAGTGATCCTTGTATTTGAAACGAAGCTAACCGTTCACCAGCACAGTGCACAATTCATAAAACTGATACAGTCAAAAGGAATGCAACGTAAAAGAGCGATGACTAATCCGTCTGTTTTCATCTTGAAATGTTTTAGAAGCTATAAAACTCAAAGTCGAGTCAAGCCCGGGCCTGACAGGCCTACGGCCTTATAAATATTTCCACATTTATAGTGAAAAGAGGAAGAGATGTACTATGCTAATGTTTTTAACGACCTTAGTTTTATGAGTTGCCAAAATGATCATACGTTGTTATTTTCCAAAATGAGATTCAAGCAGTAGTTCTACTAATCTAAAAATAATTATGAAAATAGTTTACAATTGTTGGAGAGAACACTGGATAAAAGTCACAAGCCACACATAGCAGCCGATTGTTTAGGAGCCATTTATAAAAAGAATACCATAAATCTATGTTGTTGACATGGACGTCTTTATATCTAAATGCCCGCTGCATTGCTGTTTCTAAAAGCTGAACCATTAAGAATCAACACTCCACATACCAGGCAGTTAATGTGGTGGAAATTTGCCAAGTGTGGATTCCATGCAAACTGAGCCGCCCCGTCTTCTATTGGCCTGGGAATACACAAAATGACCCACATGCATTATGTGACACTGAATTGTGCTTTGGAAAACGTGGCTTTTAATGTTTCCCTAATTGGAGGGCATTAATCAATTGTGCTCCATCAGCAGAGGCTAAGAGGGCCTGTAAGCATCTGCCCACCATCCAGCTCTCTGACCCAGGACCAGCTGGCTCTCAACCCACGCTCTGCTGCAAGAAATCACTTTTGACTCCATCCATCAAAGCTACATTAATATTCTGTCTTAAGCAGCCCACTGCTTGGACTGCATTCATGGTCTTAATTACCTTAGGCCCTGCCAGTAGAAGGTGACCGCAGAGACCAAAGCAACTGTATCAGCTCTCCCTCTCTGTCAGTTACCATACATTTATACTCCATCAGGGACTAGTGTCTCTTTCAAGCTTGTCCGCTTTGGCTCGTACATGCCGCTGTACAAAGGACGCAGGGGTATCAGAAATCGGGGACAATGGCAACAACTGCACATCTAATTTAGCTCCTTGTTTATCACAAGTTTGTAATCGGATACGCCGCACAATGCAGGGGAGCACAATGGAATGGTGATCAGGGAGCTATTGTTTTTCAAGCTAATTAGCCTCTGGCCATACCTCTGAATCCTCTGGGGCATACAATCCCCGAGTTAAATGTGGCTAAAAGTGGCATACAACCCTGGTACCATTAAAACGAGCCTTACAAGTCAATGGTATTTGGGGATGTGTTATATGACGGCCTAGTTATCTGCTCATTACATTGCTCTGTTGAACATAGCCCGCTCTCCACACAACAGTTGTTTTTGCTCTAATGTGGTCCATTTATGTGTTGCGCTGCCAACTCACATTGTCTTGCTCACCAAATGACACTGCAACTAAGCCCTAAGAGTGTATATGGCAGACCGGTTGGTGTCCACTGTGACCACAGCTCATTCTTTCAACGGTATCTCTTGGAAAAAATATATTTAAATTTAGTATTGAAAGTAATTACATTCAAACCTCAGATAATATTTATTAATCTAAGGAAACAATATGGTAATATAATTCGTCAAAAATATAATCATTCTGAAGACAGTATACAGCTGCCCATTAAGTAACCAGCTCAGTTTATCTCACCGATTGGTCTTAACTGTTGATTCAAACATTCAGCACCCAGGATGGGAACTGTTACAGCCAGAGAAAGCAAGAGTTCCAAACCAATCTTGTGGAAACAACCTTTGGCCTTAAAGCATTAACCCCTGACCTGCAACAGGTGGAGACAGTGTCTTTGCAGCTAGTTGGACCAAGTGTCAGGGGCTTTCTAGCATCTACTCTCAGCCCTTTGGACAAATATTATCATTTTGTTGAGGACCACTCAGACAAACATGGTGTAGACTACATGTGAGGTCTAACGGCACATGTTATTGAGGGTGTAAATGCTGTGTCTGGGACGAGAAGGGGTCTCGGTTAGGTGACCGAATGTGGAAAACAAACCAAACACCTGTTTTACACAATAGTCTGATGAGAAGTGTGTGTGTGTGTGTGTGTGTGTGTGTGTGTGTGTGTGTGTGTGTGGGGGGGGGGGGTTCAGAGATAAAGGAAAATTTATTATAACATCTGAGGGACGGTCACCCAAGAATAGTGTGTCATCTGACGCATGCAGGTATGGCATAACGTGAATCATTTCAGTCTGTAGTCACAGGGTGGGCAAGACAATACTGGAATAAACTTATATGGGTGACTGAAATTCCCTTCTGAATCAGATAATGACAGATTGTTCTTTGAAGAATTGTAAAATGTTGCATTTTGAATTCAAACAAGTTTTAGCCGTTTCACTCAAATGCCCACAACTTTATTGTGTTTTTGGTAGAGCGTTCAAAATGAAAAACAACTTCTTTTTTTTATGCAATTCTTTATCAGGTTTAACAATTATTTACTTTGAAATCTTTCTGGCTTTGCATCAGTCAGGCACCATGCTGTTTCAGAGCTTATAGTTATTAGTAATGGGGCGAGGAGGCACAGAGTGGTCTGTTGGCCGCCGACCAAATCGGCAATCTTTGATCTGCAACTGTGCAGTTCTTGGGGCCCGGGCAGCTCCGTGGGCCTATGGAGAGAGAGAGAGGCAGGCGAAGCTTCACCAATAGGTGTCGGCAGTCTCCCTCTGGTCTGTCTTCATCACGGGGAGAATGCACGCAAGTGGTCCTCAGAGACTCCCCCTGACGTGGCTCTCAATGGCAAACGAGTTTTAATGGAGAGGTCAGGGAGAGTTCTTGACCAGCGGGGCCAAGGGCCAGGTGGCACATCACAGCGTCCCTATGTGCAGCTATCCCCAGAATGCGACACAGTGGCGTCGGCAACTTTTGCCTCTGATCAACGAGGGGAGGGCTGGGCGGGATAGCGTCGCCAAATGCTGAGGGGACTGTGGCACAGTCCCGCTGTGCCAACTCTCTGTCAGGCCATTCTGTTCTCAAGTCTGGAATGGACTAAATTGCAGAATGCTTTTTTTTTTTTTTTTTAATTGCCAAACAAAAACAACAGACATTATACTTTAAATCTCTTTTTTTGTTTGTCTGTAAAACTTTGGTAAAAGAAAAAATTCTTAGAGTTAACTAACAATAGGAATTGTTGTGAAAATCCAGAAGTTATTACATTTTTTTTAAACAGGCCAGACAATATATGTTTTTCCTCTGTATAGAATTAATTTTGTGGTGATTTAAATCTTCAAGCAGACACCTTCATGAACTGGACACCCTTTGTTCACCCCATTGAAATATTGTCTTCTAATCTTTTCAAGACTGCCATGTCTTTAATCAAGTAGTTATTTTATAAAATATACATATATATTATTTGTTTGTTTAGTGAATACAATGGCAAAGAATGTTTTGGGCTTTTGAGGCAATATTTGTTTAAAGTGACTGCTCTTAAACAGTCGGTATCTCCATGGAGGAAGTATACACAAAACAAAGTATAGCGAGCAGCTCTCGGTAACGTATTTATCAGGATGTCTGTTGCAACGACGGCAGCTTATATTCTTCTTTCCTTCATGTCTCAAATTGAAGTTGGCGTTTGTGTCCAAGAAATTAGTGAATTACATTCTATCTCCATGATACAAAACACAACAGTTGTTTATACAGCCAGCCTAAATTACAAGTTTGAGCCTGAGACGTCTTGAACAGAGATGTCAGCGTGACACGAGACAAACATTTGGACACTTTTCTGTGACTGTCTGTTAGCAGTGATTCAGTAATGCCATCTACTGGCTGCATATTGTTTCACTCCTTTTTAAAGACGGGAGCTTAAACCTGAGGGAAACTGTTTGTATTTATTTATGTGCCTGATTAAGATTCACCTGTCCACAGAACAGGCGTCATCTTACACATTAGAGACTTTCAGCGTCCGCTCATTTATCTTCACTTTAATGGAGCTCAGTCCCTTCTGGAGAGGACGACAAGGACTAATTAGTCTGCGTACGGCCCACAAAGTGGCTCTGTCATCTAGTGGCCATTGAAGAGAACAAACAGTCCCTTGCTACTCTCAGCTGTTCAGAGATATTAGAAGAAGGAAAAAAAAAAAACACATTTTGAAACACCAGCTGTTATGTGGTTTTCAGTGCACAATCCTCTAAAACCACAAGCCTTGCAGTATAGTCGCATATCGGTCTGCCTCAAGTCAGAAGATAATGTAACCAGAGCCCACCGTCTAGTGCAGTTCAATAAAAAGCTTTAAGGATGACAGTGGCCACTTTATATGCAACCAAATAGCCCGTTAGGACAACAAGTTTATTCTAATTCAAAGCATAAAGACCTCTTGTCAACACATTTTAACCCATCTAAAGCAGCACACACACCCACACACACACACACACACACACACACACACACACACACACACACACACACACACACACACACACACACAGAAAGCTTACTAAAGCACTATAAGCATGTTGCTGGGTCGTTTCATTTGCAGACAATATGTACAATATGCCCACTGGCTGCATTTAAACATGAAAGAAAGAAATGTTACAGATCCTTTTTTTAAATTGCTCCCTGTAATTAATAACATTAATTACTTCATGGCAAGAAGAAGTGGTGGGACACTTTTTTATATTTTGTTTGGAAAATTACTCTGCTCATAAAGATTCACACTATGTAAAAAAACAACAACTTTTTAACATAACAAGCATCGCAAATGAAAAGCAAGTTGAACTCTTAATTTCTACCTTCTCTTTGTCAATACCGCCAATTAAAAACACATGCCGAATCTAAATTTCTCTTTCATATGCTGCCATCATATCTTCAAACACTGCATGTATCCCTGCCTGGAGGCGTTTAAACATCTGTGTATGCATTATCGCTGTTAATTACTGGATGCAGTGTTGCCTGGAAAAATGGCGATACATTCAGCTGTTCACTCTGGAATAATCATTAGTGAAAAAGACAGTGCTGGGTACACAACACTATCTGGTTTCCATTCAGTGAACATTTGTAATTTGTGGAAACAGATGTGCATCCTTGTTTTTAAACCTGCGCCGTTTAATTAGAAATGCACACCTCCCTACAGGCTAATTCTGTTATTTATCTATTTAGGGGTGGGATGTTTGCACATTGTATGCATGTAAGAATAACTAGTGTGTGTTTGTAATCCCCTGAAACTAGGCTGTAATCCTCATAAACCCGGCATCACCCAGACAGCTGTAAAGCAGTGTTACAGCTCCATCAGGCAATGCATTTCTCATTTATTTCCGTCAGTTTACAGGCAGAGGCTGGAGTGAAGTGTGTGAAGACAGTTCCTCTAATCATCAGTATTATATTTAGTTTAATAGAGATTGTTCCAGTTTCATTTTGCACACCTTGCACCGGTGCAGTAAAACGTTTTAAAAAAAGGTTCTCTACATGATATTCAGAGCATTTGTATAACAACTATTAACGAGCTACCTCAGACGTCGCCTCATTGAGAGCTGTGTAGAGGCAATAGATATGCAGTGAATTTCAAATTCAGCACCTATATTGTTAAAATATATAGACATCACAACAGGCTGAATAAGAACAGGGTTACACTCCTCACTGGCTTTTGTTCAAAATATTAGTTGAGCGATCAGAAACGAGCACACAATGTTTCAGATTCCTACATATACAAAAGTGTATCCTGTGTGAGCTGTACTCCTTAAAAAAAAAGCTAACCGTCCAAATGCAGCCTTCCTCCAAGGAATTATACAATCACTCTGGCAACAGATACAGTACAACTGCTATCAGTTGTTTTCTGCTCAACAAAATTAGCACCCTGGGGACGAAAGCTAAGCAAAATACGGCGAGATCAAGACAGGAAACTGGATGTAAGCAAGTTGCTTTAACTTGGCCATTTCTGCTTTTTAGGCCAGTATGTAGGTGGAAACTACTGGGAATCCGGACACTCCCACAAGCAGCCTTGTGGTCATTTGAACTATCAGAGCTCGATAGAGTTAGGCAGACATGGACGGCGTTTTTTAGTATCGCCTAAAAGTGAAGTTATACTCAAAATCTGTAATTTATGTACAACGATTTAAACCCTCGACTTTTCAACATTCCAACTTCCCCATTTCATTTACAGAAGAAAGCCCTACATAATGTAATTTTAAACAGTTGTGCCAAGACGATGAGTAATGAATAAGAGGGAAACATTAGCAAATATAAATGCATATGCACTTGCCTGGAAATATTATGAAACTGAAACAGTTCCTCATTTATTCCCCTCTATCCCCAACCCCCAACCAAAAAGAACAATTATGATGGATTCACATGTAAGGAGCTTTAGGGAACAGTCAGTGTTGCAATGCATGCAGACTACACACTGCAAACAACATACAAGTGACAGTGAGCAGCTCGACTCCTGGTCCCCGAAGAATTACACATTATTCGGTATTTTGTCGTTTGAATTTTCACACAGAGCGTGCTCGAATGAGCTCCAGCATGCGTAGGCTTTATGGGAACCTCAAAATGAAAGAACCAGTTTTAGAACGCACATGGACACTTGCCCTATACCTCTACATTTCTGCTCAGTCCAGGGGGTTTCTCTGCAGCTGTAGTGCAATAAAAAGCCTGGCCTTCGTCATCATCTCCACAGAAGCTCAGATAAAGACGAGATCAAATGCGACTAACGAGGATTTACCCATTTTGCCTCCTTCCACTATAGCTGACAGGTACTGAATTATGATATGGTAAGACACTAAGGAAATACCAAATGAGCTCCATCACTGCCTTAATCATGTGAGAACTTTCACGAGGCCATATGTGACATACATATAGGAATATGTAGACAGTGATATCAATTAGTACATTAACAATGACAACTATTTCATTTAGTTACAATGGGATACTAAGATTTCAAAAGCATGCACCAGCATATATTGGGTACTGGCTCAAATATTCCAATAAATGAATGTCTTAAAATCTATCCATCCATCCATTATCTGTATCCACCCCAACAGACATTGCGCAAGAGGTGGGGAAGGCCTACACCCTGGACACGTCGCCAGTCAATCAAAAGGACTGACTCAGAGACATTCACGCTCACATACGGGCAATTTAGAGTCAACAGATATTCTAATCTGCATGTCTTTGGACTGTGGGAGGAAGCCAGAGCAAATAACTCCACACAACAGGATCCAAGCCGGCTCAAACCCAGAGCCCTCGTGCTGAGACAGTGTTAACCGCTGCACCGGGGCGGTGGACATCAGTAAGCACTAAAGGGATAATGGTAGGTACCAGTAGCTACAGAACCTGCAGCGTTTTTTGGCAGCCCCCTTACTCTAGTCTAGACCATAATAGAGCACGCTTCCTTTCCTCCACCATTCATCACAATAAGCTCCGCTCTGAGACAGCGAGGCTTTCCTCTGCTGCTCCAACAGATGGCGCTGGCGCTGCACTGCAGCGCCTCTGCTGTCAGACAGCCTCTTCCCAGATGGTCAAAATGAAAACAGAAGCCTGCATGTATTTTTTGCCATGTAATACCTTCCCAGTTCCTTTAATCTACATTACCATCCTGTTAACTGTGTGCATCAAAGCAGATCACTGCTTTTTCGCCAGCTTTAAGCTCATTAGTGTGAAAAGAGATATACTGCACAAATGTGTAAATATTTAGTTTGAAGCTGAAAAACTAATTAGCTGTGTGTTTTAAATGGTGCAAAACGACAACATTTATAGCTGAACATGCTGATGGTAAAAGTGTTAATGCTGAATAGAGTGTAGTAAATTCAATTTAGCTGTTTTTTAGCTTGCTTTTGTCTCTTTACATAATGTAACAACATGGCTGCCGTTTTAAATGATTTGTTTTCATTGTGACATTTATGTTTTCTCTTTTTTTTTTAAATTGGCATCTTGCACCGACTCATATTCTTTTGGGGTGCCGTTTTGTTTGTCAGCCGACTTGTCTCTATATAAAGTTTACTAGACTTACACGCGCTAGTTAAATTCATTTACAGTACATGCACACTTTGATGAAATCTGATTGCAATTCTGATGGAGTGTCTCATTCTGACATTGCAGACGGCTGGGTATCGATCCGACCAGAATAACATAGCAGTACTCACCACAGATCTTTAGCATTAAGCAACTGCTCCACATTTAGTCGGTTTCATTTTCCAAAAAGAGACAAAGAAACGGCCACAGACCAAATGTTTCTCAGCTGTACAATTACTATTACATAAATGGAGGCAGGTAACATCCAGTGTCTTTGAAAAGCTGTCGAAATCACAGCAAAAAAAAATAAATATATGCAACTGTGTGAATGTCTGTTTGTGTATGATGTGTTATGGTAACCTTGAGCAATTAGAGCCATCTGAGAATCCTCTATTACAGCTGTGCACATAGTGAGTGAAGTCCAAAAAGGAATCTACAATATGAAGGCTGGATTCGATCTGCACGTGCTATGCATATTTTTCTTTTTTATATATGGAGGAAACAAACACAGCGAAGGAGTCTTGCGACGATCCCACAAAGACGGGCTTTCCCTGAACATTAGCGCTGTTATCTGATGCAAAATGTGATGTGCTTTGTTTTGCAATTGGCACATTTGCCTGCACAGCGTGAGGACAAAGCCTTCAGAATCTGATTGAAAAGATTTGTTTTCTGCACTTTTCAATTACCTCTTGCTCAACGTAGAGGCCCCCCTCTCCCACGCAGTGTGCCAATCCAAGGATGGAGAGAAAACGAGTGGCAGTGGGGACGGGAAACAAAAGCATCCTGTTGACACAAAAATAGGAGATGGCCTGCATACGTGCGTGACATTCCTGAGACAATCAAAGTGAATGCCAAGGCCTTTGACAATGACGCAATTCAAAATTTGTTCAAAACTCCTCGATGAAGGCCGACTGGCTTTCTGAAGCTGCTGTTGTCCTTATGTTTGCAAAAGCAAGCAATGGCACCAACGCTAAAAGTTTAACCCAGTTTCTTAAAATGAGCTCAAAAGCAAAACTCCCTGTTGTACTTCCCCCCCCACCAGCAACAACCATATATTCAGTAATTAATGCAAAAACACTCTTGGTTGGTCTATTTTGCATGCAATGGCCCAATGAGAAATAGATACTAAATGTGTCCTTGGTGTGAAGGAATATGGATTGCAAAAGCCACTGATGTAGGCATTGATATGCACAGCAGTGTGGGGTTTTTTTTTTTCCTTCATTTCGTCTTCCCACACCAGAGACCTCAACTTCTGCTTTTAAAATGAACCGCCCACCTCAATCAATGACTTAATTAACATATTCTAGACTTGCTCCGAGGAGTGTTGACGAAACTTACCACCAATCTTCAGCTGCAGCGAGTTACCCCGTGGAACGGAGACGGTTCCCAAGGTCGTACTAATCAGACAGCTGATTCAAATTATTTTCTGCCTAAATGGCTCAACAGCAGCAACAGAGGAGACGGTCCACCATCAGTGAGCTTTTAAAAAGAGAGAAAAAGATGCTGTTTTTTTTTTACACACTGATGCTCCTGTCGTATTTGCCATACTGAGCGGTGCTCTGGTACGGGATTCTCTTAAAATGTCACAGTGGAAATAAGGCACGGCTTTATTTGGTTTGCAGCAAACTGCTCGTCCTCTCAGGCAAGGCTCCTCCGAGTATGCAGCGCAGACTCTTCTTCTTTAGTGGGGCATGCAGAAATGGTTACATTATACCTAATTTGCGAGGGGAGAAGTCAAGGGAATCAGTTACCAATCATGCTTTGAAGTGCTTCTCAGCCTCGGCTTCTCTTTTTGCCAGCACCAGCGCCATGCTGCCCTCTTGTCAGACTCAATTGCTCTTTTCTCTTAATAAACTCAATGACGAGTTCTTTCTCTTCCTCTCGCTCCCTCCTTTTTTGCCTCGCTTGCCCTCTATTCCTCTGTCACTTTCACTAATGCTTACCCTTTAAGAGGGTTCTCTTTGCATCATCCGACGACCCTCTTAGTGTTCGAGAGTGAGAGAGGTGTGAGGGAGAATCATAGGCTTACACTTGTCCTGACGAGCATTCAGATGAAGCATTTAACCGAGGAAATGTTGTAATTTCAAAGGGTTTTTCTCAGCGTGAGGGTTTGAGTTAGATGCTGAATATTTCACTTGCTTTTTTAAAATGTTTATATATTTTTTTAATAATATAACTATTTAAAAGAAGGACTGCTTTTTTGCAGTTAGTCTTGCTGGGAAATGCATCTTCCTCTTCTGTGGGATGGGTCTGTAAATTGAATATTATAAATGTCCTACATCAAACTTAGAAGCCTATTTGTCTATTGTTGATAAAAGCGATGTCTGTCTTTTAGGCTAGTGACAACTGACAGCAGTGTAAAAATAAAAAGTGTGTGTCAGTGTAAGATCTATGGCCAGCTGAGGGTCATAAAGATTGTTTGGCATCTAACATTACTTTGCTCATTCCACGGAGCTGTTCCTGCATACACCTTGACATTTCATCAAGAATGTCAACGCTGTTATTTGTAGACAAGGCCCACAAAAGGTCTGAACAGAGTGCAAGCCACCCAGACAGTGGTTGGAATTTAAAAAACACACTTTCACTTCCAACAGGGAAGAAGCTTGGCTAAAAGCTCATAACCACTTTTACCTAAACAAAACTCAATTCCAGCAGCGAGCAAAGCAACTAATGAGCAAAAAAAAACACACGAACGGTGCTAGCATGAATATTGGAGCAATTTTGCTACATTACGCAACCTGCATGAACACCATGTCATTAGGAAAGCTAAGACTTCACACATTCCAACGGTATACGTTGTATCACTCTTTGACTAAAACTCTGAACCAGCAGCCGCAGAAGAGGAAAAGTTAACTTCACAACCTCGTCATCGTTATGCAGCCATGACCAATGATGTTACTCTTCTCCAATGTCTCCGGATCGTTTTTGAGACGATTCCAGCCGTATGTTTTCATTCACATGGAGGATTTGTTGCATTCTTCCATCGTCGAACATTTAAATTTTTTCTATGTTCCATCTTCGTTTACTCTGACCCAGTAATGTACATACTGGTGCCTACACCTCTGCAAAAACCCCATAATTGATGCCTTTATTATGATACCAATATCACTCAAATCAATTTTGTAGTTTGTTGTAGCCAGAGGCCTCGGCTTTAAGATGCTCGGTACCGCTCCAACCTCAGTGTCAGGGAAGGAGGGTCAGTTTACGCTCGCTATATGCATACAGTAACCTTTCAACATAGATAGTAGTAGTTAGGTTTTCTTAAAAAGCGTAAGCAGCGTTGAATAAGATAGAAGATGCATAAAAAAGGAAGGTCAGATAAGTCAACGTTGATGTCGTTTCACACAGAGCATGAGCAGTGGTGTGAAAGCAGTAAAAGTCTGTTTGTTTAACCGAAGCATCCACCTCATCCCACTTTCTCACTCTTTATACTCTGACCATTAAACTTCAGTTATACTCCCAAATGGATGTGTACACCGACAGCTGCGGACACCCTGGATGCGTAAAAGTTCAACCAAGACGTTGACTGCTTCAATCAGTGTGACGTCAAGCAAGTAGTAACAATTATTAATACAGTAATAACTGAAGAGAGGACAACATACATAACGGGTATTGTGCCTGTGCTCATCTCCTTCCTGATGGAGTAACCAAAGCACCAATGAGTTTTTGAAGTTTCTGAAGGCCAAGTGTGTAAGATTTGAATGTAAAGAACCATAAACAGTACAGAACTATTACACCTTCTCAGCTGAATGTAAAACGTATCTATTTCTGGTCCCCTTAAACTCCCTTAGAGAGTTAGAGTTATCAATTTGTACCAACTTTGATTGACCGTGACTTCATTTCACACCATTATTAAACATTAGTGATGAACAGATTATGGAAGCTTTATCACAGGAACTTTAAAATTAGTGTGGCGGAATTTGGAGGAAGTGGCTACGGACTGGAAAGTGTGCGGTGCTGTTCAAGTTTCATGTTGTCGAGAAGGTTTGTGTGCAGGGAAGTGAAAGCCCTGGGACATGTCATGAAAATGCCACGGCTGAGCAGAAAAATATAAATCTGTGTTCAATGTAATGCTACCTAAAGCCACAGGCCATCAACAAATACCTTACCTATATGAAACAGTTCATGTTTTTCTTGAGATTGAGTCAAAGGTGTTTGGAGACCATAGTTGGAAGTTATCTAACTGGACTGTATTACTTTGAAATGTGTGTTTTTTTGCCACACTTTGCGAGTCAAACTCCTGTCAAGGATTTATTGATTTATTAAGATTACTCAGCAGGCTACCCTTTCAGTAACTGAAGAAAAGTCAACACTAGCTCACAGCAGGAGGCTCTGACCTAGAGTTTCAGACCGATTCAACTGGTAGCCTCAGCGAGCCTCAGTGATGATTAGTAATTGTCGTCTCCTCAAATTCTTTTTGTGACTTATTCTGTGATGAAAGTACCCTGGAATCCATCGCTATCCATCTCTAATAGCTGGGTGATATTGGCAATCAATCTCAGCCTTTCTATCCTCCCCACATGCGGCCTATCTGGCATACAGCTACTCATCCCCTTTTCCAGTTTAGTGTTAATCATGCTTGCAGGGAGGGAATTGCTGTTGTAATTTAAGTATTCATGTGTGAGAGTTGGAGTAGGACTGAGGTGGAGGAGGGGGTAAAAACACAGCATGTGGGCATTAGTAGTATCATCATATTAGTATCATCAGATGTCCACTTATGTCAGTTTCACAGCATTTGGTGAAGTAATCCAAAGTGCCCAATACACCACACTAATGAAACCCAAAGGCTTTGTTACATCATATTCTGTGGACTGAGGTCAGCGCAATCCTCCAGCTACTCAGCCACCCGCTCAAGCAATATGGCTGCCTTCATGCATGTTATCTAGGCAGGATGAGATAACATTGCATTTGTGTATGGCACCGTGCAAGTTTAATGTTGTGCCCAGGTTGTAAATATCCATGGGAGTTAGTGTGGTCTACAGCTTAATGGTTGGCTTGGGTCACCCAAGGTAAGCTTTTAGCACTGGACCTGACAGGCAGGTTGAGCTTAATGGACAGGAGTTCTTTCTAAAGTAAAGTGCGCGGGCTGAGGAGCTCGGCCGGCACCCGGCTGATTGGCCGTGACCCGAGGAATAACAGTGTCAAGGAGGCCGCTAAGTCTTGCTCATGACTCAGCTGAGAGCAAGAGTGGTTTCCACTCCTGATTCCCATCATCAACACTCTCTCAGTTGTGTGAGAAGCTTGTGCTTAATGAGGCAACGTAATTAGTACAGTACATCAAGGTTTCTGTCGCTGCCGTCTTCATCTTTTTACTCACTTTGCCCTCTCACCTCCTACCTCCTCTCCTCTTCTGCATATCTTTTTACATCCCGTCATGTCTTCTCCTCTTTTCTAACCTGCTGTCCTCCATGCCGAACAGATAAAGCCTATTTTTTTTTGTCAAGAGAACAGTAAGTACTTTCGGAGCAGACACCAGAGTTAACACAACCAATACGGCAGATAAAGAAACAGACAGACATTCTTCCCTCGAAGCAGGTGATGAATGATGGACAGATTCTGCACTTACCACAGATTAACTGCAGAACACAGCCATTTTTTTTTTCCCCCAGGTCCCATAAGGGACTCAGTCAAGGTGAACGCCAAGACATGATGAAACTGGAAGCAATCTGACCCCCAGCAGGTGAAAATGTAAAAGCTGTCTTCCATCTCATCAACGTTAACACACGGTTTGTCATTTAACGAGCCTGTTGTTATGTGGTCCGTCAGACTGAAAGAACATTTTGTGACTTGCTCAGGCTTTCTAACTTCACATTTTTTGGAAAGATACCATAGTTCTGCTCTGCTTCCCTTCGGGTGTTAAAGTTCACCTCCCAACACTTGCCACTCATCCTGATGAGCTGTCGAAGTTCAACTGGCTTGTAGCCTGAGGCTGAGATAACCGGTAAATATAACGTCACTGCAGATGTAGAGGTAAGAGATTACCGGGTAAAATAAAAAGGAATGACGTGTTGACCTCCGTTTTTCATTTTTATCAGATTTGTCTGTAAAATGTATAGCTACATAGATCTTCCATTTCTCACTGCTTTCTAGTAAACTTGAATCTTCCACTAAAAAGTTAAGCCTTCAGAATGAAGACACCCTATCCCGAAATGACATGTCTGACAGCAACATTTTATGTTGTGCTTTAAAGTTTCACCATACAATGTACCTTGTGTACTCATATTGAAGGTGTAGTGAGTTTTTTTATTTATTTTTTTTATTAAAAATGTCTCAAGGCGGCAGTAATTGGCAGGGGTGAGTGTGGATAAAAACGTCCTCTTCACATGGATGCTTTTCCATCCTGTGCTCAGATACTGTATCAAGAGACACGGTCTGAACCACAGAGTTCTCTGGTTAGTCGCGCGGATGGATGGGCAGAGGCGGAGGAAGGTGGAGGACGGACTTTAAAAAAAAAGGTGCGAAGGTGGTGAGGGGTGCCGGCAGTCAAAACCATCTCAAAGCGGTGATCCAAAATAAGCCTGTGGACTGGCCTTGTCCTTTGCTCGTTCTTGCTTCAATCCAACAACCCGGCTATCGATTCTGTTTTTCCTAATGAGTTCTTTTGGGCCATGTGGGATTTCTTTCTGGCAATCTACCATTTGCTGTCTTTTCTTGATGAGAGCGCAGTGCTGTTTATCCCCCTCCTTTATTCATGAGTCTTCTTTTAAAGCGTCCACACATAAACTTCCCCAGTGAGGTTATTTGCTCATTAGCTAATATAAAATAAATTATCTAGCGGGCAGGATTCTGTGTTGAGTGGAAGAAAAAATTAAAAATAAACAGTCTCACTGTCTAGCACATTCAAATTAAGATGACTGTTACTTGCTACCATCCTGGTCCTAGATTGTGCTTAATATTTTGTTTTTGCCTGGATTGTTTATACATGCGTTCTGTAATTATACATACTTTTCTAAAAACTCATAACAGGAACAACAGATTACGAAACCGATACACAAAAACTCCACACATTACTAAATAGAACTTGTGTTCAGGACCATGTTGCCTTCACAGAACAGTTTTAAACTGATAATACAAACACATCGAAGCATTTTTAGTGTGTGCTTTGATGTACTTCACATTCATTCAATATTCTGTCAAAAAAAGACCAGAACCAACAATAGAGAAGTCAATCTGGAGCCAAGTAGTCCGTTATTGCTTATTCTTCTGTGCCATCGAGCTCCTTTACAGTCCAAGAACTATTAAAAACGCATCAGTGAGCCACAGCGTTGCATAAATACTCACCAGAGCCATCATTCCAAAGCTGAGGTCAGGACCCCTCACGGATCACAGGATGATAAAAGAAAGGAAATACCCGAAAGTATTTTTATTTTCTATTTATTCTCCGCTACTGAAGACTTCTTTTGAATCAAACAATCTGAGAAGAAAAGACCTCTTTGTTTAAACCGCTCACATTTCACATCCACACTAAGGGCTCTAATGTAAATGTTTCATTTTAAAAGGGGCCTCGAGCCAAAACGATTGGGAGCCACTGCACTATAGAGCACAAACTTTGATTAATTCACAGCTAAAAAGTCTTTCTCCTCTTATTAATATTTACCTAAAACTAAAGCGCCAAGATGTTTAAGGACATTACTGTTCTCAAAGTGAAATACTGTAGTGAACCGTTATATATAAATACATGTTTAATGTACTTTATACTTTGAATATTAATGACGCCGTTAAGGTGTCTTGTAATTCCTTATCATATTAATGTCTCCCAGAAAGCCATGTGTATTTATTGTCGTCAGTTCTTAATGAGTCAGCATTTGCAGTGTATGCAGCGTATACATACTACAGGCACATTATCTATTCATAATTTAGGAATGTATCCTCTAGCGCCATTGAACAATCCCCAGGACACTGCCCATTAAGGTCCGGCTCCTCACTTAGGGTACATCAATTCACGAAGGACTCGGTAAATGTCGGGATGAAAGGATCAGCGCCTCCCCTGGTGGAGAGATATTCAAAATTCTCCGGCACCAGTCACCCACCCACAGTTGTGGTTTTGGCTTGATTGCTTGATTTGTCTGGTTACTCCTGGCAACAAGGTGAATCTCTTGGATTACCTGCACATTTTCTTCTACCCGCCAGTCTGTTACGCTTCATGGCAGTTGCCAAGGGTTACAGCAGTGGTCAGGGATCCACTTTTCATGGTTTGCGCAGAGTGTAGGTCAGGAAAGCCATCCATCCATAGGCTACATGCATATTCTGCAGGTACATACAGTACATGGGTTTATTTTCATCCACCTGTCCATTCCATTTCTCTTCCCCTTCATCTCCACAAATTGCATTTTTTCTTCTTCTATATATATATATATACACACACTATTTCGGTGCAGACTCGACTCCCTTGACTCACCGCACCATGTGACATGTTCTCTGCCTCTAGTTTGTGTCAGCATGGCAGACGACACGAGTCAATGAACAAGGCCTGACCACTGAACTGTAAAGTCTGTGGGAACTCCTGTGGGGACAGCGCTGGAGGGGCATGAGCAAGAGCACAGCAGGGACGAGCCATCAGCCAGAACGGCCGGCTGTACCTGATATTTTGACAGCTTAAGGTGATCGGCGTCACCTTTCTTCGACAGACACAGATGGGAGAGGTGGTTGACATGTGGATTCAGAGAGTCATTTCACACAATGATTCATAATAAGTCAATTCAATTGTAGGTCTATGTTGAAAATATTTTTCAAAACGCACACATCCGGATTCAAACATTGAAAAATGAAATACTTAATCGTGATTAAAATTGCAAGAAAGAGAAACAAAAAGAAGAAGAAAAAAAAAAGGTGTTTATAGCACAGCTCATGTTTGGGATTGATTTTAGAAAGATTCAAAAGATTACGATTTGTGTGTTAATTAGTGTGATATTGCAGACTAGTTGCAGTTCTGTTATACCCTTGAGCTTAGCTTTCGTTTGCTGCTCTGCTGCTATTTGTTAAACAATGTAATCATCTTTTTATTATTTGCTTCCTTGACACTCTGTTCAGTTCCAGTCTGTAAATAGCGGATCAGTTCAAGTCATTAAAAGCCATTTCATTTTGAAACCCCCCCCCAAAACTAACACAAATTAAATAAACTATACTTCTTTTTTGCTCAGATAGTGAACAGTTGTTTGTGAAAAGAAACGGTGAAAACATTCTCGTCAAGGCAAAAACAATTTAGTCCTATTTGACATTGGCTGTCTTATTCTCTAGGGGAGCTATCTTAGTGATCTGACAACTGGACCCTGCAGACAGTGTCTGGATGTTTTCCTCGCTCTCCGCTGATGGAGCCAAGTGAAGACAACAAGCTACACTCCACTGTCAGCTACCACCCACCAGAATCTGGCTTGCTGCTAATGATGCATGTGTGGGACTACTGTATAGGAACCAAGGCCTTGCTGAATCCAGTGTGTCGGTGTTTTATCGTGTAGGTGAGACAAGGCTGGGAATCAACATTTTATACATTAAGGTTAATCAAGTTAAGTGACTTAAAATAAATAAAATTCTTCCACTGCTATTGCATTTAACAGCCATCTAGAGCTGCTCTGAAACTGACAGAAACCGAATCTGAAGCATATAGTCTATGTTCTAGTTTACTCATAAATACAATACATATGAAACCTAAATGTGGAGATAACAACATGCATCCAATTATTGGGAGGAAACAAGTGCATGCATGTGTGTGAACGTCAACTTGACATTACCCTTAAAGCTTGTAATCGACCTTGTTTCTGCTTCTTTGATCCTGGTTGACTGAGAAAAATGTTAACCCACTCTGTGGCTATTTGTGAACAGATGCGCAACACACACACACACACACACACACACACACACCCACACACCCACACAGACAAGGACGCATGAACACCCACATTCTCAAATGTCAGAGGGGAAATGAGCTACTTAAGAGAATATGCTCCACAGAGAAGCCCCACTTTAATTAATTTTGTGCCTGCCAGTGACAAGGAGAGGAGAGGGAGCATGGTCAATTCGGTCTCCATGGACATCTTCAGTCCCTTTGAAGAGGGCTATCCTGAGTTAACGTTGATGAAACGTTGGTATACTTAATGATTTTCAGTAACAGAAAAAAATAGCATTCATGGTACTAAGAGTTACACAGTTTGTGTATACTTACCGTCAACATAATGATAATAATGTTACAATATCAGAAATCTCAGCATGATATTAGCTCTGGCAACCAATTCACTCCAGTAACGAGTCAGATGATATTGCGCCTCTAACTGAGAAGCTTTGGCGTGGACCAGGAGCATTAGACCTCGGCTGAACCACCACCCCCCCCCCCTGTAAGGCATGGGGTCTGACTAACAAGTCTCTGTAGCCCTTATTAGGCTCCTATTAGCTGGACACAGTGCCATATCCTCAGGGTCTGATGTGTAGGATGATAAACTGTTTCAAGACACTTCCACCCCAACATCTAAAAACACAGACACACAATTAAACACTGACTGCTCCAAGAAAACAGAGCGATGCATATATTATGTGTGGTGGGAAGAGATATGGGAGATGAAACAAGACGACCGAAGAGGCTTTTTCCTCTTCTTCATCATTGTGTTGTGGACCGATTACTGTCCCGGGATTTGTGGCTTGCCACTCCAGACATAACCATGAAAACCAGGTGGGATTTGTCAAGAGGGATCAAAAAGACCAGCAGTTAATAAGCAGAATGAATAACTGCTTACTGATGGTGGAGGTAAAGAGCGGAAGTAGGTTAACCGCACATACTCTTTTACGATGAAATCTACACAAAAACTAATCATATTAAGAATGAATCTGGCATCACATGAAGGCCTTTTTATGAGACAAGGAATGAATTAAAGTTTACAGGTAAGACTTCAAAATGTTATATTATACCGTTACATAACAGGAATGTTCACATTCAGAGCTTTAAACTGTATATCCCCGAGGCTGCAAAATAATGTTTGGCTCATTAATCAAAGTCAACGCATCCTTGGAAGTAAACTTGAGGTCGATGTAAAGGAGCCAAGCAAGACAAATTAGGCTTGAAATCTATAATGAGACAAGAACGTATCAACTACAACAAAACTTTATGATATATTATGTGAAAGTCTGAGGATACCCTGAGTTCTAGGATCATTATAAACATGAGATCATTTCGCAGGCATTAGTACCTGCTGGCTGTAATGGTTTGCAAATGAGACATTTAGAAAGTTGGTGTATACAGATATGTTTATGTTATGGGCTATGCATCCACAAAGGATCTACATATGCTCATGAAGAGTGGGTGTATGTTTTGACAGATATCTTGTCATTGAAAAGTACTATATATATATATATATATATATATATATATATATATATATATAAATTCTTGTCTTGATAATTTAGCCTTTTATTGGTTTAAAATGAGCTCGTAAACTGGCAACTACTGAAACAATCCGGTCATACGTCGTCTCTCAAAGCCAACTCCAGTCTCTCATCTCAAGTTGCAAATCGAAGTGTAAACAATAAGCAGTGCACGTAAAAAGGAAGCGTTGGCCCAGATATCTGCCGGCTTATACAGTACACTACTGCTAGTAAGTGCCTACATGCACACGGTGGGGATTGCACAGATGTCCCCTTCCAAATATGAAGAGTACTGCCTTTTCTACGTGTGTATAAAAAAACATTTCCTGTCCGGTAATAATACTCAACACTGTAGAACGCTCTTTCAAAGTGTCAAAGTCCTTGTAAAAAATGGCCCAAAATAAAAACAAAGTATGTTTTTTTGCTCTCAGTTTGGTATAGTTTATTAAGGTGCCATGGATTACTTCATTTTAATCCCTTCATCCCTGTTGAAAAAAGTTGAACTATTTTTAGGGGATGGAAAAGATGTTGGTCAAGACTAATGTCAGCACCTCACACACCCACTGAAAATGTTTTCCTACTAATCCAACCTTCAGTGGCAGAAAGTTATGACTGGCCCTAGCACAGCACTTTTTATGGGTACTCCCCAGGGGGCGTTGAACAGGAAAGAAAACTGAATAATTCAGGGGACCCAGAGCTGGGCCCTGAGAAGTGTAAAGGATTATTGATATTTTACCGTTCCAGGGTCCTGAGTAAGCGGTTGTCAGAAGGTCCAGGATTTCTGGCAGGGCTCCTGACCCTCCCTGAACCTTGGATGTATGTACACATTCACACAAACCAACAAAGTTGACATATTACAGACAATGTCTTTGGTTTCATTGGCCAGCCACACAGTTGAAAATTAAATTAGCAAGTCATGTGAGTCTACCCATGCATCAGCAGGAGGGACAGCACAACAGAGCTTCAGACATACGACAACAAGACGCATGGGTTGAGAACAGCTATAGGCATATAATATAACTACTGTTTTGCACATCTCATTAAAGCAGGCTTTGCAGGGACACTACTCCGACGCTTTAACAAATTGGCACGGCAGCAGCGGAAAAGACACCCCAAGTCTCCCTGAAAAATAATTTAATCACCGATAGTCTGTAGATCACACCAGGAGTTCTGTAACATCCTCAGTTATGTCTTTAATATTTACATTAAAAGTGAAAAACTTGATAGAGTTTTCTTCAATTTCCTCAAAACTGACTTGTATCACTGTACCACACAGACATGAGAAAATAATTATCTCTAAATATCACATTTGATTAAAATCCATGTAAAAATCCTGCCTTCTCCTTAACTGACAGCCACAGCATTATCTCCGCACAAAGAACCACTCCAGTACCACAACAGGTCTTAAGCCATATAAAGGCAGTGGTGTTAACAACCCAGCTTTAGGCTGGACAAGAGACCACACAGGAGTTTTAAACTAGAAAAGGTAAATCTTTATGATAGAATGTAACAAATCCAAACAGGCTGGAAGCAAGGTGTTTTTCGATCTCCATTCTGAGGGTAAACTATTTTCTATTTATGATATTAAATAATGTCATGAAGCCAGTTCTGGGACAGTGCTAGAACCAGTCAGTTTGTAGTTTTCAACATAATTGAAAATACCAAACAATGGCTTAAATAGGACCCCACAATGTAACATGAAGAGTAAACCGCTGGAGCTTGTGTGACAGAAAAGACACCACGGTTGCATCCAAATATGCATACGATGCACTACTCAATATGTGTACTATGGTTTAACACACTTTTGTGAACTAACAGTAGTCTTTTCAGGCGCACTTAACTGTAATTACTACTCTCTTCCTGAGAGCCTCCTTGGTGAAATCTTATATTTATATTTCAAGTTAAGCGCTACACGTAAGAGCTGTCCACCGTTGTCTGTTAGGAACGCTGTTGTAACTATTGCATTGCTAATGCCAGTGTAGTTTCTAGTGTGTGCATACTGTAATTCACACACTATTTAATTTTCATACTGGCTTCGGACATAATATAATCTCAAAAGTATACTAGTTTGGTATTTTGGACACAATATATTCCTGCAAATGCAGTGGTTGTTAAAAGTTCAAAAATTGTTTAAAAGTCTAAATTAATCTATAACTGTTACTTTAACAGTAGACTTCACAATCTATATTATAATCCTACTGGGTTTGTGAGATTTTCATGAATAAAGACTTTTTTTTGCAAAAGAAAGCCAAATTACAGAAAAGCCGTAGAAAAACGGTATCCTTAAAATCTATTGAAGTTAACACCTAACAAACAATGGAGTAGGTCAGTCAGCAGTGAAAGCATGGCATGCATTTGTGGCACGCGTGCTGTGGGGGTGTTCAGGGTGAAACAGCAAGTGATGCAGACTGGATGTCATCTGTACAAAGAGAGAGACTGGCTGACTGCCACCAGTTCATTGTATATGGTCGTGGACCAGGTAAGCTGTATCTAGGACAACTAGGCTCCAGGATGGAGAGTCCTGTTCATAGGACCAGAACAGCAACAATTCATGAACCAGACAAACATCTGAAAGACAAAGCAATTTTCAGATATATAAAAACAAAACATGCATTTCATTCACCAACAGGAATAAAACCAGTAGGTAAAAGCCCCAAACGGAAGTGCAAGTGATTTCGAACCATAAAAAAAACACACATTCAACAATTTAAACACAGACCTTCTCAGACCACAGAGCAGATGCACGGTCTGCATTGTCTAGATCTCTGCCAGCTGTTCCAAACAGAGCTGCAGTTGCACAGTTTGCCTCAGGCCACAAAAATCACCAAACATCACTGTACACTTAACTATGCTGAACACAAAAACATACCAACATACCCGGGACAGAGCAATATCCTCATACCCAGGACAACATATAAAACACTGACAAAAAATCTGTTGTGAATGCCTGCCCAAATGAACCACTTAATTAAAACTAGCCACCTCTATGGGGCTACTAACTTCTAGTAGTAGTTGTCACGATACAGTGATTACAACAAACAGGGACGGGATTCAAATGCCATTGAAGCAGTTAGACGAGATCAGTTTAGTGACTTAATGAATTGATATACTTACTGGAAGTAGTAGCAGGCAGGCAGGTACAGTTCCAGGAAGAGAGCAAGAGAAGCTCAAAAGCAAAAAAAACAACAACAACCACACAGGAAGAAAGCAGAATACCAGCTATGATGACTTGGAAGGTAATACATGTAAATTGGCTGGTACATGACCTGAGAAGCTGATGAGGGGATGAGATGCAGGTGAGAGGTGGGCGGGGCCACTGTAGTGCTAATGAGGGAGGTGGAAAAACTGGTGTGTAGATGAGTGGGGCAGTCAGGTGATGGCGAAAGGAGGGAATGTCTGAGGGCAGCAGGTGGATGGATGGAAAATGGAAAAGAAGGGGACTGGTTAATAGGGAATGTGGCTGGAGAGGAGGGACAGAGAGACAGACCGGGACAGTGGTCATGGTAAGAGGGAACCCACGCCTGCTGCCGATATGACAGGATACACAAACCATGGTCTCGAGGTGTCACAGTCACATACTTTAAATGCACAATCACCAAGCCCAACCGTGTCCCTGATTTCTACCTTGAGACTTTTCCACAATAGAAAATCAACATCAAACTACTCCTGCCTCTGGTGAGGTCAAGATTTGATGTAGCTTCATCATGCTCAGCATTTATAATTACAAAATGTCCGATTTCAAGGCTTAACAGCTTGAGCGGAGAGGAGGGGCTATCTGAACTGAGCAGTGTAAATGAGCTGTTACGATGTTACAGTTGTGGCCTCCCCACGTTAAATTGGCATCCCTGTTGTGTTGAGTAGGAACTGGCAGACAGGCAGAGCAGGAAGTAATGGGAGCTGAAGAAGGCAGTGTTGATTTGATAAATAGTTTTTGCAGTGC
This sequence comes from Cebidichthys violaceus, assembly GCF_023349555.1. Taxonomy (NCBI): domain Eukaryota; kingdom Metazoa; phylum Chordata; class Actinopteri; order Perciformes; family Stichaeidae; genus Cebidichthys; species Cebidichthys violaceus. Next base: position 5,713,736 of record NW_027176262.1, on the reverse strand, counting down.
TGTTGATGCTCTGCTAAGCAACGCTGACCCCCCGGTGTGATGGCATATGTTAATAAAGAGCGCTGCAGGGCGTCCTCTGCATCCTAATCTGCTGGTGTCAAAATGAATTTTGAGTGTGTGTGTGTGTGTGTGTGTGTGTGCGTGCGTGCGTGCGTGCGTGTATTTCCCCATCTCTATGTTGCAGCATACTTGACAATTGTATCAGCGCTGAGTTGTGTGTGTGTGTGTGTGTGTGTGTGTGTGTGTGGTGTGCATGTACATTCTTGTTTATGCACGTGTGCATAGGGTAGTGACAGGCACAGCACCTAATCTGCATATCAATTTCCCTCCTTTGAATACACCGCTTATTGGGTGATGGTGGTGATAATTACCTGTTGTGCAGTGAGTAGGGCACAGGCTCCCACTGGGCTTCTCTTTGTCAGCCTGGGTCACTGAATCTGTACACAGTACAGTGGAGTACCTTGCGCTGGGGACTGGTGAGACATGACAGCACAGTACGAGTCCCAGTATTCCTTTACCCACAATCCCTGGTAGCGTGCGAGGGCCATCATGCAGGAAATGACACGGGGAAAATGTGTCTTAACATCTGGGTTATTTTCAGCAGCAACTTGACAATTTGTGCTCAAAAGTAAGATGTCTTCCAGAGCACAATTGTTGTGTCAAGAAAAAGGTTAAAGAGTTTAAAAAGGGTCACGAGTTAGTGTCACAGAAAGACAGCTTTTAAAGGTTTGGGTGCGGCACGATGGAAAATATCGCCTGTTTATATTTGACAGAACTCACTGAAGTGACGGCTGTTAGATGACACCATGAAGATTATAGCTGACAGTTTGTGATGTCAGGCGTCACTGTGATCATCCTCAGACATGGATGCTTGATTCATTGTGTTTCTTTCAGTCTTTTACACTCACAATGTCCTCTTCAGACAATAACAAATATCGGCACTGGTGGCAAAAGGACTATCAATAATGTGAATTCAGTGTGTCTGTAATTAAAACAGGTGCAGGTAGCAATTTTCTGCTTTCCGTGATTGACAAAAAAAAGAGCTCATACTATCTCTGTGTGAGCACAGGAGAGCCAATGCCGTCCAAACATCCGTCCACACATACGAATGCACCTCGGCCATCATTCCGCATGGCTGAATCCTGAAGACGTCACTGAACATTAAAAATGATCCCGCTCGTGTTCCACAGCTGTATGTCCACTGCCAACGCCCGAACCTCTGTATTGCGGTCCAGGGCGTCGCGCGCTGTGAAGTGCCCACAAATGAGAAGGAACAGGTGTCACTTTAATTATGTGTCCTCTCGCAGAGTTCGGTCGGGAGACGGCGGCTCTTTCAATTAACCTTGGAGCTCTCCTGTTAAAACACAGCGCCGGCGACACGTTGGACACCTGAAAATACATGTGGACAATATCTACCAGTCTACAGGACTCCCTGTCTTTTAATTACGAGCACCAAGGGAGTGTGCTCACTTCTCTTCACGCTCACACACGTCTCAGCCTGTCTGCTTTAGATAATATCGGTTTCACATGTTTCAGTCCACTCGGCTAACGCCACCACCATCAGGCTATGGCTGAGAGGGGCAGATTGCTCCTCCTATGTCATTTTTACTTGAAATGAGGTCGGTGCACCCAGACAGTATTTTCTGTTATCTTTACATAGATGTCTGGCAGCCTTAAAATGAGCCGGCATTGGAACTTTCAATTTCGAGAGTCCTCTTCTGGTTCAGAGAGGGCAGCAAATAGATCAGTTTGCTGCACTCTTCATACTGGAATTATGTCAAGACCAAGGCCGTTATGCATATTTCAGAATGTTCATACAGGCGATATTTGAACGCCTCTGTAGATTCACCTCACTTTGACTTTTATACAGCATGGTTGACTTTTCACACTACTGATTTGATTTTTCCAATGATACTGATAATTATCTGGCAAACTACTGATGTTGCATCTCACATGCTTCAGACAGAGCCGTCTGCAGGGATCTTATACCATGAGATAGTCTATTTTCATGTCATTGCCATACATGTGTGATGCTGTTAATTACTGTCATCCTGGAGCAAACCTCGAACACTTCATAGGTTATCCAGTAATAACATAGGATACACAATGACGTCTGTCTTTCAAAGAATCTGTAGCATAATTGTAGTGACAAATTGTTGGTATTAACCCTATTTTGTGCAGCTTTAATCTGAATTAACTGACTAGATTTGACTTTGCCTTTGACTTACCCAAAAGCAAAAGTTATCAAAAAAAGATTCAGCTACCGATAAAACAGTTTCAGATATGCTGATTCATGATGTATCATGTTTCTAAAGTGTAGATTCTGTAACTATATACAGCAAAATCTGCAGGGCTTGAATGAATGACTTTCTTTCCAGCGCTTTCAGTGATTTAGCCTTTGAGAGAGCGAATGCGGCTGTAAATGTAGCTGAGAATAGACAATGTGAGGAGTACATTAGAAATGAGCGTGGAAGATTGCAATCGAAATATTCACCGTTGGAGGAATTTTTTTTCTTCTTCTGCACATACCCTTTAAATCACAACACAAACACCCCATAGAAGTAGAAGTCAGTAACAGTTCAAATTTAACCAGTTTCACATTTTCAGCAACAAAAGGTTGAGTTTAATTTTTTTTTTTTTTTATGGTTGTATTTTCTGCATTTTCCTTGCTTGCTATCTGGGTTTACACAAGAGAAGACTTGTCATCAGTGACAGCAGCTGCAACTGACTGAACCAGCTTCCGAACAGTCTCATGACCATTATGGCATTGCACAATGTTACTGTTGCCAAAGGGAAATGTCTTTTTTTTTTTTTTTTAACTTGACATAATGAATTATACTGCTTTGTTGTTAACAATCCAAGGGAGTTGCAGAGCAAGCACATCTCCAGTTCACGAGGAGAAGTGTGGATGAGGCCCAGTAGGATCGTTTGACATGTCAAGCTTTATTTCAAGTAAATAAACTGTGATGGGGAATCCATTGGTCAATTATAAGGATGTGTTTGGAATTCCAGCCACCGTCTGATTATAATTCATGGATGGATTCACTTCTCATTGATTCATTTTTGCTTTAAAATGAAGGATACATAACTGAGAAATTATGTGTCTGGAAAAATACAGTGAAATGTTTTATAAGGAAGCTGTTTCCTCAGACATTTTGGCTTTTAGTGCCGTTTTCTGACTCTCCCAGTTGTCAATCTTCATTCAGAAATGTTCATTAAATGTGGATTTACACAATAAATCAAAGCTTGAATTTGAAATTTCGTTGATTAGACAACCTGTCAAACCTCCCAAATCACCACCGTGAGCTTCTGACTAAATGCACATTGAGACTTTGTTCAGGTTAGTAACATAAAAATAGGAGAGAATAGGAGGCGACAGGCATTGAAGTGTTTGCCGTGATACAAAAGGAAATGGCAATTGTTCTTAGTTGTTATGGTGACAACACATTAGTGGGGCCATAAAGTGTTTCTCCGGAGCTAAGCTGGCAGCGGAGGTAGTCAGAGAGCCAAATATTCATCTGTTAAGGCAAATTCATAATTTTTCTCTTACAGCACTTGTAAAATGAACAGCCGGCATGGCAGAACTACACACATGCCGGCATGAGTGAGTTTGCTTCCTGCTACTTGGTTTATTCTTAAGTTAAGTTATCCCACTACTAAATGTTGCAATGGCAATGGTGCACATACAAATGGCTGCCCGCACTGACCATCCTGCTTTGTTGATTCAAATGGGAATGTCAGTTCTCTACTCCTATTTCTATGGTTCGGAATGAATATTAATTTTATTCATTTTGGCTGAGATGAAGGTTGCCAGAGGATACGAAGGGCAAATAGAGTGCCTTTACTGTGGGTACAGAGCAAAATGGTCAACACAAATTACAGCTATAGAGGTATGCCCCGGAAATTAAAAGTGCACCAATCTAAATACCATGTTTACAGCCCATTAGTTGCTTAGTATGTAGAATCCATTTTGCTCTGAGCAGGTGCTTTTCACATTCTTGGGGAGGATGAAAACGCTAGTTGAAAAACACACCTATTGAATCCCCCCCAGTCTCTTTCTGTCAGTCTCCACTGATTTCTTTCTCCAACGAATTTCTATTTGGTGTGAAGTACTGTGCTGCAGCCTCTTTGGTCAGAAACGGCCTGGTCCAATTGTCTGCCTCCTTTTTCTATGGTTCTTCAACAGCTTCTAATTCTTTTCTATGGGATTGCAAGGACTCCTCTGGCAGTATTGAGTTTTAGACCTTTGGACTAGAAGGGTATCACTCTCAGACGGCTTGCCTTCGCCTCGCACCCACTGCACTCTGGTTCGAATTAGTGGATGCTCTTCAGGTCTCATACTGTCCCGTCTTACTGTAGGTATTGGATTTTCTCCCTCAAATTCCACGTCTTTCCTCTGAAATATAACAGTGGATTGCCCCAGGGCAGCATGTGTGTGTGTACATGTGTTTGTTTGCGTAATGGAAGGCTCGCTATGATATTGCTCACCATGTCAATGTGCAAATAAAGTCAGGAACTTGGCCCACGCAGAAATTCAATCAATAATGCTGTACTTGATCATGATCCAATTTGCCTGCTGCACTTACCTAACAGTAAACACAACAGCTTTTGAGTTTACTGGCTCTTGGTTCACTTGTTTTTGTGTGTGTGTGTGTGGGTTAAATAAGGAATGCAGCCTTGCTTCCAGTGACATAACTTCCATTCTTTCTTGCAGTCCTACAGAACTTCTTGTCAACGAGGCTACAAAACAAACTCATGTCTGAAAGGTCAGCGAGACAAAGGCAATCCATATGACTTAATACTTCATCCAAGCACCTCGGAAGATTGTACTGACTACAAAAAATGCTCCCAGAGTGAGGAGAAACACTCATCTTTATGATACTATGTATTTGGCATTACAGTGTTTTTGCTTAATAGATGCTTGCACATTGTAACTTTTAAAAATAGTTTTTCTTCATATTTTCTTTTTTTTCTCCACATATTCCGTATGGGAGGATATTTTGACCCGCTGTGTTCCCACACAGTGTTTTAATGCTGTCATCCACCGGCTGCTTTCTCAAGCTTAATATTTGTACTTAGTGGTTTTGGCATATTGATGCTGCAAATGTTTCCAACACACACATTTATGCCAGAACTTTTTTCTTTGTCATCTCCTTATAGCTCACCTACTAAAGAGACCTGTTGTCATCTACTCATGCCTGCTGTTTCACTGGCACAACCATGTACAGCGCAGGCACATTGTGCAACTCTTCATATGTAAGCTTTCTCCAAAACGAATGAAATGATTGGGATCTGGTCATTTAAAGTCCCCCCCCCGCAAAAAAAAATGCTGATTACTTCTGCAGCTCAATGGAATTGCCAAAACCTGATAGATATTCTATAGATATTTCTATATCGTTTACATGTAAACACTATAATGTTGAATTGAAATGTTGATTCCATTCAGTCATTGCATAGGGACATATACAATTAGATACTGCAGCTATTGTGCATATGTTTCACTTTTCCCTGACTCCTACTCAAGGCACATGTATTGCACCAGTCAAATTACCAACGTTACCCCCTGGAGAACACTAATGTGGGTTGCTATATAGAATAAAATGTAACGTTTTGTTTTTTTTGGTTATCACAATTTGAACTTATTAAGTAGACCGACACCAACTAAAACAAACACCAAGCATATACTGTAGGCTATATACGGATTTCTTAGCAAAAATGAATCACAGTTTTGGCTTGACTTTAATTGTCCGTTTGTCATTTGTGTTGCAGTAAGTTTCTGCCTGAAACCTGGCAGTTTTTGACCCTGAGCACAGATTTAAAATGATATTCAAATAATTAACTGTGTTGTTTACCTCAGATCTCCTGATGATCTATCGGTGGCATTTAACTTAACACTCATTTGAATATGTGAGCGCACTCTCCGTCTCTTCCCCTCTCATTTTAATCGAGATATTCTCTCTTTGATTTTTTTTTTTTCCTTCTTCCGCTCAGCTTTCAAAAGTGTTTATCACTTCATTGCACCCCAACTGTTCACCACATGGGATTTTGAGCTAATTAGGATTTTTAATATTACGGGTAAATTGTTAATCTTAACGCGCTCTTTATGAGACAAAGCAGAAGTAACTGGTGGGACACAGCAATACGGCATCCTAAACTAGACATTTTTTTCTGACTTGATGAATAAGATTTATGTGTGTAATAAATGATACACTCACAGCATCAAAGGTTAATTAAATGAGAGATAATTAAATAAGTGGCTTCTCGGGTGAAGATTGCTCCTTGTAGTAGTTAAAGCACCTGAAAGGTATTTGAATGACTCCCAGATCAGTTCTCTTCCATCCATACACTTCTAATTAATATCACAGATGGAGGTGTTGTTCAAATCACCAAATTCTGCACCCTGATTAAGCTTGACATTTCACTCCTGAGTGTCAAACATTCCCCCATAAGTACAGATGAGTTAAAAATGTCTTCATTATGCAACTATGTGGTTGCTAACATTTTCGGAGACTGATGATGATTGTGATTCTGTTGTAGCAAGAATGTACAAAACTACTTTGTAGAAAATGATTGACATGTCAGTTAAAGTAACCACAGTTGCGTTATTGTTGTGAGCTTCGTTGAGAGACTGTGAACTGCTGCTTTAAACCAATGTGCAGAAGTAAACCACCGGCAGTCTGTTGACAGAAATCTGTTGACATAGGTTGTGAACACAGGGGGGCAGTATGGAATCATATTCCCTGAGTGACATCCTCACGCAAATGAGCAGAGTTCAGGCTTTGATATCGGATCATAAATGTTTGATCTCTGCCATATTCTCCAATCATGCCATTTTCACTTGCCTGATATATTTTTGAGCTGTTTAGACGGCATTTGTTATAAACAATGTCATTTTCAAAAAAATATAATAGAAAGAAAGAACAAAGGAAGGAACAACAATAAATAAAGAATATGATGAAATTAAATGAATTAAAAAAAAATTACACCGAATGACATCTTGCATTACGAATTCTTGGTTGTTGCTCTGTGTGCCTAATGAGTAACTTTGAGCTCACATAATGAGCTCTCATAATGTCATCAAAGAGGTCGTTTTGTGATGTGAATGGTTTACATCTGACTGACCAAGAGACACTTAGAGGGAATGTTCAGCTCATTAGAGAAGTGACTCATTGTTTTCTGTCCTTTCTCCCCTCCTTCCTTGACTACAGGCTTGGTCACAACCCTTGGGCCCAACCCCCCCCCCCCCTCCCTCAGCGCTTGTGTGAATAACTCAATAACTCCCATCCATGGCACAATTAAAGCATTATTACACCCTCCGCTGGACCTCGCGCTTCGGGGTGAATCGTTGGGGCAGAAGGGGCCCGGCCCGACCCACATTTCCATCCCGGCCCACTGTGAGGCCTTGGCTAGTCTTAGCCCTGACCCATTTTACACTCCCAACGTGCCCCTTCTACACAGACACACAAGACCCCCCGCCCCCCGTTGTTACCATCCAGCAGGCGGAAACATGGAAACATGGCATCGTGAGTCACGTCAGCGCCAGCAGCTGTGCAACGGGCGCCATGTGGGGCACTCGTTCAGCCAAGCAGTCGGTTGGGGTGGGGCCAGCATCGTTAGGGGTTGAAGGGAGAGTGTGTGTGTGTGTGTGTGTGTGTGTGTCGGCACCTCTCCTCTGTCTCTTTCTTTTACCCTTCTCCTCTCGCGGCTCTGCGTGAAGGAAGCCATCTGCCGACTGCCAGTCATCTAAGGCTGCGAGAGTGTCTGTGACACTTGTGTGCGCTTCACTCACCCACCTCTTCCCCTCACGCACAGTATGCCGAGAATCTACTGCTGACCATCTTCGGCTTCTCTGACACCTCTCAGTTATTATTTCCCTAAATACGTACGCAGCTTTGCAGCTATTGTCGTCTTTCTCTTAACCTTCGGCATGCTGTTGTGTCGTGTCGTTGTTTGGCATTGTCACGTCAAATGTTTTTTTTCTTCTTTTCACACACAAAAGAGAATCTTGCCATTGTTTGTGTCAAACTCTAAAGAAAAATCAGCTTTGAATAAACTTCAACCGAGAGTTTCATTGGACTTCCTCCGCAAAAGCATCTTCCATCGAATGTGTTGTGTTCGTTATGAATTGTGCATCAACCCTGATATTTCAGAGAGTGCGAAAAGTAACCAACTCCAAAATAGTTTATCTATGAAATATACTATGGGCGTTGAGTCAATATTTGTGCAAACAGATCCATCTCAAGCTGATCAACAGCAAAACAAAACTTAATCTTTTATTTTTTATCATTGAAGCTACTCAAGCCCCTCTCTCTTGATAACATCAGAGACCAAGGTCTTTTTTTTTCTGTATTCTAGCTTTGGGATAGAGTTTAGTTTTTTTTTTATTTCAGTGGATTAACTGAAGATAAAGGTCATCACTGTCTTTCATCAAAATGCAATAAACAATGTTTCATCATGATTTACGGGAATTAACTAGATAAGCTTTGGTTTCAAAACAGCCAAGTCCCAAGCTGCCAAAACAACTGATCATGTTATTCTCTGAGAAAATATCTCTGTGTCCACTGTCCATGTGTTACTAATATTCATACAAGCTAACACTTTCTTGTATGCTTCCAACTCCAAAAGACGACTCTGACAAATGGACAAGCAATAGAAGAGAGGCTTGCACTCCAAATGTCACGTCTGTTCCATTTGTTTTGAATGCGCTCCAAATGAAAAGCAATTTAAGAGCTCCAACCATTAGAAAGAGCCCTCACCACTGAAGTGCAGACCCAACCTTAATTAGGAAAATGATGATTGTTTTGTGCTCACGTCCAATTTGCTTTACAATTGGCCACGCTTCTTTTCTTATACCACCCTCTGACAATTTATATACTTCAGTCTGTCTATATTTGCAAAATGTCAACACGCCAGAGATTAAATTAAAGCAGGTCTCTGTATAGAAGATACATCTATCACAGCATAACTGGCAGAGGATTAACTGGTTGACATTTCTCTCCACTAAATCGGCACAATAGGACCCGATTCAGAAGATTCTCTGTCAACAAGCCCTGTCAGACATGCAGTGCATGATGGAGAATATAATTAAAAGTCAAATATATGTTACGCAATAACTTTAACAGATTGTATGTTGACTTTTGTGCTCAAATGTCAAGGACACTGTGCAATTAGATTGCTGAAAACATCCTTTCAGTCAATTTGACCATAAATCAAAAAGTAAGAGTTCAGACACACACACACACACACACACACACACACACACACACACACACACACACACACACACACGCACACACACACAGACAGACAGAGATGTCTGCATGCATACTGAGGCGTGTTTAATGATACATGCCCACATCCCATGCCTCACCTGTGATAACAGTGTGCAAATACAGCCAGAATAATTAACAGTCTAATAAGGAAAGCTAATATTTGGTCAACTCAAACTGCCCACAGTCTGAGTCCGGTCAACAGCGCTGGAACAAACAAGAGCATACCTTAACACAGGGAAAGGTCATGGGATCAATAATTCATTTAAGATGCTCCCTGGGATTGACTCTGCAGTCGCCTTGTAATCAGGGGGGGGGGGGAGATTTATTTATCTTAACCAACTTTAAATCCACATTCCTACGCTAGAAAAAACATTGCGTCACCCCGGTCGATTTTCAGTGCCCTCACAAGGCCACGGTATTTTCTGTTTTATTTACCCCCTAGGAGCCGGCAAGGAGCGGCTCTTTAATAATACTTCAACGGTGGACTAAGCATCTATTACGGAAACTTTGTGGAAGGAGAGAAAAAAGGGCAGATCCAAGGATAAAGTGTATTTACAGTGGGGTTGTACTTTGCAGTTCATATTTATAGTGTACACCTGCAAGTTTTCAGCGTGAAAACATGTATTACTCCATAATGGAATTTTGTTGATTGAAATTCACACTGCACGGTAACAACGGGTGGTAAATCATTTGATCTTTTTCAAAGCTACATCTGCTGAGGACTCGAATGAAGGTGCTATTTTTTCTTAATTGAATAACACCCTTGTTGTGATTTATGAGTACATTATAATTAAATGTCTTTGGGAAAAAAAATAGGTTATGTTATACGATATGTTAAAAAATACCTATCTTTTAGTTAGCAGGGCACTTCACATGGATGTCTGAATCACAGACAGAACCACCCCCTCTTTAAATAATGCAGCCCTGCTGAGAGCAGGCATCCGGAAGCTATGTCGGCTCAAACGCTACAAACCTGCCTGGTGTGAAAGATTTACCAAGTCGGTGATCAAACAGCCGTGTCCAGGTGTAAAACTAGACCTCCAAAAATGCAGTAATGATGCATACAACTTATTTTGAGTGTTTTCTTTCCAAATACTACTCCTGTCTGATGTGCAGCTAGTGGATGAAATGTTATATATTCTTATTTTCGGGATCCTCTCACGATTTCCACGTTTCTCCAAAAGACAGATGCCGGCTGAGTGAGTTTTCTGCTGAAACAGCTGTCGCTAATAAACAAATGACTATAAAGGAGGCATTTCATAGTCAATTGCATCAAGGAAGCGGCAGTGTGGAGTTTTGCTTCAACATGTCACTCAACTAACTTTCCAGCGCGCTATGAGAGCATATGGTTTATAGTTTGGAGACCATAAACAAGATTGACTGAAAACCCAATGAGACTGTCATAACGGAGAGACAATTCTAGTCTTAGCGTAAATGTTGGCCAACACACGCAGCGATATAATGACCTCGACAAAATCCTGTTAGCTTTCTTGGAGGGATTTTAATGGCTTCACATGTGCTGTTCAGCCTGTTCACTCTGTACCTGCTACCTCTTCTCTCTCTCTCTCTCTCTCTCTCTCTCTCTCTCTCTCTCTCTCTCTCACCGTGTAAATACCTGCCTGTAGATAATCTTGTAACAGAGTGCGTCGGCGCACCAAATGCTTAGTCTGCCATTCGCTCTAAATTTGTGCCTTTGTTAAATTGGATTCCAAATGCAATTATCTGCCAAGGTAATTCATGACAGAGTAGCCGCCCGTTACGACTCATTTGAAAGGATGCAGAGTCATTTATGTATCATTTTGGAACAGCGCTGTATCTCTTGGAAGAGGTGAGGCCCACGGGGAGCTCGGCAAGCGCTCTACTTTGTCTGGATGGGCAGGAATGAATGATAAGTGCCTTCCAATAACTAGTTCCAATGAGAGCGTTTAAAGCAATATTGTAAGCAAATGTCTGGCCTAGATCTGTTTAGTAATGAGCTGGATCCCCATGATTAGTCAAATCCATCACAAATGGTGCTGTTTGTATAATGTTTGCACAACACAAGCATTTTTATATTCAGCATGGGGAGCTTTTCCAGGGAAGTCGTGTTGCTAGCAGATGGAGTCTCAATATCAAGATCAGACTGGTTATAGCACTTGCTTTGAGGCAACCTACAGCGAGCTCTTTGTCTGTCTGGGTGCTGGTTTGATGTGTTGCAGTGAAACGCTTACTTTTTTTCTTCTAATGCAGGCTGCAAGTGGATTAGTCCAGCAAAAGAGTAATTGCCCTTGCATTGTATTGACTCTATGCATGAGGGAATTCAAATCACTTTAAAGTTTCAGTTCTGTAGGATTGGAGCCAGTGCTCGAGACAAGCTGAGGTGTTTATGTGAGTTCATTTAATTTGGAGGAAGACTGCAATGGTCCTATTAATGGATTAAAGGACTGTGTGTAAATGTAATTGTGCGAATCTGCTGACGACCTGGGGAAAGATCAGAGGGAGAAGTGAATAAACAGCCCACTTTCTAGAAAATACAGTAAAAGTACGCTTGAGCCAGGCAAGAAAAAAACCCGGAGGAGTCGATCAGTGGATGACTGTACGACTGCTTGTTAGTGATGGGGGAGTCAGGCATGTGACTGTGTGATGGTGTCTATTGTTGCGCCACTATTCCTGTAGGCTACACCCCGTATTTAGCATCCTCTCAGTTTCCTCCTCATTCTTTCTCTCTAATGCGATGTAATTGGTGCACATCACAGGACGCTGTAAGGAGCTGCATTTAGTTAACATGCCATCAAAACAACACCTACACACATCAAATTGGAATTTGTCAGCAGTGCCGATATATCAGTTAGTGGGTCTCGTGTCTGACTGTCGAACGGCATAATTATTATTAACTGATTGGACAGCGCTAACTTTGAGGACAAATCACAATACGAGCGCAAAAGCAGCAATAAAATAGAGATTGTCGAATTGCTTTAGTTTCTATTTATTCATTGCTAGTGAGTTAAATTGAGGCAGGGAAATTATAGAGACAGCATGCAATGCATTTAGCAAACAGACCATAGCAGGTTCATTTTGATTGTATTTGTAAAACTGGTTCTTGGTTTATTTGTGTTCGCATTATAATTGCTGTCATGTAAATGATGCAGAAAATCACATATTTGTAGCCCTTCTGTTCTCCCCGGTACTGGAGCAACCCATGATGTAGTGAGGAAATATTCACCTTTAAGAATACAAAAAACAATTGTGCACTGTCCACACTATGTCTTACTATGAAGGGTTTTTACAGTAAAGTCGCACAGATATAAACTTCGGACACACAAGAACAAGTTGTGACAAACAATACAGGTTAGTTTTCTCGTCAGTCTACAACAGGGGTCACTAATAGGCGGACCACGGTCCGGATCCGGACCCAGACGCCGTTGTATCTGGACCCTGGACCTAAAACTGATAGATAATTGAGAATTATTACATTTTGACGGAGCGCCTATATTTTAACCGGCACAGCTTTTCTAGCCTTTACGGTACTCGGTCAGTGGTCCAGGAAACAAACCGACCAATTACATGCGTCGTAAATCACATCACGTGATGCAGCTCAGTCAATCAAATATGGGTATTCTGACACGTTTCCTGACTCCAGTGAGATGTACACACACGAGGCTGAGACGAGGAAAGAGAACGAAGGGCAGGAGCATTATTACATGAGTCACAGAAGTTATTTCACATGACGTTCTCCAAAGAGAGAAAAGTGGTCAGAGAGACCAGAGAGACCAGAGTCTTTAACCAACAATGAACAGACACTTATAGGTTAATTCTTCCCACAGACAGTTTAAAACCAGCATGTCTCATATGTTCAGAGACTGTGACGATTATTAAGAGGAAATGGTGCATAGTTACAAAATCATTTCACCTCCGGTTAATAGCAGACCACCTTAAGGTGTCACTCTAATCTGAAATTAGACAAATTGTCTCATGAATGTGATTTGAAGTTGGCTCATGCATGCAATTTTGAAAGGCTTTAATTTTGAAATGCTACATCAGAATGTCCTGGTTCTCTCTGAGTGACACCTTGAGGTGGTCTGCTATCAACCTGAGGTGAAATGATTTTGTAACTATGCACCATTTCCTCTTAAGATGCACATTCTTTTCAGTTATGTCAGTTATTCTTTAATCCAGCCCTTATTTTACTTGAAATGAGATGAACATTTATTTAAGTATTTCTATATATTATTTATAATCCATCCAGTTCAATTTGAAAACTGAGAATAATAATAATTAAAATATAATTGATGTGTACTTTCTTTATTTGATTTAACAGATGTTGACTACACAGAGACGTTACTAATACTAGACTTCTTGAATATGTATATATATATATATATACATATATGTGTGTGTGTATATATATACATATATGTGTGTGTATATATAGCACTAAATAGCGCAAGTTAGATATTATTGTAATTTTCCGGACCTTTGCACGAGGAGATTTTCTCAATCTGGACCTTTTGGAATTTGAATTGAATACCCCTGGTCTACAATATCTCGCTTGGTATCGCTGGAAAGTAGAAATTCCGAGCTTTCTTATGTACCAGAACGCACCTCGCACTAAAACACGCAGCGGCTGTTGTCAATGGGGGATATGAGGCAAACCTTTGAAATGTCAAACGTCACATTTTACCATCGACACAAACTTATGTTCTTGTGAAAGGACTAAAGCTATGTTGACCCAAAACGTCAGATTTTAGTTACTTACATGCCTGGAGTGATTTTAATCCACCATTAAGCCACTAAATCGTCTGGGATAGGAGCAAGGCGCCATGTTGGCTGAAACTACTTTCACTTTCAGCCGACTGGTTCTTAAAGCTACGTGAAACCTTTGCCTTCTCCATTCATATACCTGTATAGCTACCTGTACATCATTGTGTGTCTTGCTATTTCAATGTTTTTGGGATATTCATGTTATTTTTAACATGGCTTTATGGAAATAAATGGTGTTTTGAAGTAAAACTCAGTAAACAGTAAACATGGCCAAAACACTGAAACCACCTGAGCATATCTTAATACAAATCATAAATGTTGTATTTCAGTGTTTTTTTCATTAAATTTATAGTTACAGTTGCAGTCAAAGAGTAGAAAAGCCATTCAGTGACATCAATGTCTGTGGGATCTTGGTTTTAATGCTGATATTGCTTCTGAAATTGAGGTTAGGGTGAAGATAAAAATCTTATTTTTTCCTTCATTGCGTCTCCATTTTCTCTAGAATGTTAATCGAGTTTAGTCTGCTTCCAATAGATTCATATTACTTAGCTTATTAACTTTTAAAGGGGACCACATATGCATTATTAAAGCAGTGGTTCTCAACTGGTCTGGCTGCGGGACCCACCATCACCCCTTAATTACAAGCCTGCGACCCAAATTTTCAACTTCTCAAATGTGTTTAATGAAAAGATGGTGCAGTCTGAACCTGAGCTGAAGATGTCCTCTGCAGTCGTAGTAGTAGGAGCTCTCTTGTTCCTGTCAGTCCCCGTCCCACACATGTTTCACGTAAACCAGTAAAACTGCTTTGTTTGTTATGTCTGTAGATTCGTCCATTTGTAATGCAAAACTTGCCTTATATCGAGCTGTGGTCTGTTGCTGCGGATTGATCCAACACGTCCATGTCCACGGCTTCAGGTAAGTAAGACACTTTTGTGACGTCCTCGGGTCTTGAAGTCGTCTTCGAAAGTACTCAACAGGTTTATCTTTGAGAGAAGGGTGTTTTGTTTCCAAATGCCGCTTCAGTTTTGATGGCTTCATGCTTTCTTGTGCCAGAACCTCGCTGCACAAAACACACTGAGGTGTTTGTCCTCTTTTGTCCTCAATGTAAGAAAATCCATATCTCATGTAGTCGGTGTCGTACTTTCGTTTCGCTCAATTAGCATGAAAACAAACTTTGTTTGTGTTCTTCTATACTGGCGGGTGTGTATTAGCATTACAAGGCATTAACTCCAAATACTGTTAAGGAGTGTGAATAACTCCACTGCATAAAAAATTCCCTTCAAAATAAAAGCACAGGATTTTTATTTATTTTTTCTCCAGGCAAAGGCCCACGACCCTCCAGTTGAGAATCACTGCATTAAAGCATTATGGTTGAGTAGCGATTCCTGATTAATCTCGGGTAAGTTATTAGGCATTTTTTCTAGGGGTAAGAAGGTTAAGCTTTTATAGAAATTAGGGATAATAATGATTTCAAAATGTCCCCTGAATTGTCAATTTTGTTGTTATATTATTAACATTTTTTAAATGTTTAGCTATGTTTTTTTTTTTTACAAAGGCTAGTCATTACAGAAAATGGCAATGTTTACAGAGAATGTACAGCATAGCAGAGTAACAGTGAAACACACCATTTCTAATCTCTCTAAATAAGACTAATAAGGCTTGGATTTTGTGGATGAGGCCTCTTATTCTCCACAAACATCCTGCTGAATGTCTGAGAAAATGACGATGTTGATGCATGTTGTCCCATGTGCATCTCACTCTCCAATCTGCTCATTCATTCTCAGTGATAGACAACAGTGCAAGATAAACACAAACTCAAACATCATTTTTATTCTCCAAATATACAGAGCAAAAGCATCATAGATTCACAGACCAGTACAGTTAAAATACAACCATTTTTCTTTTTTTTCTTAGATACAGAGGACCACTGACTGAAAATAGTGGTTTACCCAGTAGAATTTACATGTTGTCTTTTCATTACAATAATGCTTATGGTTCACTATTTATACAAACTCTCCAAATGACCGTGTACCTTAAGTACTTTCTCAGACCTGGGTCATGTAGTATTTGCAAACTAGTTTGCCTCATATCTGGAGTGCAGAACAACTTGACCAATCAGAGAGAAGCATGCTCATTTGACTTCCAAATGCTTTACTGTGATTCTTTCAATCTGCTGTGACTTATCGTACACTCTATGCTGCACACCAAAACCACACAGGCTGCTGGCGTGCCCTGCAGGCTCACGCAAACACCGAGGATTGTTTGCAAATACTATTTAGTCCAGGCCCTTTTCCCTTACAGTTGTATGTTATTAAAGTACTAACAAGGTATTGATTGGTAGAAAAGCAAAGAAGTGAGAGAGAGAAAGAGAGGAACAGAGTGATAGAAAGCATTTACACAGTAAAGAAAGGGTTATTATGATCAATTCAATGTTTCAAATGGCATCTTTCCTAGTGTGTTCCATCATCATCACCATGGACAGTATAACATTTATCTTTTTAGTACAATGAGAGAGACTTCAAATAGCCTCACGTAAACCACCCTTTGCAGGCATTGGTTGATATATTGACAGTACTAATATTCAGCATTTCTTTATCAATTTTTCCCCCAAATTTATTCAGACCAAGCTAAAAGTTTGGTGCCGTAAACACATATAGCCAGTGGGCAGAAAAGCCATTACAAACACCTACCAACACGTTTTCACCTCACACCGCTCATAACCTCTGTCTCTGCAGGCCAGTATTTAGCATCTCTGAATATTATAGACTACCCTGCATCCTCCACTCTGAAAAGGTTGCTTTCTTTTATCAGGAAAGGGCAGCCCCTTGTAATTGTTCTGGTCTTTGTGTTTATTCATCTGTTTTGCCCTGGCATCTGTGCGGTGCTTGTGGCCAGGCAAACAGGCGCAGCCAGCGCCAGCCGGAGTGGAGCGTCCACAGGTGAGCAGGGCGGACCTTGTCCCCGCATGGGCTTTGATTCCCAAAGACTGACATGACCCTCGCATTCTGTGGCACTCTTGTGTCCACTGTAGCTGCTGCCATTGGGGGGTGGGGGGGGGGGGGGATGGGACAGAAGGCTGGCCTATCAAATATTTATCTGTTTGCTGTGCAGTGTGCAGATTCTGTGGACTGGGAAAATGCATTATGTTTGGATCAGTGCGGGAGTTGCATCAGATAAGTAAAACTGGAGCGGTTGGCAAATTTGTTTTGTTTTGAGGGAGAGACGTGCTGAATGTCTGAAAGTTTTGAAAGGTGAACATGTTTGAATTTCTAAGCTGTGGTTGTAAAATGATGCATAAAATATGCAAATAAAAAAATAAAACTCTCTCCTGTCCTGTTCAAAATAGATCACACTGTAATTGACTCCAGCCGATATCAAGGTACGAATGTGATGCTCGTACATGATGAGTAAAATATATAAAAAAATTGGCAGAGGCCAACTTGACAGTCATCATGGTGCCAAATGCAATATATTGCTGTGCATCTGGGCATCTCTCAGAAGGGCTGAAGGTATAATAACCTCTTACTGCATCTCACTTCAAAGCTGTCCCAGCTAAGCTCAGCTTCTCATCCTATAGCCTCCCGTGTGCTCGGTGTACAGATTGTGAGTTTTCCCCTGTGAGATCTGGGGGAAGAGAAACTGCTCACACGCGCCTTTCATGGAATTTATGAGAAACAAGTAAGGTTGATGAAATTTCTGGAAGGTAAACAAAGAGAAATATTGTCTGCCGTACAGTTTTGATGCCATGTGGATTGGTGGAGCTCTAATATACTGAAATCTGACTGAAAGAGAGAAAGAAAAGCCAGGAAAAATTATATACAAGACAGCATTAGAGATTTATATACAGTCTGCTAAGTGCCAAACTGGATTATCAGCGTCGAAACAGAGCTTTTTGTCTTAAGCTGTACAATGGGCGCCAATCCATTTGTAAAATTAGAGTCCAAACCACTGCCACTCAAGTGGAAACTCCATTCAAACGCCCTGAATATAATCTAACATAAAGTGCTTACAGCAACTTGCTTTTGTTGGAAATGCTGTGGCTGTTTTTTTTTACGGTTTGTTTCTGGCTTACTTCATCCCAATTGACTGCTCCGCTATGGGATATACTGAAAAAACGACCTAATTAGATAAGACATATTGTAACCTAGCATACTTTCTGTCGCATGTTTGTTTGATTTGACAAAACAGAAGTGACACTGACATTGCGAGCCACTCGTTTCAGTAGCAATCGGCTGTTCTTTTGCAGGAACTCCTCTTTACCCCCTCAAAGAACTGATCGAATAACAAACAAGCTGATTCTATAAAGCATGGCTGGAACAGACCTTGGAAGATAAATGACGCTTTTGATGGCTCAAATCAAATGTGACATCAAGTATTATGTAACCGCGGCTGTAACAGAAATGATTTATGTTTACCTATTAAAGGGCCTGTTCTAACACAGCGTCAGCAGACAACAACGAGTACATCTTATTTTGAGGTCCAAAGTTAACTTGGCATGGTGCCGTGTGTGGTCGCGTTTGAGAATAAAGATAGCATCTTTTTGTCCAATTGCCTTACACTATCTGCACTGCGCAAACATCTGCATTAGGATTCCCGGGTTTTCAGTACTGCAAAAAAAAAAAAAAAAAAAAGCAACACTGCCCAGTCGTGACTTTTGTTTCTGCCACCAAACATGCTCGATGCGTGACATCAACACTCCGGACAACAAGCTCACTTCGAAATTCTACGTCAAGTATGAGCGTTTGTGTGGTTAAATCACTACTGTCTCTACTCTCGACCAAAACAAACACCGTGTCAGTGATTAAATCATAAATCCAATTTCATTTATGTCACATACAGTGCAGAACGGAACAAAATAAAAGGATGCACTTGAAACGAGTCCGTGTAACACCATCGGCTCCACAGTAGCCCGAAAAAAAAAGAAAAAGAAAAGCAGAGAGCGAAATAGAACACATTTTCTAAATGCTCTACATATCCCTTGATGACCGGCACGATCACAGGTAGGTATACAGTCCGGGTGCACTAAGCTCCAGTGTCAACAGTGATGTTGACAATATCAATTGGATAACCACACAATAAGAAGCTCAGCTAAAATATAATGTTTACATTTCATTCAACAGGTACCCGCGAGTATTCACTGATGATCTGCGGCGTTAGCAGGAGAAACTCACAAGTACAACACGTGTTGCAGTTTGTGGGCTTTCCTGCCGCGTGCCTTGGAACTGGATTCGGTGCGGTAATGCCGTGGAGGAATGCCGCTCCCCATCAGCAGAGGAGCTGACAGAGTGTGTGTGTGTGTGTGTGTGTGTGTGTGTGTGTGTGTGTGTGTGTGTGTGTGTGTGTATCTCGCTTAGTCAAAGTTTGTATTGACACAGATCAAACAGACCCTCAAGGCAAAGTAGATATGGACAAGAAGAGGCGCTCATGTCTCATTTAGAGTCCTCCATGAGGGAAATCAGAGTCAGAAATTAGATGCTAAAAAAGAAATTACAGTCACGTATATACACTGATACTTTTTTTTTTTTTTGTGTCACAGTAAAATAATGACTCAGGGATTTAAAATGAGATCTCAGCCCCTCTTTATCTGTCCAGCTCTGTGGCCCAGATACTGCTGCAGAGAGGGAAGAAAAAAAACACAGTTGTTCTTTTAAAACGTCTGTGGGCACATGGAGAAAGTTTTCTACCACCCACACAGGAGATGGGTTTCAACAAGCCAAGCCTGACATACTGTGTTTGAACGGAAGGTGGGGAGAGGAAAGAGTTATTGCTTTAACAACCAAAAACCACATGCACATTCATTGTTGTGCTTCAATCTACGAGAGAGCAGCAGGACATTGGCTCGCACTCATTATCATGACGTTCGTGCTGAGTGCCCCAACACTCGCAACTTCAATCTCAGTTTTTCTGAATGACAATCTTCAAAAGGCAAAAATGGTCTTTGCCAGGGGAGCTGATTGTCACACAAGGCTTTTTTTTTTTTTTCCGTATTCCTGCCCTCTGCTAGCGACTCCACTGCAGAAACCGAGTATTGAATGTTCAAATTCAAAACTAATGTTGTCTCTGTGTTGGCAAATAACCTCTCTGTGGCACAATTCTGATTATGGGCTAAAAAAAAGGAGGTGGCTGATGAGTTAAGCATGAGGGAAATATAAGGCTTCTTGATCCACTTTTTGGGGACATTGAGAAGTCTGAACCAGTCCCACGGTGTATTAAAGCCAACCGGCCCCGGCATCTCCAGGTGTCCAGAGGAGACAGTAACGCTGTTACTTTAGCGGCTCGTGGGCGCTGATTCTATCACAGTTTTACAATCCCGGCTGCTTGTTTACACCCCGTTCAAACGCTCTCCCTCTCCTGGTGGTCAGACGTGGGTCTGCATGCGCTTCTGGAGCGGCCGGGTGAGGTCTGAGTTCTGCGAGGAGGACTGGGAATAGTGGGAGGAGGAGGAGGCCGACGCCTTGCTGTCTTTGTCGAACTGCACGTAGCCGTCCGGCTTACTGTAGCTGCTGACGCTGCTGTCACACTGTGTGTCGATAAATGAGCTGGAGTCGCTGAGCGAGCCGCGCTGGAACTCCCGCTCGCACAGCTCGATAGAGCTGCTGCCCATGCCCAGCACGAAGCGTTGGCTGTAGTCATAGAGACGGTTGGGACCTGCTCCCAGAGTGGAGTAGATGTTGGTGAAGGACATGCCCGTTGGCACCCGCTGCTTGCCCAGGGTACCTGTGTTGGTGGGGTTCCTCACTTCAGCGGACTGAGTCCCGGCCATGGTCGGCGTGTGGTGCTCCTTGAAGGTATTGACACTGTAGTAGCCATTTGTAGGGTCCTATTGAAAACCCAGGAAAGAAAGATTATTATTATATAATTGTTTTATATTTTACTTTTTTTTTTCTAGGCTATAGCTAATAGCAAATTAAAAAAGGACAAAGAGGGGGGAAAGGAAAAACATCCCCTTGGTAATATGCATTTACGTGTTATTTTCTCAAGGCGCAGTAGGAGCCAAGGTCAAACCGGCAGTAATTACCTTTCCAAATTCTGAATAAATAGGAAGACAGGCTGAGCAAAAAAAAACAGTGGCGAAGCTTAGTGCTAAGATTTACTCAGCCCCCACGCTAACCTTAAAATCATGTTTCTCGTTAATTAGGCGGGCCTTGATGATTCATAGTTGGGCATCCAACGTGTCACTGCAAAGTTCACGCACATACCAGCTTTAATTGGACCTTAACGAATTGTAGTGTCTATGATTTCATGTTTGCACTGAAATGGCTTCTGAGGCTACAGCTGTGCTGTTTGTCTGCTAAGCTGCAGGCACCGTGCTGTTGCTAAGGGTCCATTTAGAGCACAAGTGAGTGTGTGTGTGTGTGTGTGTGTGTGTGTGTGTTGTCATGTTCTCTTGTGTATGTATGTGAATGTCAAGCATAGTGAGCATGGTGGCAAATCCCAAAGGAAGAATGCTCATAATGGGGAAATGAGAGAGAGAACCTGAGAGGATTCTCGTTATGCTCGTCATTATCAGAGAGCAGACAGGGAGATTGTTTGTGTCTGGCCTTCATCTCTTGTTCGGTCCCCCCTCTGCTCTCGCCTCGCGCGCTGTCATTAACTAGGATCAAAAAACCCAGCCCCAGAGGGAGCAGGTAAGCATGCGAACAGAAGCACACTCCAGGGAGCCGACGGACAAAAGGACTAATGAACAGGTCAGAATTTGTTTCCGTGGCACTGATTAGCTCCGGTATGTTGCGGAGTCTGAATGGACATGTCAGGTCAGAACGGTGATATCATCTCTGTTGAATATAAACTGCAGTGTGAGCATTCATCGACAGTCCTGCAGGCAACAAAGCAGGTCGTAGGTGGAATAAACACCCACTGAGAAAATCCACTGTGCTTGATTTTCAAATGCATTTACATAGAAAGCACCGAGGGTCTTCTTAAGGGATAGTAAACACTTTCACCACATATTGGAATAACTTTAGCAGCAACTTGTACATTGCTATTAGTTCTCTTGCAAAAGAACAGGATGTGGAAACACATTGCAGTGAGGTTGGTTTGATGCATATACGATTTAAGACCACAGTGTATTTCTGATGTATTTCGGAAGTGTTTTTTGACAGGTTACAGCGACATTTGACGGATAATTCTAATAAGATCATCCTTGAGTCCAAGTGGACGTCTGTGCCAAATTTTGACGGAATTCCCACCAGCGGTTCCTTAGATATTGTGTTCGAAAGAATGAACTGGACAGGCCAAGCCAAAAACATAATACCTGACGTCGGCACAACAAATCGTGTATATTCGTGGAACAGCTGCGAAAAAATTAATAATGTACTAAATTCAATAGAACCTTGTGCAGTAGTAATCTATAGTCATTTTAATTTTACAGGTTGCTTTATAAAAGTAGATTGATGCACACAATGTGTCCTTTACATGAGTTAAAAGGGGCTTTAAACATGAATCTACAATCTGCCAAATTGCATGCGAATCATTTATTGGTACAAGTGGCAAAGGGCTTTCATGTGCAATGGGAGAACTGAATGCAAAGCGCCTCATCTGCACAGACTGATCCATTCATTGCCATGTAAATGGGGAGACAGCTATTAATAGCAGTACAGTCAGTTTTTTATTACAGTCTATTCATTGAATCCTGGCGTCACATAATAAGACCCATTTAGTTGAATCTGACCACCATTTTAGTCTTTTTTTTTTCAATGCAAAGAACCAGTCAGCATAGGACTATTGATATCAAAGGGTGTAAACACAGAGCGGATGCCACTGATCAAAGAGTAGATGGAGTATCTATGGGGTCAGACTCATATATAGAGCTTCTGAATATAGCAGTGTCGTCTGTTGTTATCTGCCCCCAGAGGGGTTGAAGCTGGACTCTGACTCACACTTTGTCTCCTCACTTTTTCTCACATGCTGATAGACCATTTGTTGGTGCCAGCTGCATACTGTAGCTGGTTATTAAGACTACATCGTTGAGACTAACACAGTGACCCAAAGGGGTTAATATAGACACAGTGTGATTTACATAGCATGATGAGCCTCTTATTGAATTTCTTCAGGTTAGTAAATAATATGTTGTTAATTAGAGAGTTTACTGTCAACGGTTTGTTTTTGTTTTGTCTCCTGAGACTCAACTTTCCTTCTTTTTCCTGTTTTATATTTATATTATATATATATATATATATATATATATATATATATATATATATATATATATATATATATAAATATATTAAAAGAGGAAAAAAAAATATATATAGGAGGTGCTATACATAGCAAACACACTTGTAATACAGTAATGCTGTAGTGAAATCACACGTCAAAAATAGTGTGAATCATTGTTGAAGTTGGAACAAACTGTACATTTTCTCAGGCGAGATTTAGAGACTGTGCTTAATAGACTGGAGAAGTTCAGAAGTTTATCTGCTGGTCCATGTGTTTTGATTTGACAGAGCGCATTAATGGGAGCGGAATGTGTTGAAAAAGATAAGTATATTCCAAGTTAAGTATGTAATAATAGCACATCACTAAAAAGGGTTAGAAATTCTGCTGAGATAATATCAGAATCGGTGTACCGGATAAATACCCAGTAGTTCTCCAAGTCCTTTATGTCCTTTAAAACATTCCAATCTTATCTATATTGTGTAAGTAACTTAAGTATTAGCGTATGGGCCAACCAGCCTCTGATTTCTTGAAACACCTTTGATGAGAGACAAATTAATAACAATCAGACCTCCAGCAGGAGTTATTTTGCCTGTGGCTTTATCCTTGGACAATCACTGCTAGCATGAGAGGGAGTCATGCTTTTCTGCTATTTTGGTCTCAGAGATAATAAAGACCACGCTCTACCCCAAAAAGGCTGTCTCTCTCTCAACACCTTTTTCTCCCTAATGCTGTCGTTGTTCACAAGTCGTACCTTAATGTGCTGATACTCCTTCTCTTCCTCTTGTAATACCTCCAGTTGCTTCAGTACAGACTCCTGCTGGAACTCTCCTCGTTCAACCTGCAGAGACATCAAGAAAAGTAAATACAAAGAGTCTGTGTAGTTTCCCAAACTCTTCCTCTCAGAGTAAAAAAGCATTTTGAGAAGGAAGGATTTTACCTTCATCACTAATTCTTTTTTAATATTAGTCGACATGTTTCACCTTCACTCAGGGCTGGCAGTGAGCATAAATAATGCATAGGTGAATATCTTTTATTTATCTTAACAGAATGCAGATTTGTAAGGTAGCTAAGCTCATTTTCCCGACACTAACATGAAGTACCGACTGTATTAAGTATTTTTGAAAGAAAATGTAAAACCTTGCACTGCAAATAGCCCAGCCCCGGGGCGAGCTGCACGATAACCAAAACACTGGTACAGTTCCAAAGAGGAAACAGTTCTTTGTGTGTCTAGAAGGCATGCAGATACAGAAGTACACCCACTGTAGGATTACCCATAATGCATCCGCATCTGCATGGTTACAATGTAGTGGGGTCTGTTCTACTCATAGGACATCATGTAGCATCACATTGATAAATATAGACGCTATGCCTTAACAACATCACATATACAATCTTAATGCATTCCTGTTTTTCATTAGTCACATAAATGAACATAATCTACATAATAATTTATTCCACAGGAAATAGCAATGACAATAGTAATGTGCATTCATTATGTTAATGTTAGCTTAAGAAGGAATAATATATTCAGCATACATATATATATATATATATATATATATATATATATATATATATATATTACAGGAGCGAGAAGTGGAAAGTAATATGTTGCGACACTCACACTCACCATCAGTTGTTTCATGGAGGTGTGTTCTTCGTTTTCTCGAGCTGCATTGTGGTCTTTGTGCACAATCTCCACCCGGATGTCATTTTTCGCCGACACGACTCCTTTCAGATCTGGCAGAAACAGATGACGCGCATATCTCAATAAGCTGGACAAACACCAATCTGTATTTGTTGACATTATAATTTCCCCTCAGTGCAGTTTGCAGTAATGCAGAATTTAGCAAAGATCCCTGGGTTTGGTTTGTGAGAGCTCCCCCGTTTCCCCCGAAAAACAATACACAGCATTATTAATCATTTGTTTCCTGCCAACACAAGATTATCTCTTTCTGCATACATATGCAATCTCACACAGCCTTTTCACGGCGGCTCATTCTGTTTGGGACAATGCTGATGATACTGTCATATAACAAGGTCTTACTTTCTGTCTTAATTTTGCTTGCAAGTTCTCTCTGGTGAGCACAGATGGAGACGGGCAGTGAGGGCATAACCAGGTGCGCTTCCTCTGTAGTATACAGACAATAGACATGCTGAAGGGACCAGTAGCACAAATTGGTTCTTGGATAGAGACAGTGGCTGACTGTCTCTAACCTGAGTCACTTGGTACATGGGTGGGTGGCAGTGAACATAGCGCAGGATGTAAATAGCCTCAAAAGCGAATGCAGCCAGACTGAGATTGCATGAAATGAGCCCTTAAAACAATATGGCTATCTTTGCACCATAAAAAAAAGATGTCCATCTCAACAAGTGATTTCATCTTCTATCCAGCGTGACACTATGTTCCAGCTATTTATGTTTGGTCAGAAATTCTTGAAGCAGTTGACAACCAAATTCTTGCAAGCAGATTAATGAAAACAATATCTACATTTGAATAGATGGACATTTTTTTTGTTTTCTAGTGTGCTTGCCGGGCGATCCAGTAATTTGGCATGCATGCTTCAGTGGATGTAACAGGGGAAGATGATACGTACTTCTCTGGGAGCGGGTGCAACAGAATGCTCCAATGGTGCCCATGAGGACAATGAGGGCCACAAAAGCTCCCACAGCAATGCCAATGATCACCGCCACTGGGAGAGATTCTGCAGAGAGCAACAGAGAGAAATGTCCGATACGATAAGACATGACAAACATCTCAAATGTACATTTCTATATAGGGGTATGTGATAGAGAGTGCACGGTCATGATGTACAGCAGAGGCACACACATGCACCAGTTCTGCTCTTTTTTTCCCCCGATTTTCTGTCTCTGCAACAAACAGGACCGAAGGGAAGATAGGCTGTATTGCAACCCTCTAAGTGACTTTGACATTATCCCTGAGGCACAAGGCTATATGAAATAAAAAAATACACAGACACAAGGCAACACATGAAAAAAGTTCTGCACTGCAATTCAAATGAAAACGTATTACCAAACCTTCTGTTATCAGTGTGGGTAAACATTTCCCTAGTATTGTCTCATTATCCCAGTGTCTAATAACTTTTAATTTACACTCATTTAGGCTAATAGAAGCCTTTCACCAAGGGCTTT
Organism: Cebidichthys violaceus; assembly: GCF_023349555.1. Classification (NCBI taxonomy): domain Eukaryota; kingdom Metazoa; phylum Chordata; class Actinopteri; order Perciformes; family Stichaeidae; genus Cebidichthys; species Cebidichthys violaceus. The sequence goes on along the minus strand of NW_027176262.1, from coordinate 5,687,412 downwards.
TATTTTCATTGATTAGAATACAAGACTGTGTGCATTAGTTTAAGCATAATCATGTTTGTGTGTTTCCAGGAGGATGTTAAAGTGCATTTGCGACTGGGAAGAGATTAAACCTGCATCTATATGCTGCTCCATCATTAAAGGTTCTCATTAAAGCACACTTTAATGGCCTGAGTTACCAGCCCACGTTTATGACCTTCTAGCATTTTGAACAAATGCAAAACAACCAAGTGCTCTTCCTACACCATTAAAGCCTGTTTAATGTCTTCATTGATCAATGTCACTTTCACATAAGGAGCTTATAATTTATCATTTGCGATAAGTGAATAGAAAACACGGCCTCCCCTACGGTAGAGGGGAAAAGGTCAACAGATAGAAAGTATTCACTTTTTTTTTTAAGCAATAGAAATAGAGACTCTCTCTTTAATAACCAATAAAGCAGGAGGCATAGTGTATTTTATATTCAGTGTGCAGTGTATGCTTAGGGTCACCGGTTCAAATTACCAGGGAGTTGCACTTTATGTTAACCCAGAAAACTAATTTGTCAGGACTTTATCTATGTCAAGATCACATTTACAGCACATCAAATGTCTCAGGGTTTTGTATTATCATCTTGCAGTTCCAAGTTGGCGGAATGGTAATTTCAAAAAAGGTGTTTATGGACATCGCTGCTGTATCAAACTAAGAAAAGTACCATATATATATATTATCAAAATCTATGTCCATGGATGATACAAAAACAAAAAAAGTTAATATTCAATATTTGTTGTTACTTGAACACAAAAGCACATTCACACACAAACGCACCAACCAAATCCCACACGCTAGATGTACAGTCCCAGGCTTGCAGACACAGGGCAGTCGCAGCCACCGTGATGCACACACAACATTACAGCTTTGTCCCCATCTATCGCTTTCTAGAAAACCACAGTCACGTGATTTGAAGAAGAGGAAGGTGGAACCTGTCGAACCTTGGCTCCCACCTTGTTCCTTAAGGCGTATGATCTCGGTGTCCGAGCCAAAGCTGTTCCACGCGGTGCAGTTGTAGATGGTCTGGAAGTCAGCCGGGACGATGTTACTCATGGTCAGCGTGGAGATTACTCCTTCCTCCGTGGTGACGGTCTCCACGGTGTAGCGGCCGGACGTTCCGGACTCCAACACGGTTTCCTTCCATGACCAGGCCTGAGAAAAGGCGGAGGGTGCAGAGGTGGTACGTACTGTGTTTAGTTTTTGAGCATTAGTGGCGCTGTAGAGCAATGTTTCGATGCGTGTGTCCCTGTATTGTTTGTAACTCCTGTTCTACAAGTGCATAAGCTTGAGCACTGGTGATCCCCTGACTTTCCTCTAGTGACACCATGAGGTTGACATATCTGGTTTCCAGTGAAATGGATAAAATGCAATGAATTTTGGTACAGACATTCATGCATTTGAATCACCCTGTAACTTTTTTCTTCTAAAAGGTGGAACTTTTAATTTGTCCAATTTAGTTTGCGACAAATAGAATGATACCTTTATTTGCAAATATCCGCATAATACCATGCTAAACTAAGGAAACATGCGAACATGACCAACTTTATCATTTATCATTTAGCTCAAAAGCACTGCTGTAGCTTCACAGCGCTAACCAGCTACATCAATATGGTCGGTGACCAGAATAGTTGAAAACTTTGACCCTGATAACAACGACACATGTTATGGCAGCGACGGAACAAGTGACCTGTAGTGGTGTTAAAGCTGACCAAGCCAACACACATTGTGTGCTTTATGCAACCACCCCGGTGTTCATGAATACTTCTTTCAGTGCATGCGTGGGTTCATCTGAAGGTGTTAATTAGACGGTGCTAACCTGCAATCATTATACGATTTCACCAATATGTTCCTGGATGATTCCTGCACTATGTCAGGCAGCTGTATGTTGCTAACAGTACAGATCTCCATGGAAACACAACATGACCATGAGTAGATGAACCTAGTGCTCTACAATAATAAAGGGATAATTATGTTTTACTCTGGTGTAAGTTGATACCGATCAATGCACGGGCATTAGCTCATTTTGTTCGGTGAATAGTTCAGTGATTCAGAGGGAATTATCAGAGGGAAATTAAACAGTGGGAATGCACTAAAGGTATTATAGTCTGTGAATGGTAACACTGTGTTATGGTTGAAATGTTTTCATTAACCGGCCAATTGCTGCTGTTCATTTGTGTTTGACAAGCTGCCAGCTCACTGAGATTTCTCCTGCATCTGACTGAGCTAATAGATAATTGTAAATAGTTTGCAGAGTAGGCAGATCTCTTCTCAATGCACTGTTGGAATTACAGTAGAGTGCTTTTTGGATTTGGCTTTTGGGAGACTGCAAGCAACCATTTGTTGAGCAGTGCTTGCTGTGAACTAGAGGGGTATAAACAGATAGGGTACTGTGCAATATTTGGAATAGAGTGAATAATCTTGAGGGCAAAAAGGACAAGCTGAATTTTTTTTTTAAATAAAAGATTACATAGCAACAATGACAAATAATTTAATTCATTTGAATTAATTCAATATTCCTTAAGAAGCAAATGTATCTTATTGTAAACTGTGACGGCACATTGCATTACATTTTGTATGTGTTACAGAAATATTGAAAATAAATTTGGTGGGATTTGGGATTTGTCGGATTTCTTTGGAAAGCACTGCATTCTATCAAATAATATTAACACAAATTACTAAGTCTAACTGTTTAAACCACTCTGCTATGTAATTCATACATTCAAATTTATTTCAAACCAATCAACATTGGCATCTCTCTGATTGACAGCAACTCAAACAGAATATCTTAAAGAAATATGTTTGGAAAAAAACGAGGGGACTTTGCAGGGCATAGTAGGTATAAGGAAGTTATATATTTGTTTTGGGTGATTATGGTGAGAATTACTCTATTCGATTTTGCTAATTTTTATCTGGTAAATGAGGAAATTTAATACTGTATAAAGAGCGAGACAAACAAATTGGTACTGCGGATAAACAACACATTCAACTTCAAGCTGGCAATAATGAAAAGGTGTCTTAATAGAGTTGTTAAATTCAGTGTTACAGTGTCACAAATGCTGCCTTAGTTCAGGTGTTAATTGACTTTGATGCGCTGTGGTTAAGAAGACTGTAAAGCCCTCCGTGACAAATTTGCAAAGTACGTATCAACGTTCACATTTGTTATTACTGTAGACAAAAAGCAAAAGAAAGAAGACTGTAAATACATAGTTAGGAATTAACATTTAGGACCCACCAACCAGCCTCTGCAGGCACCCTTCTCTAATAAACCTGATATTAATTATGTGGCTAGTTAATGTTGGACATCAATATAATAAAAGCACACATTGGATGACAAAGTATGGCAATTAACCACATTCATATACAACCACGCACGTGGGTGCACACACACACACACACACACACACACGCACGCACGCACACACACACAAATTAATAATAAGCACAACGTGAGCTCAGAGAGTAGGCTGTTTATATAAGGTCCATAAATCTTAATGGGATCCTTGCTAACAGAGCATAAGTGTGCATCAAATGAGAAAACGGGGGGTCAAACTGTATTATAATGCCCACCTTTTCATATGAGCACAAATGATGGAGCTAATGCTTTAAATTCTTCAACTTATCTCTGCTCATGTGTGCTGCCCATGTGTAGTTAACAGATCAATACTGCAGTCAGGCATTACATCAATAGCTCAGTCAGGCACTGTATTTCAGACACAGATATGAAAGAACGGCCATTATTCTCTAATCTAATTGGCATTGTTCATGTACCATAGATCCATAAAATATCATGACTATAGTTGCGCGCATGTCCTTGCAATAACGCCGGGATGAGATCAGAACAAAGTAAATAGTCCAGTGTACTTACAATGCGGTCTGGAGGAGGTGTACTTCGAATGAAACATTTGATTTGCCCTTTTTCTCCATGTAAAGCTTGTTGAGTCTGTGTACTGGATATAGTAGGGGGGCCTGAAAAACAGAACAAAGATAAAAAAAAGTTAAAAGACGAGTTACAACTCACAGAAATTGAAACATGAATAATTAAATTCATTTTCAGTTTCAGTTCACGCGACAATTCTGCACAAACAGGGTTTTTGTGGCACATTATATCCTAATTGCTCTCCTGTTCCAAGCAGAAACACCTGAAGTGTTCAGTAATTTGGGGGGAAATTGTATTGTGGCGCGATATAAACATGCCTCATCCCTCAGTACAATCTACCCAAGGACACACCAGGCCTGAATGAAGGGCATGAGTGGGGGCCCAGACCTCATTCTGGATCAAGAAATTGTTGATTTATGACTGGCTTGATTTCTCCCATGGAGATAAACGTCACAGGAGAGTGCTACAGCAGTTCTTTGGAGCGTAATCAGCACTACACAGATGGAAAGAGAAAAATGCCATTGTGGGGAGATAACACACTTGTCGCAGTGTATCACCTGATTCAATTTGCTTGCAGCAGATTTAACTCTTGAACCAATAGGTTGGCATGAAAAAAATAAATACAAATTAAGTTCCAGCCTTCTGCACGATCCAAAAAAATGAAAAGACAACATCTATCAATACACTGCATGAGAAAAAAATACGTTCTTGTACTTGTGTACTTTTACACAGGTAGTTCTTTCTTACTCACTGTTCACATTATAACTGCAAATACAACTCGTATAACCTCTAAACGGTTTTGGGTAAAATTCAAGATTTCTCCCATAATAAGTTTGATTAAATGGAATGGATTTATTGGAATTATAAAGTGTGTAAACAGGGTTAGTTCAGTCAGCATGAGCTGCAGGAATGGACTTTGAGCCAGCATCTGTTAAACCTTGATCAAGCTACAAGATCTTGCCTGACAAGGGCAGCTCAGCCTAAACGACTGGTCTGCTTACCATCTGGTCTGGAGGCTGTTCACACCAGGTGACAGCTCTAATATGAAGACAAGATGTCACACATGACCCAATTCTGTCTTTCAAGGGTATTTTCCCTTTGGTCCTGAAGAGCTGACTGTAAGTGGAATTCCAGAAATGCAGTGGACAGAGGCATCGTAGTACATTTACATTAGATTTATATTAAATTAGATGCAATTACAGTTCAAGAATACTGTCAAGGAATTGTGAATGTGATCCAAGCATATTATATTTTATACACCATAATCATACAGCAGTTTACCAAGAGTGGTATGAAGACAGCTGATTTAAACTACATGAGAATATACTGTGCATGAGTAGTATTTGTTTAACTTTTTTGTTCAATGCATTCTTCTGATCTTGATGTATATACAGTATATATTTGCCTTATGATGTTGGTATGTTACTGTACATGTTATGATATCGCCCTGTAGTCTCCCCTCTGGTAAACACTGTTAGCTCTGTCAGCTCTTTCGCTGTAGTTTGCACTGTTAGCACCGTTAGCTGCGAACCTGTCACTGCTGAGTGGCAAAAGAAATGCTCTGAATCTTAAGATGCTCTCAAGTTAAAGTTATCTCTACTGTTGAAATGGAGTCTGGTGGCTTTAAACAGAGCATAGATTAGTTTCAGTTTAAAATGTGGTTTTGAGGGGGTGGCAGGTGAGGCAGCTTCTTGATTAGTGAGCCAACTTCCCTCAAATTCCCGCTCTCTGCCATCTCTCTGACGATACATAATTGCAGTTTATTACCTGTCTCTTATTAAAATGAATTAGCATTTTAATTAGACTTTGCCAGATGGCGTCTTGGTATGCTACTGGAGGGTGCTGGAAGGCTGCTACTGCTGCAGAATCAATGCTGTAGATAAATTAAAGAAAGTAATATTGAAAGCTGTTCACCTTTCACTGGTTAGTCAACATGGAGTGACAGTATTTGGATACACGCATGTGCTATGGTTCATGTAAGGACATTTCTGTGTGCATGTATTAAAGGGATAGTTCTGTTTTTTTTGAAATGGGGTTGTTTGAGGTACTTATCCATAGTGTATAACATATGGCTGATGACGCCCCCAGTTTGGATTTGACACTAGAGCAAAGCAATATACTGCTGTGGACAGATGTGGCAACAAAACTTATTTTAGCCACATAAAAGAAAGGTCCAACTACCAAAACTGATATCCGTTTAAATAAATGCTATATTTAGACTATTTTCACTGCTTTATATTGCTGTCAGACAGCTCTCTCCGACAAGGAACTGAAAGTGAAACTTATCTGTGTTCTCTTCAAAGCCACAGGTCTCCGTTGGCAAAAACGGCATAGATAGGTTTCATTTACAGTTCAATTCGGGAAAAAAAAATTCTAAATATAAACTAAACTTTTATGTGGCTGAAATGGGTTTTGCTGCTGCCCCCGTCCACAGCAGTACATTACTTTGCTCCCATGCTGGTACTCATGTCAAAAAACTGGGGGCGTGCCGACCGCTGTCTACTGTAGGAAGTACACCGACTACGGATAAGTACCTCATACAACCCCACTTCAAAAAACACCTGAACTATCCCTTTAACTTGTGACTGGGAGATGCGGTTTGTATGGGCTTTGGCTGTCAACACAGCAAGATCAATTGCTTACAGGCTGCTAAAGCTGTAGTAGTAGCTGGGAAGGATCTATTCTATGGATCAGAGCTGCAAATGAGGAATATAATTAGATGGCTTTATCTCACTGTCTCAGGCTGGGTTGAAAGTGTGTGTGTGTGTGTGTGTGTGTGAGTACGTTGTTTGCTACTCACACTATGTGATCAGAGCACAAACACATTGGTAGCGGGGAGGTGGGTGGCACTAGAACATCAATGTTAGCAGCAGGGGAGGTAATCAAAATGTTGGGCACAATGTCTCACTCAGTCATTTGAGGAGGTGTTAACTCTGGAGTGGACATTGCATTGTGGTTACACAATATCAGTGTGGGTGTCAAAAGGCCAGGGCTTACATTTACTCCCAAAACTGAAGCATCCGCTTTGAACAAAAGCTTGACATTTCCTCGCTGCCTCATGCTTTTTACCTCGTTTGATATTTTTCTGTTGTGTGTTTTTGTGATTAAAAAGAGCATACAATAGCTACGGGGCAACTGAAAACAAACAAAACATTTTTTTGTCCTCTGGGAGAAATCCATGGTGAGGAGATCTTGTCTATATGTTGAAGCTGCCAACCAGGAACGGCTCTTATTTTGTATATTTTAACAATATCAAATTTAATACACCGACTTCAGTTTTTGGAGTATATTCATTCTAGAGATGTTAATATGTAACTCAATAGTTACAGCCACATGAATTCCATAAGAGTATTGCACCAGTGGTGATTTTGAATATGAAACTCTATACTTTGAGAGCGTTTTATGTATTTTACACACTCTAAAATATACACATTGGTTAGTGAGAGTGAGCGTATTGTTATTAAATGGCTTGATATCTACATTGCTATATATATATATAGAAAGGGCCATATACGACTACTTACTGCTTATATTAGGGCAATGTTCCTGCTATTTTAGTTCATCTATATACATTACCAGTAAGTGAGTCGGAGTGGTTGCGGAGTTACAATCACAAATAATTTCACCTTCATCCCTAATTGGTAAACTGAGGCAGTCACCACGTTTAGCTTCTGCAGAAATACACACTTTCCTTCCCCAAATGACAGCCTCACCACATTTCCTTGCTTTGGCTCACATTCACATCACCTTTTCTGCTTGCAGTGTGAACCGTACTGTCATTGCTTCACACTGTGAAATGCATACGCAGTAATACTTCAAACTCAAACCATTGTATTCTCTCGCCACAATTAGTGCTTTATCCAAATTAAATTAAATACAAATTTTGAAGGGTGCAACTTTCTCAGTTGGTCGCACCAAAACATGACCACTAAGGGAAGATGATACTAAAAATAGATGCAAAGTTCTTACAGAACATGCGCAAATATTTCATACAAAGCTGTTTATGAATTGAAACACTTTGCCACTGGCTCTGATCGCTCATACTAGTGTGCCTGAAGGGATGTCGAGCAGCGATGTCTTTTGTCTTATACACAGTGGGGTTAGCATGTATTCTGTGGGCAAAGACGTGCTCATGATTATCCATAGAGTCCAGAAGAGGGTGGAGCCTCTGTGTGTTTGAACTTACTATGTTGAAATGTAGCTGGTCGGATCAAATGTGCTGCATTTTAAATACAGTTTTCTCCTTCATTAATTTGCACTTTCCTTTCCCATACGGTGTCAGTTTCAAGACGGCTGGAATGCTAATTAACTAGGCACATAAAGGCTGTCAAGAAAAAGGAACAGCAGAAAAAAAAAAAGAAAGATCTATAACAACCCGGTGCTCTGCGGGATATTGAAGGATTCTCCGGCCCTCCCTCTCCCTTAATGTGGTAATGGACTATCTCTCCCAAGGCTGCCGAGGTACTGCGTGAATATGGTCCTTAAGTGTACACAAGCTAAAGCCTTTGAACCGAGTCAGATAACTTCTCTCATTTCCAACCTCTGCAGGACTGTGGTAAAATCCATGCACGCTGTATCAATAATCACACGCATGGACGTGCAGAGCTCTCTTTCATACATGATGTAGCCACTTGACGGCCACGTATATAAAATGCTGAGGAGCTTTACCATTCGGAAAATGTTCGACTGGAGTAAGCAATATGTATCCATTAGTGAGTTAAACACAAACTGCCTCCCCTGCTAGCTGTTTGATTATAATTAAATGACATTCTTCCCCAGGGAAAGCAGGGATCCTCATGCCTATGTGGTACGCCACAGTGGGAGCAAGTGACACACAACGGCAGAGAAGAGAGAGACAGAGGGAATGACAAATTATAAACACATGTAATTTAAATGATGGCATTAAGGAGTCGGGGGATAACTGCAGGGAAGACAAACAGCAGAGAAACATTTGAAACGTGCGCCGTCAAGTCGTGAGCGCTCTGAATATGCACAGCATCGCCCGATATCGGCTGTATCATGGTCGTCCTCCCCAAATGCTCGCCCATCCGTGATGTTAGTTATTCACTGCCAGAAACAATTGAGTTCTGCTGAGTGCCAGTGATGTAGGGCTTATAGGCTGATGAGAGGTATAAGGAGTGCTCACATTCATCTGCAGTTGAGGCAGTGGCACAGGACAATCAATGAACCTCAGGAGACAATCCCCCCCCCCCCCCCCCCCCCCCCGACCCCCCAACACGCCACCACTTCAACCGCAGTGTTTGCACTTTCACAAATTTTACAATCTGATTCGCCTCAAGGATCGGGTAAGAAATGACTCAAGATTCCTCATGTGGTTTGGAAAAAAAAGAGATGAATTTCAATTATTCAAAAGGGTAAAAAGGAAGGAGGCTCTTGAATGTCAAATACCAATTCAGGCAGCGAGGTACAAGACGCAAAAGAAATGTGGAGGGATATAAGCGAATGAAAAAGAAAAAAAAAGAGACTGGAAGACATCCAGGGCTTGCTTGTATGAAATCTGCAGACACTACACATGCCATTTCAGCTTTTGTTGTATGTTTCCCAGTGTGCTCGGAGTTGTGTTATGGTATAATCTTTATTAAAGCAATCCGTCTTCTTTCTCTCGTGGCGTCGTTTTGTAAAGCAACACATTCTCCATAGTTACATGAGCAGAACAGAGATGCATCAAAAATAAACTGGTCCATTGGATGTTATGTATTCTGTTAACACATAAAAGCTGCAGACATGATGCCAGTATAGGTTCAACAGAATGGGAGACAATAGAATTAATCATGATTTTCTTTTTTCTTACGCCTCTTCTGCCTTGATTTCAACTGAATTCCTGGCTGAGGAGGAGGGGGCTCATTGCAGTTCATAGAAAGTCACGGTTCTGATCTTGTGCTGGAGGGAATACTGGTATCCCATTCTCTCTGATATGCAAAGCTAACGTCAGGGTTTTGAAAAGAAAATCTTTACACACACTGTTTGCTACTTGATGTATCTTCATCCCCGAATCAGCACCACTGTTGCTTACAGGCAAACTCTTTTGTATGCTTTCTAAATGTACAGTGATACACTGTCAGCATCAACTCAACATCATTTCTCCAGCTTCTTCTTAAAACCCTCTCTGTTTTTCTTTTTTCTTTCAGATGGACGCCGGGAAAATAAGACGCATGTAAATCCCACATCTAAGAACCTCTGCCACATTGTGGCATGCTCCCTGAATATCAAGCGCTTATAATGAAGTCATTTGTTTGAGAGTTGCCAGGTCCCCCACTAAGGCTGGAATTCATTAGTCAGTCAGTGCCTCAGAAAAGGCAGCTTCCCTGTGCCTCATGCTGAATATAATTAGCATTTAAGTACATTTCACCTGTTTATGAAATGTGTGACCGTATCTTGAAAAGACTAAGTCTATATTTATTGCTTTTTCTACTTAGAGGCTTCACCGTGATGACAGGTGATGACATTTTTGTTTGTCAGGAAAATGAATTTGCATGTGCCACATCCTTGTGCTTTGTCTGTGTGTGTGTGTGTCACGGCTTGTGTTTTATTACTAGGTTTGTCTGGTAAAATGAACCGTGTCTCCAAGAAACCGCTAAACTATAAAAAAAAAAATACAAACAAATAAATAAATAGAGGCAAAAAATAAGCCGCATATTCTTTTGGAAGTTTATAGATGGAAGGCTTTTGTAAAGCACAGAGGAGGCAGAAGACCGACTCCTGTGACAAATTGCTTTCTTTTTGTCGCCGTTGACCCCAGACCTCGAGATTCGCGCTTGCGTGTGTATGCATTTGACAACTTTGTGGGTGTGCATCTGAGCCTGTCTGAGTGAAAGACATATCAATAATACAGCTTACCATTGACAGTGAGAGAAACCTCCTTCTCCCCTGCTCCCACACGCGGCACCACAGCACGGCAAACATATTTCCCAGCATCCTCCTGTCTCACGGATTTCAGTGTCAGGAGGTTTTCATTGCTGAGAACCTGCGGCAGAAAAAGTCAAAGGCGATCAAATGCAGTTAGAGCGAAGGCACCTTTGCATTTGAGATAGCAACAAGGCAATGTTATGGAGAGAAATAAAGGCACCATTTAATACCTTAAAGGGCACCTCTCCTCAATTATTAAAATCCAATTTAGGGTCTGAGCTCAGCGGAGTAAAGGGGTTGGCTTTGGTCTTTGATGTTGACAAAAGTAAAGGTGGAATGAGTCCACATTTTTGTGGATCAGATCAACAGATCTTGTGTGAGAACGGGTCACCAAGTGGCTGGGACTGTAATGGCCTCAAGATCTTAGGTTTAATAGGCATTTCAAAACACATGACAGGAATATATACCAAATACCTACTTCTTATAAGCCATCGAGGAGCTAGAATCACAAAATGTCTCAAACACGCTTTATCAGAGAAAAGCAGCTTCAAAGCTATTGAAAGTCACAGCATGTGACTGGATGTAAAACATACTTGGAAGCAGTGATAATCAATATACTCACCACTCCAGAGCCCCTCTTCATCCACACTATGGTAAGAGAGGGATTTCCAGTCCAGGCACAGTTAAAAACAGCGTCAGATCCAAGGTCCACCTGCAGGGACTGAGGCTCTGCAGCCATGCGAGGACCAACTGTTGAAATAAACATCATTGACTTTCTACAATACATCCATAATTAAGCATCAGCTGTGATGGTTCCAGCTCTTGGAGCTCAGTGTCAAAACAGACAAGACAGTCCAAATCCATAAACATGCATTATCACGTTGCCGGCATTATTGAAAGGTACGCAGTGTCCCTCGAGGAGCCACTCACAGTAGACGTCAACATTGCGGCTGATGTTGGTGCTGCCAAGCGGGTTGGTGACCTCGCAGGAAACGGGTTCTGTAAAGAAGGAGTGGTCCACAATGACCTCATATGTGTCTCCGGAGACCTCCTTGATTATGCTTCCTCCCTTGGCCCACCTGGTGAGAGGATTAGAAGGCAGAGCAAGGAGAGACGGTAAGAAACGGGGGGGGGTAAAAAATGAAGGAAAGGGGGGGAAAGGCATTAAGACAGGTTTTCACACCTCCTTATGCCAATAGTATTCTTTTGTGTGAATAAATCATCATTCTAGGGAAGGTTTTCTGTGCTGGCTTCAGCATATTTTTGTGGCAGCCCTCCATGCTGTGACAAGCTCCCTGGTGACTCGGAGCAGACAGCACGTTCCTCATTACGCCAGGCAGAGAGAGAGCAGCACAGAGTGCCAGCTAAGAAAAACAAATCACAGAATGACAAATGGGTGGCGCCCCCACCTATGAAGACGTTGGTTGACACGTACTGTATTACACACAACAGCTGATGTTAATAAATTGACGCGGGATCACATAAAGAACATCTGCTTGTGTTTGTGAGTGATAGCTCCTGTGACGGGGACACAGACACTCCGTACGTGTTTAGGTGAGACTTTTATGATGTCACGGGCAGCGGTGTGTCGCTCTGCGTGGTGTGGATGGCTCTCTGCGGCTACGACAGACAAGGCCCATTTATAAAAGTGAAGCGAAGGCATCTGCGGATCTCTTTGGGAAATTTAGACACTGCTGTGGGAGATACAATGCATCACGCATCTAAACGCTGCCAACCACCACAATAGAGATGTGGCTGCATGCTGATGTGGCAAATGAAAACAATGACAATGGAACCGGTGCCTTTCTCCGTTTTATATTCCTGCCAGTGCTGGGAGCAGTTTTCACGGGGTAGGGAACTCATTTGTTTTCCATGACTAAGCTGGCCCCATGCTTGACTGAAATGCTATCATTTAAATGAGAACAGATTACCTCATTCAATCAGTAAGCGAAGTGAAGCAGAATTCTAATTGGCCTTCATGGAATCGTTTTGCCCCCCCCCCCAGCTGTAGATCTTTCCAGGGTTGTGTTCTTGTGTAACTACAGCTGAGAGTTCTGCAACACCTGTGTTTCCAAAAATGTTGAAAACAGGGCCGACGGGTGTTTTTGGCCTTTTTACATAACTGGTAGTAGTACTCGTATAGTGTCTCTGTGTGTCAGCGAGCATGAACGGATGCATGTGGATAGCCTCGGAAAAGAGTAGTGTATACACTTTTAAAATCTGCAGTCTTATTATCATATCCCCAATCTATTGTATTAGCACAGGAACTCCTGTGTGAGAAACATATTAAAAGGTTAAAGGTTACTGTGGAAAGGATTAATGATGATGACTGTTGATGTTCACAGCAGTGTGTCTCTGAATATAAATATGGTGAATGTTCTGCGACGATGATGATGATAAAGATGATGACGATGGTATTAATTATACTAGTGACGGTTGCGGTGATCATGCTGAGGATAGTAACGACGATTATTAGGATGACAACAATGATAACGATGATGAGGAAGTGAGATGAGAAGCGTGATGTTGATGACGGAGATGACGACAACAACGAAGATGACAATGACGATCATGATGCAAATTACACTGGTGATGAGTTTTGCTCTTGGAATCTATCCTTGAGGTCCTATTAGTGGCCGTTCTGGAGTTCTGGTCATATAACCGTGGTCTTCATCATCAAATTGAGTTATCCCAATTTTTTTTATGTTGCAATTTCTATTGCATTTAAAAGCACTTTGAGGACTTTCTGTTTACGTTGGCTTAAAGGTTGAGTTCCATAGTTCCTTCTTGCTCTTGAAAGCAGCAGCTGACTAAACAATCTCGCCTCAGGGTCCCTTTAGTGGCTGTTCACAAATAGTATGTTCAGAAAAACAAACAAATTGAACATCTGGATTTCTATGACAACTTGGGAAACTTGGAGATGAAGATCGTGTGATACGATACACGCCCTGTCATACAATCGGCAATGGTTGTGATATTATGACAATTATGATGACGACAACAATGATGCATATGTATCAGCACGACACTGTTTCCAACTACACTTCACCAGCTCACGCTGTAGGAGTTGTAACGGGGTGAGGACAGATGTTTGGGCAGCCGGCTGCTTCCGAGATGAGCTTGTGGCTGCCAGGTTCGGGAGCCCTTGACGGCGTTAGAAGGATCAGAGACAGAATGCTGTCGTCCACAGGGAGCATGGGAGCTCTGTTGGTGTGCTGGGCCTTGTCCAAGACTCATGTCTAAACATAGCGGGCCCAGGGTAACACAAACACCTGCATTCCCTTTGGGAGGTTAGAAGGGCCAGCGCAAGCTTACTCAATAGCTGACTCACTTTACACTGCTGTATCCTATTCAGGGATTTGATTCAGACAAACGGTGTGAACCCTGTACGCTCGAGTGTCTCTCTGTGTGTGTGTGTCTATGTGTGCAAACACAGGAGTGTACAAGGTGTATGTTTTCACATGCGCATGGGTCCGTAAGCTAACACCGTTATACAGATAAACAGGTCTGCCGTTAATGGAAGCAGGGGATGAAGGAGACTTGGAAGAGGGGGAGATTCTTGTATTTGCTGAATGTGATTAAGGCAATAAAACAGGAACAATTAAATTAGGCAGGTATCTGGGCCATCAGCATCAAGAGCCACAGTAAATCAGGCCCCACAGTTATTATCAGCATGGTTACAGCACAGCGCAGTGCCGTTCCATTCTCCCATACATGCATATTGAAAGTGATGAGTATTGAATTCTCAGCAGAGTATAAAATAAATATGCAGGTTTAGTTATAATGTGCTGTCATTTTGACATGGACATAAATTACAGAGCTATTTTATGTTTTGCAAAGGAACTGAAGTAAGTGCATGTGGGGGAAAAAAGGGAATAACCATAAAAGGTGTTTTGCTTTAACTTATTATTATGAAGTAAATGTTGATTGCTGGGAGTAATAGATATGGAATAAGGAGAATATCTGTGTTAAAATTGGTTCCCAATAAGCTTTGCTGTCACTATAAAAGTCAGTCTGCCACTGGATACGATCTACCAGTAAAATGAACAAAAAAGAAAAAGAAGAGGAAAGCGCTTTTATTTTCTCCGGTAGCTATCGCCAGGTACCAAAGAGCACCTAAGTACTTTTCAGTTACTATCCCTAGAAGCGGAAATGGCTGAACAATCAAATTAACAGTGGAATACAAAAAGCACTGTGTCCGGTGCAGTGTTGCCAACTTTTTTTTCCTCCAATGAAAGTAGCTAAAACTAGGTCAATTAGTTGCTAAAGGTCGCCAGATTACATCATACAGTAATTTGCATATTGGTGACATCATCACACATTCATTTGAAAGCTCAGTGGTTGAGTCCGTTGCAACAACGCTGAGAATATTCGTGCGGTGAGGATTGGGAACGTTGCAAAGGATGGGGTTTTGTTGTCGCTCTGTGCATGGATGTGTGCGCAGACGAGGGACCTGATTTGCTTTGTTTGTTATTCTTCCTCTTCTCTCTGGTGGCTTCTTGTTTGGATCTGAGGAAACCCTCTGTGTCTTCATCAGAGGGTGGTTGAGTGATTGTGATGTATGCCAGTTAGCCCTCCTACCATTATAAACAGTAATGAAGATGTTCCGACCCACTCGTCTTTCCCTCTCGGAGAGTGTTGATTCCCTGAGTGCCAACTGAAACGCTTGCCCATTACTCTTACTTCTTTTACACTTTCAGCACCACTTTCATCTTCTCTTCCAACAACCGCCTCCACACCAAGCCCTCTCTGATCCCCTGACTTCCTCCCTCCTTCCTCACCCCTTGTGCTGTGTTCTGGCAAAAAGTTCAGGTGTCTGTGGAAATATATCTTATTTCCATGTTCGCGTTTAAAGTCAGATTTATCGACCCAGTGGCAATCACAAGGGGCTGCAGGTAGCAGAAAGCACCGTGCCTTTGACTAGTGCCCCCGCTATCTTGGGTCTGTGTCTCAAGTGTCCATTGAATTGGAGGATGGCAAAGTGGCGCAGTGCACATTGGGAATGGATGACTCTCTTGGGGATGGAAAAGAGGCCATCCGTCTAAGAACTACTCTGTCCTTGTGCCGTATCTGATCTGGGGTAGACAGAGTGTATTAGCACTGAAAAATGGCCCCACACTGCTTGACCAGCTTCCTGCTCTTCTCCTGTGTTATTGCTCTATAGAGGGGGAATTTGTAGGGGCATTATGAGGTCCAAAAATCCCCTGTCTACCATGCCCTGAACTCCAATGGTGCGCGGGAGTCCTGAAGCACTTGTGTAAATTGCAGATAAATCTAAATGGGAGACTATGAAACTGGGGAACTGGTGGAGAGCATAACCTTGAAGTATCAAAAGTCATTAGTCCGTGTGATAGTATTTAATCCTACGGTGGATTGTGTCAATGACAGAGAACCAGACAGAAGAGAGAAAGCAAAAGAAAGAAATTAGAGAGTGGGAAAGTAGCAGTTTTACTCTCCTTTAGCTTCAACCTCCAACCATTTTTCACTCTGTAGTTTGTCAAAAGAAAAAGTCATCTCAACTGCCATTGCATCTTAGCTTTTGATACCCCGGGGAGAAGTCTGCTTCCAGCATTGATCCAGTCTCCTAACAATAGAGGTGAAATCCCTTTGCAGGCGGAATAGACGTCCTGTCTATGCTGTGCACCTACACAATCAAATACAAACCTTGTTTTCCCACAATATCACTGCCCTCCCTCCCCCTTTTCTTTTTCAAAAGGGCAGAATCCATCAAAAAGGCAACATCTCTGTTTTGCCACCTGTGAGTGTGTTGTACATCCATTTCATTTCCCAGTACCATTACAAGATTCAGAGCCGGCCAATTCTCTTTGCTATCGATTTCATTCCTTTTATTTTATTTTTTGCCAGGTTTTTAAAACCTCCCACACAGAAAACCATCTCTTGACAAATCACTCAAGTATTATATTTCTAGACAGTCACGCAAGACTTTATGAAAATAATTACTGTCCATTTAGTTGTGAAACTAAATTGATTCTAACAACCGAGAATGTGCCTATGCTTATCAAAACGCTTTAACAGAGGAAATGGGTGAGAGGAATGCAGCTTTCACTTGATCTTGATGAGGAACAGGACATTATGGTAAGCAAAACTTCTGAGTCAGATGTTGGTAAGCATTTCATAAGGAAGGCTGTTTTGTCAAACTATTTTTGTGTTTATTTTACTGCCGTTCTCTTCTCTCTTGTTTTGGTGTTTCCTCTACAACTGTATTTTCAGCGGGGTGGTTTTCACCATCAACCTGTGGTTCGGGTCATAATGGAACCAGGGAATGTGACTGCTTTGTGTGTTTGAATTAACCATTATTTATACAATGATTTCCATTAATTTGAATACTAGTCACATTCAGCAGGACTTGTGTACATAGTGGATGATTCTGTAGTGAACAGAAAGGTGCCTTCAGTAGAGAGCAGATCTCCACCAGGTGTGTCTGCTGTATGTGTGATTGAATGAATACAACCCACAATTGGCAACCCCCCCCCCCCCCCCGTCGAGTCTGCAAGTCTATCAGACTTGTTTTTCACTTGCACTTTTCACATAACAAATCAAATATGTTGTCATGGTAATCTATGCAGGTGTCTGCCTCGGCTCTGTGCAGACTCCTTTTTACTTTCGCCCAGCAGCTGGGAAGCAAGACCCGGCAGCTTCTTGGATATAGAGAAATATTTTTGTGGAGTTTTTCAAATATCACCATCTGGTGATACCTTTATATACAGTAAATACAGTAAAAGGTCTGCAGGGTTAGCTGGAGCATGAAATTGGCAGCCATCTGTTGATGTTCAACTATGAAAGGTGTTATATTTGTTCAGAGAATAATGGAATCCCTTGACATTTTCTGGATCTTCTGCTGTTGCAATTTGAAGTTAGAATGAAATGGGTTTGTATTTTGTCAACAACCTTTTACACAATAGCCCAAACATGTTGTCAAAACTGTAAGCAAAAGTAATGGAAATGAAATGAAGACTGGACGGGGTCATTGAACACGCGGAAGGCGTGCTCAATGGCAGGAGCGGTGTCATGAGCGGCCATGCGTTCCCAAGCGCTTATTTATTTTCAAGGTGCGATGGTTGTGACCCAAGATTAAAACAGTTGAACTTTAAGAACACTGCAGTGCTCATCGCATGTCATGTGAGAAGGAACAACCAATCACATCTTATGAAAGTGAAGATGTGTGTTTTAGAATAATTTCACTTGTGAAATCCCATTTTCTTTGGGACATTTGAGTCATTTAAAAAAAAAAAAGATGGGCTTGAATTCAAACTTAAAGTATTTAATTTCAGCCATATCCAAACCACTGCTGTAACACACATCTAAAAAACAAGAGCAGACCCCTGGGGGAAAACCTGCCTTTCGACTGTATACTGTGGAGCACAACCTAATCTCACAAAAGCTGTACTCTTGACAGCTTCATCAGATGTC
This sequence comes from Cebidichthys violaceus, assembly GCF_023349555.1. Lineage (NCBI taxonomy): Eukaryota > Metazoa > Chordata > Actinopteri > Perciformes > Stichaeidae > Cebidichthys > Cebidichthys violaceus. Next base: position 5,669,210 of record NW_027176262.1, on the reverse strand, counting down.
ATACACATCACGTTTTTTTTTTTTGTAGCTTTCCTGCAACACGCTGATGGACATTTAATGTTCAAGGGAGATGATATGATCACAAAGCAAGCAGCAGTGCAACAAAGCCGTGTACATGGATTCCCAAATGATGTTTCTGAGGTATACTGTGTTTTCATTATATTTTATCAGCATGAAAGCGTTTTATTGTTTTTCTGCTCTTCATCCCAAACTGGGGGTAGATATAATGGTGTCACGGCATCATGAGAGGATACTTGGCAATGATTAATGACCCCCTAACCCTAATGTGAAAATGCATTATCCACCAGCAACACTGGTCTGAGAACACCTCATTTAAACTTAATTGTACCACCTTTTCTTCCTTTTTTTACATTACAGGATCGTCCAAGTTTTGTGCTTTCAAAAACACTTATTTTTTTTTATGATCTCACCTGTAGAGTGTGACAGGAGGGTTGGCCTTTGCAGAGCAGTGGAATTTCACAAGGTTGCCCTCCAGAACAGGCTGAGGCTCCACCGAGAGATTGACAAGTGGGAGATCTACAAAAAAAAAAAAACATGGAGACACAAAGACAACCAATTACAGATATGGCAGCCTCCTCAAACATCCTGTAGTGAACTGTATGCCAGAGACAAACACCATGTTTTTGACATTTTCTGTGGCTTATTAAGGCTCACTGAAAGAGAGAGAGAGAGAAAACAAAAACAATATAGCAGACATTTTGCAGAGAAGACAAAATAGACACCTTATAAATAGTTTAGAAAACATGCAACCTTAAAAGAAAACAGCCTAACACACCGACATGCAAAATACATTCTCAGTTTTATTCGGGGAACTACATTGTGCGTTGTTTTCCTGTGACCCAAAAGTGATTTGAAAGCCTTTTATGTAGCTGAAGCACACATACAGTACTGTCGGTAAATCTGTTTCACGTGAAACCACAAGGAGAAACTATTTTTATTCGGATAAGTTTACAACACACTGTGCCAGCATTTAGAACAGTTGTGACATCTTATCACAGTTTGGTGGCAGCATTTTCTCCCAAATAATAGGCAATTACTCCTGAATAATTTGATGCCCTATTGTTATCGTCTTTCCACCCACCAAGGAGGCCTGGGCCCAGCTGCTGAATAACACTAGTGTATTTCACAGGTGTGGGAGGGAGCATGCTATTTTTATTCTCATATATTCATTAGCGTTATAAGGAGAAAATCAAAGGCAAACTTGACTTGATAATGAGTTTTGGTAAATGGCAATTTGAAAACAGTGAATAGTCCATGGTGCAAACCACTGCAATTAAAACAACGAACAACCTTGTTGATACAGTACATTACACAGTAAAACAGTTCTTAGAATAACAAGCATACAGATTATGCAAACATAATACACAACTTAATTTATCCTAATTGACAAAGGTGGGCTTGTTTTTGAAGATACGTGTTCATTTCCATATCAATCCCATCCCATGTGAAACAAAGAGTTATTTACCCCACAGACTCTGAAAATTAATTTCAAGTAGTCTGTTCTAAAAGGAGGCTGGTATGTATTTTGTTGGGAGCTTCAAATGCAGCGAGGGAGCATTGATCAAACTGATGTATAGCTGACCAGTGGTTGTTTAAGTGTTTTTATAATGTGAATAATTCTATATAAAATAGTTTGTACAATGTTATCCGTGTGAATTGGGTGTTTCCGCCACAGCGTCATATAGCTGTGTGCCATTTGTGGTACCAGTGGCAGACTGGTAAGGCATCATGGGCAGTAGATTAATCACATAGGGAAATAGCTGGTTCTGGGTTTGATGCTGGTGCAGCCATCTGTTTCAAAGGTGTACTGAGTCTATCTGCTCTGCGTTCAATAATACTAATGTACCAACTGGGGACTGTGTTTGGATTTGGATGAATAGCGACGATGGGCACGGAGATCCACACAGAATTAAAGAAGCACACAAACACCGCTGTAATGAAGCCAAAAAAAAAACTGTGTATAGTTATGGAGAGTGATTCTCTCTGTGTGTGTGTGTGTGTGTGTGTGTGTGAGGGGGCATGAAGTATAGGAAAACTGCTTTTTACCCTGTGGCTGTGCAGATGCTCTGCGTTGGCTCAGCTGCCACAAAGCCCCAGAGAGGGGGGTGGTCCAGGTGCCATATTCCTTCCTACTCACACACACCGAATTCCCCATCAGGAGACATATCCCCCCCCCCCCCCCCCCCCCCCCCCAATCCCAACCACCCCACCACTTTCAAATCCATGAGCTCCACCTGTGCCATATCTCCCCAGGCCAGTAAAGAAAACAACAACATTGTGAATCCTGGAAGACCGCAGGCCACAGTGAACCAGCAAGTCTCTCCAGGTACTCAGCAGCCATCTCTTTGTGTCTGTGTATTTGCATGTATTTTTGGGCGGTTTGTGTGCATATGAAAGGGCATGTGGGTGTCATATCATAATAAAACAGAAAACCTAGCCATGCCTTGAGCACAGTAGGTGTTTTCAGCATCGCGACTGGCTAATTGCGTGGACAAAAACGTTTGCAGAGGGAACCTCAGGGGTAAAATGACAGATGTGATGGTGGTAGAGCTGGTAATAAAATCCAGCAAATAAGCTGGAGAGTACAGAAAGAAGCACATAGACACAGTGTGTATGTAGAAGCTAATTGTAGAGGCTAATTCACCGGCCTTTCTCACTAAAAGTGTTCCTATATTGTACTTTTCAATCCTGCCAACCCTCTTCTCTGGTCTCCCCGCCAAGATACTTCTAAGGACACAAAAGTCTCATTACTGACTCATTACTGTCAATCCGGCTTTTAATTAATGCTCCTTTCAAACGACTGAGACTTATAAAAAGACCTCAGTCCCGCTCAGCAAGGGCTAATGTCATGATGACTGTACATCTATTTCTATGTCAGACCAGCAATTTCTTGGATAGTTGTAACTCCTTGAAAAGCCGCAAGCAAAGCCGTGAGGGCAACTGTCCAAAAACTGCCTTGTGTGGGAATCAGGGGCTGTCTCTCCTTTGACCTTTAACCTATTAGATATGACATACATCTACTTCATAAACAAGTCCATTTGCCACGCTGATGCATAAATGCATGAGCTGCTGAGTGAGCGCATTCGATGCAACCTTACATCAATATGCAAGATTGTTTCCTCAATTCGTCAAGAGATGTGTTAGTGAGGGATAGAGAGGGGGAGGGATAGATGAGTAGAGGGAAACGGGGATAGTAGGCTGATCAGAGCTCCAGTGAAAACAACAGGATGAATGGAGGGGGCGGTATCATAGTTGGCCGACAGCTTTTGATCGGTTAGTTCAAAGTGGAGACCAGATGGTGTTTTTGGAACAATCTTCCAACTTCTCTGTTTCCTGGAGATAGTGCCAACATAAATTGTTGTTTCCCCTTTCTTAAAGCTCTGTTTCCAATCTCTCTGGGTCACTGTAGACAGCTGTTCTCCGGCAGGACCCAACTTCAGGAATGTCGGCTGCCTCTGAAGGATGGGAAAGCTGTTTGTGGGCCATCCACTCGTGGCTTATGTAGCGTTGGCAATATGGGCACACTGTCATGTGGCTGGCTGAGTGGAATACTTGAGGGGGGAACAGACTGACTGAGAGCCTGAGGTCCAGCATATTGATTATGAGATATTCAACCGTGGAACATCAACGGATTCACTCAGTTTAATGAAGGCAGATGTTCTGCTATTTCACATCCAGAAATTTCGGAGCCTTTTCTTTCCCCATTATCCTTCACTCTTTTCCTCTCACTTTCCAATTCTGTCATCTGCCTTCACATGGATTTGCCATTATCTGCTTGATTAAGCAGGGAGAACATGTAGCTGCAACCAAAAACAAATCCTCCCCAGTTGCACATCTGCATGTTCTTTATTAATTAGTCTCAACAAATGGCATTAATTTCCCCCCACATGGCTCAGCTCGTTTGCAATGCAAACACATGGAGAACCTCTGCTTTGCTCGTCCCTAGCGCATTCATTTCCCACTACGTGTTTGAAAGCCGGTTTCCTATGTGGGGCAACGCTCCGCAGATATGCAGCTGGACTAGAAAATATTTGAGGACGAGTAGGATGAAACTGTGGCGTCAGAATCATATTTCACCGCAGTGGTTTTATGCCGGAGGGTAGCTGAGTTTAGTGATTAAAGTCGAAAAGGCATAATGCAAGTAAAGTCATGCTGCTGGAGAAAACAGCATCAGGGGGTAGCCACCCGTCAGCTATCAAATAATTACAGTCTGCTAATGGACTGGTACGGACAACTGAATTCAGCAGTCTATCCAGGGGTCTGAATCACCTCCGCTGGCTTTAAATCCCTCTCATTTTGGCAACATCACCTGTACATACTGTATTTAGATGCTAATTTGTCCAACCCTTGGTCAGTATAACTATGTATGAACCACTGTAGGAAGGAAAATGCTGAGGTGGATGTAAATCACGAGCGTTAAAGTGATGATAAAAGAAAATACCGGTGTGGAATGCATAGGATTTTAAGCTGGTTTAAGCTATAGAGCTATGTGTCGGGTTGTGTTTAGATTACTCTCATTTGGATGGCTGTAAGGATGGAGCAGAGAGAGAGGAAAAAAAAGGGCACCTAGGCTTAGAGGTGAGTGGAATACGAAATGTTGAGAAGGGCAGACAGACTGAGAAGATTTTAATTACTTTTGATGCCATTAATATTATCTCACTAATACCGTCAATTCGAACACTCTGGGCAGGAAAATAAATGACACCATTAATTCTGAATATTGAGACTTACTACACACAAAGAGACATGCATTCGGAAATACCAGCATTTATTCAGAGAGTGTAGATGCTCAGTATTTACGGTTTCAGGGAAATACGCAACCATTTGGAGACAGTAACTCATGTTCTGTCTCACAGAGAGATAGAGATCAGATCATCAGCATACATTTAATCTAAATCTTCAAGACAGAGCCAGAACACACAACGTCAGAGAAATATTTGCAAGGTATTAACCGTGTTCTGTTTGCTGTCGACTCATAATTTCCTACTTATGATTTGGAAAAGTCAAATCAAACGACACTTGAAGGCTCATATAACTCAGCAAGTTAAATCTAATCTAGACCAGAGGACCTAGGAGTACTTAGGTCTCACTTTCCACTTTTGACTTCGTTCCCCTGACCAAAAATGGGGTAAAAGCTCTACCCAAAGATCAAAGGGACTTTCATGGAACTCAATGAGCTGTTGGAAGGACAGGAGTGGTTGTAGTGTGCACTCTACCCTCAGCAACTTACTGAACCCGGCCCTCAACAGGGTCCAATTTAATTGTAGCCTTTCCCCAGAGGCTGACATTAATCTCTTTGTCTTTCTTACATGACTGGTGCATATTGCAGCACTGCTAACACATGTATGTGCATGACATGCAAAGGAACGTGAAATATAATTTGTTATTTACTATAAGCATGGCAATCAATTATGACTGTTTATATATGTGTGGAAAACATAATCATAGAGTTCTAGCAACAATCTCCATCCAACCAATGAGATTGTACAATTGTTTTTTCACTTGTCTTGTTTTTTCTCAATCACTGAAACTGCCCTTTTTTTTAAATGCAACCATAAGCAAAAACACAAAAACAACAAAAATAAGTAAATTAATTAATTAGAGTAGTGGGCAGAAGAAATCGAGGTGTGTTGTTCTGTTTTTCATGCTCCAAAAAGGTAATCCATGCTCTCTTATCTGGCCATTTTCTTTTGCCTGACAAGAGATGAACCCATCATGTTTTTAAGAAGTGAGCAACAGTAATGTCACCACAGGTTCTGACAAATCTATGACAGTACAGGGTCATGGTTTTATTTTATTTTAAATTGGATTTTTTTTTACTGGAATATGAAAATAAATTAAAAGTCTTCCAAGAGAACTGTGAACATTTGCAAGTACAAAACATATTTTTGTTTGTATCAATTGTTTTGGCTGTGGAGTTCAGGGCAAAGGAACATTTGGTCAGGGGGAGATTTGACGGAAGCCTATTTTGGTGTGTGTATAATTTGCGCATGACTTGTTATTAAATGTAGTCAATCTCAATTTATTATTTGCCCCGTTAGTGGGTAATTTGCTCATTTTAATTTCTTCTCCAAGAAACCAAGAATCAAAAGAAAGTCACATTTGAGAACAATTTCCTGGACATACACTTGGAAATTATTGAAAAATCTAGACCGTCCAGCTCCTTTAAGGCCTCACCTCCATTGGCCGCACCCTTTGAAGGATCCAACCCCTGAGTTAGGACACAGCTTTTGTGTGCTGCCTTCTCTGTATGACAACAGCAGCTTTCCATCAATATTTACCTCTTGGTTATCCTCCCACACAGGGGCGGAGCCAGACGTTGTAAGCGTTAAGGGCTCAGCCCAAGCATAGGGGGCTCTGGGCCATGCTCAGCTTTTTTTACTCCTATTTTCTGGTAGCTATATGCACTATTTTTCAAGCTTTTTGAGATAATAAAATGCCTAAAAATCTATGCATCATTTATGAAAAACATAGTTGCAGCATAGTTACCAAGGGAAGAGATCATTCTGTGGAGACTACATCCTATTTTGTATGGAATTATTCACAAACTGTCCTCATCGTTCTGAAATCATACCACAACAAATGTTGAGGATAAGTCATTTTCACTCTAAAAAGAGGCGATAACTGGTTGATGATACCACTCTCAACCTTTAACATAGGTAGGGGATTTGGCGTAAACAACATTACAAACCTTGGAGTTTTTGTTGTTGTTGTACTATAGAGTAAAGTTCACACAAATGTTTAGCTGATCAATCAGAGAGACTGAGGGGAAATGACACAAAGTTGAAGGTTTTTTTTTAAACCTAAAAGATTCTGGGCTTTTGAGAAAACATTTGAGGCTGGTGAACCAGAAGCCAAGCCCCCGTTCCGCCCCATTAGACAGTGCCCTCTGTGGAGGAGCAATTGTACACGGCAGACCTATCCAGAACATGGTGGTCTGGTCCTTCAAGAGAAGGAGGTCAAGTTTAATCTGCTACTGTTCTGCCTGCCGGTGTTGCATCATTTATTCATCCTGCACCTGTTTCTATTGTTACAGAAAGACTGCCTCTCCCTACACTTCTTCTTTGCAATGCGCGACGCATTCATGAGTAGTTTCCAGATTCCCAACCTCACAAATTCTCCATTCTCACAATTCTATCGTGACTGGACATGTATCTAGTGTGCGCTGCACGTGTCTACAGTACAGTGTTGTGCTCAAAGTGCAGATGAGGTGTACATCTGCATCATAGTTTGTATTCCTTTTGTCTTTGTTTAATTAACATTCAGTGTTTCAGATGCTGTTGTTGAGCCAAGAACCTTGTAATCGAATAAGGCGGCATTGAAATTAAGCAAATTGATGGCCAACACGAATGAATCAAAGTTCAATTACAGCACGTTTCATTTCAGGAGAAGCTTAATTTGAAAGTGGTACAAACTCCGGAGGCTCTGCTGAACTGTGCTGAACACTTTACCTGACAAGTCTGAGGAGGGGGCCGGGGGAGTGAGAAGGAGGGAGAGAGGTAAACGAGAGGCTAAGCCTTGTGGGAGACAAGTTGAATCTCGACAATTAGTCTCTGCTGTCGCTCAGTTTGATCTCACACTGTGAAAAAAATGTTGTCGGGAGCTGTAATTGTGTAAAGAGCACATTTTGGAATGCTAATTAGAAATCTGCTGCACTCATTTTTCAGGGTTAAATCATACATTCAGAAGCGAGGATGATGCTATGATGGCGAGCATTTATCACAGACACATCATTATACATGGTGACAAATCAGTTTACATGTGGGCAGACTTCCCTCTCTGACTGCATGACAAAAAAATATGACGAGGACAAACTGCAAGGGTTGCAAACACTAGCAACTGTTAATCATTTTTACTCCCGCGCCTGAGTTGGCCTGATCGTGCCGTGGCCGCTCTTGCCTTGCTTGCCTCTTGCGGTGCACATAATGAAAAGAATGGAGCCGTCAGTCATATTGCCTCTCTAAATAGCATTTTCTGCTTTATTAGTCATACTTAATGGTGTTGAAGGGGCCGTGAGTGATGCAAAATCCCTTTGTTCAAAGCCCCTCTCTTACAGTGAACGGTTCTTGATCGAAAAAAGATTCCCTGACAATTGAGGCTGAATGTGTTTTACACGCTGGGCTTACTTTGCCTGTGTTAGACGGGAATTGTGCATGCTCTCATCAAAAAAGATTGATGGCAAGAGCAAGGAAATAAAAGAGGTGGAGACAGTGTGCAGAGCGCAACCGCAGGCAGGTAGTTGAACCAAAAAAAAAAGCCAATCCTATTCATTTTACATGGACAGCACCTTTGATATTTTATCATAGTGAACAAAAGCGATGCATCATCAATCCATCCACCCACCTACATGGCATGAAAGCAAAATGGAAACCAATTATACATATCCATCAGAGCCTAAAATGAATCCTAGATGTTTACAGAGTGTTAGTCACGTATGCCTGACAGACAGTTTCACGCCTCTACATGAGAGAAATACCTCAAATACTGAGTAATGCATGCCATATGCAGACGTCCCGTCCCCCCCTTCCCATCTGCACTGATTGCTAACCAAGGGACTTCAAAAAACAATCACGTAACAAAAAAGTTGAAGAGTAGAAAGGACGGGAGAGACACTGACAGCAATAAACAAAGAGGCAGAGAGGGAGAAGTGGTATGCTTACGCTGGATGTCAATTGTGACGCTGGTCTCCTTGCCGTTGGGGACTGCCTTGTTGGAGGCCTTACAGATGATCTGCTGACCTGTCTCGATGTTGGAAGGCGATAGGTAGAGGGTGCTCACTGTACTTTCTCTCCTGCCATCCCGGAGCAAGGTCTGCAAAAGGGTAAAGCAAAGTTGAGTAAAGTTGGCACGAACGTCGGAGGCAGTTTGGTGCGGTTGAAATGTTATCGGCCTCTAAATCTTTACCATGAGGTTGGTTGATTGGTCTTATCGATTGCTGTGCTTGAGACCGTGGATTTGTTTCATAATCAATAAACAGAATCTCCAACTATTTCGATTTTGGACGGTGAACACTAAAAGCAGCAAAACCAAACTTCAGAGTCAAATCCATATTGGATTGTATCCGCAGCAGCTCAAACTTCAATTTGGAACTCTAAAGTGTTTAAATGATATACAAACAGAGACAAAATATGCAACACACAGTTCACCAGATACGCTTTGACAGAGGAGGTGTAAAAGTGGGAAAAACAACAACAAAAACAGCAGCAAATTCATGAATACACATGTTGTCCCTTGGGGGACCACAGGCAAACTCAGAACATTCTAGCCTGTAGTTTTACTGCAAAGCTGATTGATATAAAAAAAAAAGGAGAGATATATATTTTTTTTGCCTTTTTTGTGTGTCTGGAGAGCTGCGCTCTAGTGCATGGCTTGTCATACTCCACAAAGGAAATCAATCTTCTTTTCAGCGCTCATCCTCTGAGCCCTACACTGTGGAAGCCATCTGGAATCGGTTGGTAGCTCTCAGTAGCTCTCACTCTCCCCAAAACGCTCTGGGGAAGGTGCTGGGAGTCTATGTTAACCAGTGCGGGGCAGAACAAAGTCACTGACTAGAACAAATTGCGTGGGCAACGGGGCACAGTGTGGTCAACCACAAAGTCAAGATGCATTTCCCTGCCATCTCTTTAAAGGAGGCCCACTGTTGCTTTGTGTACAGTATTTGAAGAAGAAGGCCCTCGCTATAGTGGAGTGCATCAAACGTTTTTCTTAAAATAGAAACTGCTTTGCTGACCAGGGGGAGCTCGCGGGAGTTGCTTTACTGCACTGCTACCTTTGGATTAGCCTCACAAACGTATGGATTGCTTCATGGATATTTCCTTTACTTGCAGGAATAACATGCATGTCTCACATCAAAATATATATATAGATAACACATTTTAGCCTGCAAACCAACACTCCTCCAAGGTTCAAATACAAGATTAAAGTTCCAGATAAACTAAGTTGAGATGTCACGGCTGAAACGCAGCAAGGTACATCACTGTATATTTAATTCACAGAGTTCAAAAATGCTAAGCAGCATATATATATATATATATATATATATATATATATATATATATATATATATATATATATATATATATATATGCTGCTTAGCATTTTTGAACTCTGTGTGTATATATATATATATATATATATATATATATATATATATATATATATGCTGCTTAGCATTTTTGAACTCTGTGTGTATATATATATATATATATATATATATATATATATATATATTTCAAGCAACATAATCAGTACCCATTCATTATTAGAGTCAAATGAGGTACAAAAAATGGTAATTATCTTGTCATTTCTCTACTTTAATACAAGGCTGAAACTGTAATCTAACTACAAGCCCCTCTGTTAAGCATACCGCATTATGAATAATATAATTAAAACGTCATTGAACTTGTAAAATCAGACATCGAGACACTTCAAAAGAAATCTTTTTATCCAACCACTTCATAGCTTGGAGTACCTAAAGCTACCTCTTAAGTTGCAGTAGAAAGCCTGTAACATTGGATTGAAGGTAAACAACATATTTTTCCTGCATATTAATAAGCATTTTGTAAGTAAAAGGACATTATAGATGCCATCCATGTTCCTGTGAAGTCCATTTGAAAGTGAGGAACCATGTGATAAAATTCAGAGTTGTGCGTGAGTCACAAAGCAGAACGCATTAGCTGTCAGACGTGGGATATGTCAATGTAATATCCTTTCTGACACAATCAGGATTGTTTCCTTCGTCGCTCTGGACCTGTCTGAAGTCATTAATCTTAGGAAGGCGGTTGGCTGGCTCCTGCATAGAATTCAACACCATGCTACATTACAAATTGATAAATTTTCATATCACTGCATGGAGCCTATGGGAAGACTACTTTTAACCACGCTGTGAGAGGGATGAAAAAAAGTAACAAGACTGAGAGAGAAATGGTTGTTTTTTTCAAGGTATGAAGCTTGGAAAAGAAAGAGGGTAAAGAGACACAAAAACACGCATCAATAAGCCAACTTATTGCTTATCAAGTTGATCAACATTAGCAGAAACAACCTGTTAAACGTGGGTCTGATATTTGCTGGCTTTCAGTCTTGGTGTGGGCTGTGCTCATTTGCATCATCTCTCTGCCATTATCACATTTTTGAATCATGTTTCGGTGCCATACTTATTTGTCACTGTGGCATTTATTTTGAGACAGATTGTCGCAACACAGCTAAGCTAGCTTTACTTAAAGCTATAACTGGCAAGCTCAACTTTCATTTAACAGGAGGGTGACCTGTCCGTAGAAGACCAGACAGTGGCTTCACCAAGCTTATCCATCTGGATTATCTACTAATTAAAAAATACGGCTGAACCAAATGGATTATCTACTGAATAACACTTGATGTGTTGCCAGCCAAGATAATTCGCTGTTGGCCCTAAACGGGCACTGTGTTTACTCTTAACATGTATTCCACCTATTTGAACCGTGCTGCTGATCCATGAATTCAAGTCTAAAAAAGATTTGGATTACAAAGTAGATACCAAAACGACCACAACTTGTATAGATCTTTATAGATATTATTTCTGAAATGTGTCCTTGATGGGTGTAGTTGAGAGGTCACTCTATGTCCAGTCTTTCAACTATATAGGCAAACGTTTCACTGTGAAAAACAACTTTATACCTACTTTACACAAATCTCATGCACAGATAAATGTAAAATATCCACATGCAGTACATAATAAAAAAAACACTCCACCGCTAACGGAGTGAGTTATGAGTCACCACTAGCAAAGAACAGGTTAGAAACCTCACACCATATATTCACCATATCCTGTAAGCGCTTGTGAATATTAGAGTGGATAGAATATTGTACTACTCCGCAGTAATATACATGTTTGCTGGACGTGGCTGTAATGGCTTCAGGCCAATAAATCACTGCAAGGAGGAAAATGTCTTGATGAATGTATTTCAGATATTTGCACATGATAAAGCTTTTTTTTTTAAAATATAACTATGAATTCAGACCAACGTTTTATGGGATTGTGCCGAATTTTCCAAGCAAGCAAAAGCTAATAACTCAGACATCATTAATATTCTGCTCACTTTTATTTGACATGAAATGTATCTCTGGGTTGTATTCGAGTAGCCCTAATGCTGGTCGACACGAGGGTTATTTCACTAAAACAGTTGATTGCTTTTACGTTGTACAAAAAGTTTATGCGGAGGTGAAAATATCCCTTTTTTTACTTTGGTCACTGAGGTTAAATAGGTTTCTTTTGTTTAACATACCCCACCTCAAAAGATAATTTAAAAAGTTGTTAAAAGCAAGTCATTTAAGTGATTTATATTTCATGTCATACATTTTATTTTAAATCCTCAATGAATAAGGTTAATTAGCCTGCCAAAATCATTTGAGTTCTTTTAAAACTGGCACAATGAATTATATTAATGTTGGAAGTAAAAAGCTCATTGACTTAATATTCTCCTCTGCTGCTGGGGAAACCATATAGATCTCATAATGAATAAAGGTGAACATGTTTAATGACCACTCAGATTTAATTGAGTACCTTTATTTGTAAATATTTCCCCATCCTTTTACTCAAATGGGTACGGCGATTAAAATATAATAAAGAGCTCCAATAACAAAGAACTTGTGAAGGAAGGAAGAGAGAAAAATAATGAAACTGAGAGGTAGATAAGCGTCTGCTTTGAGCACTTGTGAGACAGAGGGGTGGAAAAATAGAGAAGACCTAGAATTGGAAAAGCGATAATTAACTTTTTTTCCTGCTGAAAATAATATCCATCAACAGTAGCAGCTTCATGTAAACTTCTGGAACTTTTTCGGATGTTAAAAAGCAACGCCATTTCACTGCAAACCTGAGAGGGTATACAATAAAAAAAAGCACTATTCTGCTTTTGCCAGCAAGAACAGCTCATAAAAATGTCACTTTTAAACCTCCCAACACTGAGATAACTCCCCAGTCTCCTGCTCACCTCTCAGCTTCCCACCAGAGCATTCAGGAAAAAAAAGAAAAAAGTAGCAGATTGGGGAGGGGAATGCATCAGGTCTTTTTTTTTTCCAAATAATTTGTTGTACCATTCCAGTGCAAAAGTCTCTTACAGCAAGTGTGCACACCTCCAAACCACAGCTCAGACCCGGAGGCTGCATATTGCAAACAGTCCTTTGCTGTTTGCCACTGAGCAGCTCCACCGGAGCAGATGGGAGATGAGTGTTTGAGGGAAGAGAGAACATTATTCATTAATTTCCTCTGCCCACATTTTCACAGCTAGTCTTGGTATTTGAACCATTCACCCTACAGTGAAAAGCTTCTGCCACATATTTATTTGGAGAGCCCCCCCCACATAATATACTAAAGTTCTGTCCTTTGAAAGCTTCCCTCACTAATGATAAGCTGTGCAATTCAGTGACTCCCTTATATGGTAAAACCAACACACATTTTTGCTAAGCGATAGCCTTAATCATACACTCTCTTAAACCACTGGTCCAGCAAATAGTTTCCTAAGAGGTCATAGAGATGGGCTTGTGCAGGCCTTGGTGGGAAATTATCTTTGGGTCAGAACTATCATTAGATATGACACCATCAGGAAAGCCATTTTTGTGAATCCTCCACCACATCTGCTCTCATTAGTCCCCTTGATCTGCGGGATATGAGAAGACCATCAGAGCAGATGATTATGCTTACAAAATGTCCCCCTACTGCTGTTTGGACCCCCCCCCCCCCCCCAAAAAAAAAAAAAAAAGACTCATCTTCCTTTATTCCAACCCATTGCTTTTTAATAGTAGGGACATGCTTGGGTTCTGAGCAGACATGTGAGCGTCCTTCAGCTACCAGCACAGAATGTCCTCATATCTGCCTTCGCTCTGAAAGGAAGTGAAGACAGGAAACGTGTTCTCCGCCCACCATTAGCAAGCGGCACCTCAAGCAATCGCTTTATTCAAATCGGCCTGGTGCCGTACCCCCGTACAATCAATGACATTTATCTGCTCTTTGAAAAAAGCCGATAATGGGATGAGGCAGCGCAGGGAGTGAGGGAAGGCGGGGGGGAGGTGTTAGTGCTCTAAAGTGCCTGATCTCTTTAGGTCCTTTGTTTAAATAGAAAATAGAACATGACAGCATGGATTGCATGATTAGCCTTCAGGGTGAATGCCAGTCAAGAGTCTATGGGGTCAGGAGATCGCCCCACCCGGCTGGCGTAAACTGCGGCGACTGTGTGCAATGGCATCAAAAGTGGGAACGGGATCTGTCAGTGAGAATCAGACTTCTTCCGTAAAAAAAACGTTCGGGCAGATTCCGGCACGGAAAGTGACATAGTAGATTTCATAACAGGTTGGGAACATGAAGAGAGACAAATGACACTGAGGAAGGAGATCAAAAAAACCAGAGAGAAACGTGAAGTCACTGATAGTTCCCCGATCTCGCCATCTGCTTGTCTGAGTTGATTTGTTTACTGGGAAAAAAAGGCCAGACTTCTCTTTTTTTTTTCTTTTTTTCTTTTTTTGCAATCAAAACACAACCTGGATTTTCAAGGGATTTCATTTCAAAAAGCAGCAGTTCGGATGTTGAGGCAAACGCCCACCGATGACTCAGGCAGTCACTCCGAAACATCTCACGAGTGTTAAGCACTTTTGCAGCAGTTATTTACAGCAAAGGAAGACATGCAAAAAAATGTAACGTAACAGGTGTCCTCATTCCTTTGATAAAAACACACTGGTCTAGAGATATAGAGATAGAAAGCACAGCTACCATGTAACCCTCTCCCTTCATTCCACCGCCACTCTGTCCCCATGCTGGTCCTCGAACCCGGTATGACACACACCTCTATGCTTACCTTGGAGTACATGGCCCCATTCAGGACCTCTCCGTTGCGGATCCAGAGGATTGAGGCTGCCGGCTTGGCGTTGTCAGCATGGCAGGTCAGATTGAGTGGGTCACCCGCCCTTAGGCTCACCACCGGCCCTCCACTGATGACTGGGTCCTCTGGGGGAACTAACGATAAAGACACAGGGAAAGAGAGGGCATTAGCCAAACGATAACAACAGGATAATTATTAGGAAACCACTGCGGATTGTGCAAGTCGTGTAAATTATGCAGACGCATGTAGATATGTAATTACGTTATCATTCGATATGTAATGTGCATACATTTTGCTGAGCGCAGATTGATAGCTTATTGGCATGAAATGACTGTTTCAACATACAGTTATCAGTGTGATATATTGCTTTTCCACACAGCATTGTGAATCAGGAAGTCTGAACCACATAAGACAAATGACACCTGCAAGGATTTTACCGCATGGCACCAAACCTCATCACACAGTCAATTCACATTTAATAAGAGCGCTCAACAACGGACGGCTTTTGGGTTTTTATACAAATTATTTTTCTTCAGAAAATAAAAACCACATGTGTGGTTGCTCATTCAGGGAAGGTAATGACTTCACAGTAAGAAACAGATTACCCTTTACTTACTCGGAAACTAAAGTAGATGGTGCGGTTTGAGGCACGGAAAGCTTTGCACAGGCCACAGCATGACTCTCTAAATAACAATCAACTCTGCCATCAATCAACGCAGATGAGATTCCGCCGCTATACATACAATACACACAGAAATGTCAGCATTATAATAATTCAGTATATGTATAACCCCCCCCCTCAGATGCATCTGATCCCCAATTTCTTCCCTTCTAGAAGAAAGCCTCACAGCAGCTACATGCGCTTCTCAATGCCACTGATCAAAGTCATTTTCCTGTTTTACCCATGAGCTGATCTGTTTTTTGTTTTTTTTTTCTTCTTCATTTTTCATAACTGAAACTGCAGTGAATTATTGATTGACCTGAGTGCTCATTACAATGCAGATCTGGGACAAGACGAAATCAAAGGCTGCAGGCAGCTGCCATATCCCCCTGCAAAAGCATCATGATTGGAAGGAAGGTTATAATGGGTTGGAGTTACGCTGTCAAACAGAACTGAGATGAATGCAACGAGAGAAGATGTAATTGGGATACTGTTGATGACAATAAGTATAAAAGGGGTCTTTTATGGTCGTTATAAATGAGAGCATAGCGCCACGTCTTCTATGTTGCTCACTATTCATTTAAATTACTGACAGGAAAGCTTGTTAACACTTTACATTAGTCAGTTTTAGTTTTAATTTGCTCTAAATGGGTTTTTTAAATTACCAAACAAAACCCAGTCTGATCTCAGAGTTAGAAAACTGCACTTGCTTTAAAGTTAGAACCCTTAAGACTTTCATCTAATCAAACCGTGTTATTGATGCTATTTATGGTTGGCATTTTAAAAAATCTAAAATAGCCTCTCAATGTATTTACGTTCTACATAGTTTGTTATATGTAAGCCTTTTTGCAACTTTTTATTATCTTGCTCTTCTTTATTCCCCCCCCCCCCCCCCCCGCGCTCTGTCATCATTATTATTTTTGACTTACAACGGCCTTAATATGCTGATATTTTTACCCAAATTTGTTGCTAAAACAATGCGAGTTTGTTTGGTTGCTACACCATGTTGCTGTATTTCTGACAAAGCAGCTGCTCAAGGAGTGTTTGCTGCAGTATTAAACTTCTATTTCTGTTATTACGGTAACCACTGGTGTCACCAAATCAACCGGCACTGAAATCCTAAGGATTGATCACGTCTCATGAGTATATAGTGTCATACAGCGCGAGTGGAGCAACACATTGAGACTGCTCATCTGTAACATCACACTGCAGATCTTCGTCACAGATAAGCTCATCTTAGTGTTCAAGTGCTGTTAGTTAGTGCATGGGGCTTTATGACCAAAACCTTTGAATTACAAAATAAAAAAAAGACAGACTAAAAAACATGGGAAACATTTGTTTGTCCATATATATATATATATATATATATATATATATATATATATACCCATCAGTACAACACATCAGAGCAGTGTGAATACAGTGAAGACTAATATCTCTAACCAACTGGACCAGTGAATCTGCAATAAAAAAAAAAAAAAGTCCCCACTCACTAGTTCCTATTGTGCATTTGAGTTTGAAATGGAGTGTTTATTCTGGCGGGCTCCCTTTCATCTGGTCTTCATTAATATGCGGAGGGTTGGGAGAGGTAGAAGAATCTTAGGTCAGCACTTGCAGATCACACAACAGTTTGCTGATCTAGGCAAGAGAGACGGAATCTTGGTGAGAATGTGGTCACCTTCTGGTCCTTTATCAGCAACTGGAAACAAGGTCAAGGAGATCACTCTAGTTTATTCTTATGTTAAGATGAGAGCTACTGCATGGTATGCAAATGAGACAGGGAGCATGTGAAAGCATTATGTGCCGGGAATCTCAAACAGCTCTCCCATTTGTCTGAATGGAAGGAAAATGAAGAACATTTGAGGATCAGTGATAGCACTGTGACAGTTGATTGCAAAAATCCAGTGTTACTGGCATGCTGTCAGGGCTCTCTTGCACACATGACTGAAGCATTAATTAAATGTCAAGGGTATACAGCGGCCACAAAAGGCTTTTTGTTTTTTTGTTTTATGGAGAGGGGGAGATTAGAAAGAATAGTCTGACAGGATGTGACTGATAGGACTCAGCCTTGACTTGAGGTGGATTTCCTCTTATTGCTTACAAACAGGCGGCAACCTCCAAGACCGACAAGTGATGCCAATGTGGAAGTGCCTTAAACTTGCATTCTTGCTAATGGCCAGCAGGGTCTGGACCCTGTAAGGAGTCCGGTTTGTTTAGACGTCTATAAAAACATGATGCTACTTCTAACTTGATTTATTACCTCAGTAAACATTGTAAACATGAGTTTATGGTCTGAATTTCTAGTTGCAAGTCTTCTTCAATACAGTGTGATTTTCATTTAGTAAATTATGATTCCATTTAGTGTAAAATAAACGATAAAGCAGTGTATGCTACAGGGCGTGGCTACCTTGTGATTGACAGGTTGTTACCATGGTGTTATCCAGTCTGGGTATTGTCAACATTTTGGTGTTACAGCTTTAACCCTTTTCCCACTGTGTTGTCACTCCATGAAAGTTCATTTTGACCATTTTGGTCACCGAAAAAATCTTGTTCTGTGTTCGGACAACACGCAACGGACAAAAACCAAGATGGCGATGGCCAAAATGATGAACTCAAGGCTTCAAAATGTCAGTCCACGAAACCGATGGATCACGTCAATGTGATCACGTCCACTTCTTATTCACTACCTATGCTTCAAACTCTCAGAGACAACAGAGGCTTCGTTGCTCTCTCTCAAAGTAAACATTCCTCCTATACAAATATTATTACACACCGGCGTCTATAAATAGTTGCTACCTCAAAAGGTGACACCACTAATGAACGGGGATGAAAGGTCATAGTCTCGCAGACCGTTTCATTAGGTCACCATGCGACCTTTATAGTCTCAGTCGTCTACTATTATTCACCGGTGTGTTTTCCATTGAGGGATGTCAGAGCATAAGATGCAAAGGGGAGTTTATGATGACGCGCATAGTGGAGCTACATGACAGAGAGGTCACAGGCAGACCAAAGTGAGCACTGTTACACTTTCAGGTCATGTCCCCTCGGAGGACTGCCTGCCAGCAAGACACTGACGGTGAACAGAAGAGGAAGAAGACAGACATGGCTGGCTGCCTCATCCAGCATTTATACCTTCGTATCTCTGTCCTCCATTGTGTTTGAGGTCCGACTGTATGCAGAGGGGGGGGGGCACTGTAAAGAGTTTTCTGACAGTCTGGACTGAAATAGTTTTCTGTGTAACCAGCACGTGTGCAAGGCTCTCAGCATGTGCTCCTTTGGCATCTTTTTGAAATCCATCATTAAAAGAACATAGAATAAAACTTCTCACCAAGGCAAAAAGGCAGTTAAACATGATTACAATAGTCTGGTAAAAGAGGAAGCTTTTGAGCTCTTGTTCTCGGCAAGTTAAAGCCTTCATGTCTGCTGAAGAAACTGGAGGGTTTGACCAATAACCCAACAACTATTTAATACAAATTTCGACGAGGAAAAAAAAAATGTGATAGATATTTAGCT
This sequence comes from Cebidichthys violaceus, assembly GCF_023349555.1. NCBI lineage: Eukaryota > Metazoa > Chordata > Actinopteri > Perciformes > Stichaeidae > Cebidichthys > Cebidichthys violaceus. The sequence goes on along the minus strand of NW_027176262.1, from coordinate 5,650,169 downwards.
CTTTCTCTTCGTCTAAGATCTTCCACTGATTCTGCCTTATGACTGTCAGGTCTGACAGTTATACAGAGGCCAAGCCTTGAACTTGAATCAGCCATCATCATTACTGGGCTGTTTGCAAACTCGGCAGTCCCTAATGGTTCTAAATTAGCTCTTTACTGCAGCCATTCGATGGACTTGGCATAAGTAGTGTGGTCAGTGGTACAGATTGATCGCTCCTCTTTAATTACAGGGCTGACTCACTGCAAACCCTGCTCCACTCACTACTTTCTTCTTAGGGATAATAATGTAATCTCTTTCAACACTTTCCAAATTTGCATTCTCCGAGCACAGACATGGACTCTTCCTTCATGCAGACGCACAGACACCGACATTCACAGGCATTTCAGCGATTTCAGGTTTCATACAAATCAAAGATAACCAAAAGCAGATCAATCACGTAGGAGTTTGTGCTTTTTTTTTTTTTTTTTTCATTTCTGTATTAATCAAAAAAACTAAGGCGTGCGGGTTCAGCTAAAGACTTGAAGATAGCCGGAAGAAACAGACAGTTCATTACTTTTATCTTTTGAAAGCGTTTGTTGAAGTTACTTTGACCCATGACCTCGTTCGATCATAGATGTAATGGTGGGTTTTAAGCTCCAAGCTATAATTTCCTCTTTGTTTGAGGGAGAAATCCAAATATTCCATCACAATTAACATGAACCCATCGCAGTCCTTAGGATTGATAATTCCACTATTTAGTTTTAAGGCAGTAACATTTTATATAGCTCCATTACCTCACCAAATATGAGATAAGATTTATGTACTTCTGCAAATCTACCAATGACATATCTGACTATAAACCCCACCTTTGTCACCTCAGTCAAAAAGACACAGTGATGTCAGAAAGCCTGGACTTCAGTGAGATCATTTCCTTTTACTGCATAATCAAAGATATCCATAAATGAGACCGAGGCATATTGATGTGTAATTAACTCAACAGTGCAAGGCGGTAAGTCCGTCACCTCCAAGACGGGCCTGTATAAACCCTGGGGGTCGTAAAGCTGCCTTTTGTCCCCTAATACATAAAATTCCCAAGACACCAAACATAAAATTGCCCAAACATAAAACTTGACTTTATGCGAGGGAAAGCTTGGCAGAGAAGTCCTCTTCAGTCTGGTGACACCAGGTGCTGCTTCTGGTGAACCTGCTGGGCTTTCCGAGCCAAACCAATATTGGGAGAACTTTTCAAACGCAGCCGATGAAATCCTGCGAGCGCCCCGGCCTTCCAGGAGCTCGAGCCAGGGAGAAAAAGCAATTTGGAGGCGAATGAATGAGTGAGGGGGCTCCTCACAAGGAGGCTGGATGGTGTAGGGGAGGCGAGGCTGGCAATGTGTAGCTGCTGTAGCGCTGTGCTTCAGCAGACGTGTCCTGAACAACAATGAGCTCCCTGACTTGCCTGTCTATTTCAGAGGGATGCTTGCACGGGCCGCCTGTCACCCCATCGCGACAGCTTGCGGAGTTTGTGATAGATAGACGAAAGAAGGCAAAAGGGAGAGAAGAGGAATACCCAGCGCAGGTGGATGCAGGAGACATGCGTGGCTCACTGGCCCAAATCACTGGCCCTCTTCAAATCCTGTCACTGTACATCTGTTTGAAAGCCAGATGATCCGCAGCCATGTGTGAGCACACACACACACACACACACACACACACACACACACACACACACACAATAGAGAAAGAGAAAATGAATGAAAAAGAAAGTGAGAGAAATACACAAAACCATTTTACTGTAACAAACAGGATCACAGATGGCAATCACAAACAGTATGGCAGACTGTACAAAATGTATACAAAAAAAACCAACACTTATTTGCAGGAAAAGTGTGTGCTGCCACATGGTAAACAAAAATAAACTGGGAGGGCAAAAATGGGAAAGAAAGTGGAAGTGGACGAAAGGGAGGCAGAGAAAGAAAGCAAGAGAAGATTCAAAGGCAGGGGTACACACAGAATAATTGATTTAGCGCACTATGATGCGTGTGCAAAATATGCTCTCATGAACCGACGGCTCAAATATATTGAAACACTGCATAGATCTAAGCGCGCGGGTCCTTCCGTTGTGGTGGTGTCGGTGATCTACCGAATAAGCGGTGCCAAATAAAACGGAGGGATGGAAGGATGAAGACGAGGCGAGGAGTGGGGAAGATGCCGGAGCTGTCAGAAACGTGCAGAGCCTGCTCCTTCACAGCGCAGCCGTGTGCAGCCCAAGAAGCTGCTCTCCACAGATTGGGAGGGTGCTGACATGGCTGCTCACCAACCGGCTGTGTTGCACTATATGTAAGTAAGTGTGTGTGTGTGTGTGTGTGTGTGTGTGAGATAGTTAAAAATAATAATGTGCTTATTTCAAGTTTCTGCCAATTATCAGCCCCCGTGGCTCCAGATTTTTTTCTCAACGCCAATCATTAGTTCGCTAACAACAATTACAGTTAGCTGAAACAAGCCTATTCACGATGCAGTGTGAATTAAAATCAGCTCAGCACCTGTACACAGTTGTTGTTTTGCAAAGCACAGATGCATTCGTGTCATTTCTCCTCCTGTCGAAATTTCCGAGAAGATAAAACATCGTACATACAGTCTGTCTACGATAATGGCGCACCTGTTCACAGCCTCTCTGATATCATAGATGCAGTTATCATTCCATCTCGTGTTTCTGACTAAATGGCAGAAAACTCAGAGCAATATACAGTAAGCATTAGACATATTTTCTCCCAGAATGACTGCCGTTCAGGACACCTTATACTCTTAATTAACTTTTGTATGAGACAAATTGGTTACTTACACGCGAGGCTGCTGCTTTTTTTAATTTATTTTTTTATTTTTTTGGAGTGTCTCTGAAATTGGCTCACACACACACATACAGTACACACACAATTCCATCGGCACCACTCAGTTAGAGGGCTTGGGATATGACTTTTCTCTGACCTTAAATGATGAAATAAAGAGAAGACATCTAACCACTCGCTATAGCAAGTCATAAAGAGGTATAGAACAACACCACTCCTTAAACAGCAGACTGACTGAACCTACTTCTAGCCCTGCTGAGCTGTCACAACGCAAAACACCACAGAGGCTACCCTGAAACTCAACTTAGATAAAATACTGCATGCCCCAAAAATAATAATAGCGCAGGTGAATAGACGACAGAGGACATTACTTCTTTGCATAACATTTCCCCAAGAAACAACAACTGCCAAATTGCAGTTATTGCTATATAGTCAGGCCAGCAGTTGAGAATAATGTCTCTTATTACAGACCCATCTTTTCCCACTCGCTGTGAAGAGCGTCGCTGGCTTAGCAGTGAAACAGCTCACACACTCTCTGTTGAGAACGGGGCTAGCACCACGGACAGCGCTTCGGACAAAATACACATTCGTGGACTGTCTGGGACATAATGTGTGTATTATTTTAAGCACAACAACTTCTAATTCCTCAGTATTGTAACAATTTTTTTAATTTATTTTTTTTATACCCTGCCCTCAAAGTCTACACGCATTACTAACAAGGATGCCAGTGTGATCCTTGAGAAATAATGAATTCAGACTTAGCCAAATAAATGGCTGATTCAGCTTTGGCAATTGGAAACAGCAATAACAAAAGATACCCTTGGGCTTTTGTGTATGTGGAATGTGTTGCTGAAGCGTGGGTCCAAAACATTAACAATGCAGGAACGGGGAAAACAAATATCTTGCACACAATGGCTCATTCAAATGGTATGCCATCAATTATGTTTTGTCAGAAGACCAGCGTCACACTGTGTTTATGAATGCCTGCATCCCTTGTAACGACTACACACAGGTCATTGAAGTAATATAATGAGCCAGATATAGGTTCAAATGCAAAGCGAACTGAACAGCATGCCGGGAAGACTGTCGCCTCACAGCAGCAACAACGTTTATGAAGAAAAAGAGGAAAAATATAGTACTTCCCACTTAAAAACAGTAATATAGTGTATGCATATTATTTTGTGACCACTTTCTATGAGTGTGCCCATGTGCACTCTTAACGTTGTAAGTATTGTGATGAATAACTCTTGATGTATAATTAAATGCGGACACATTTGCGATGTCTTCAGACACATTTTAAAAGCACTTGGTTTAACTGTACCATGTTTCGCTACATGCTAACCCAGTTATGAAGTGAAAAACAAATAACGCATTTATTTCATTAAATGTAACTGTTGTGAGCTGATGTAAATGTAGCATAATTAAATAAGGGATAACAACAATAAATCGAGTTGTGCAATCTGCATTTGTTCCAAACACAAGGAATTGTGCATTGTTTCCTTAACAAGATGCATTTTTTTAATACCAGCCAATTTTCTTAGGTACTCCCTAAACAAATAATGATATTGTTATATGTACTCTGTTCCAATATAAAGCAACACCATGAGTGTTGAGGGATGCATTGGACCACATCAGCCTTGGCTCTTTCGGATGGTAATACAGCCAAGGATTGGAAGATAAGGTTTACATATTCCCAGGCTACTCTCTTGATCTAGAATATGTGTTTGGATGGAGACAAATCTCTTATCCACTCAACAACTGAAATAGTTGGTGCAGTAACAGTATTTGTTCCAAATATATATATATATATATATAAAAAATCCCCCAATAGAAAGTGGAGATGTGGTGTGTGTGTGATTGAAATGTGGCTGAAAAAAAACCTTGTTTTATTTGAGCTACATAATACAATTAATTTGACTATAATTGAACATGTATTTGTTTTTATCAGTGTGGAATTAATACTAAATTACACGGTACTACAAACCCTGACAGCTATGCATTATTGTTAGTGAAATATTTTCTCAAGCATTGTTACACTTCTATATTTGCTTCAAGTAAGGTTAACCTCTTAAAGCATTCCGCAGCATTCTGCCTGATCTCAAGAGTGCGGTCTACAACATGACCTTTATGTCACTGGGCAGAGTGGGAACAGAGAGATCAGTAATTGTGAAAGTGCATTCGAAAGTAAACAACTCTGATCACCCCCCCCCCCCCCCGCTTGTCCTTACCACAGTTTGAAAAGTAACACATCCTCTGCAATTTTGTCATAATTAAAAAACTGAATCTCAAAGCTTTGAGTATCAGGATAAACTGACAAAAGTTAAAAGGGCTGTCAGTGCATTAAACAAGTACAGTGACACAGTAGCTAAGCTCTAATTAATGACTTGACAACGAGTGCGATGGTGATAAGTCATCTCGGCCACTTTGTTATCTTGGGAGTTTACCGCTGGTGAAGTAAATACCCGATGAGCAATTTAAAAACTTCAGTTTACAGACGTGAGGGTACATCAATTGTGCATGAAAGTGGTCTTTCAAAACTAGGATCATTTAGTAACCAAAGAAACCCACGTCTCCGCATTAACTAGGGATGACTTGGTGAGTCATACAGAAAATCAAAAAAACAAAGTGAGAGGACGATGGAGACAAGAGAAACAAAAACATCTGAGACAGAAGCTGATGTGTTAAAATGTCAACGATGAGTCAATAAATGGCACCACATTTCATTTTGACGTTATGACACATTTTCCTTTGTCGAAAAGATAAACACGCTTCCAGTTTACAAAAAAAAAGAAAAAAAAGGTATTTTTTCAGTCAGACACCTTAATAATCAAACAACGGTGATCTCCTTTCCCTTTGTTCTACTGGTCCCCATCCTAAGGTAGAGAGATTAGAGCAAGGGTCTGGAACAGTGCCAACTTGCTGCAAGGGATATAATTAGCCTCAGGGGTCTTTTTGGACCTGAAACCCTCCATTCCCTTCCTTCATGACTAATTCACAAGACCTTGGTTCTCCTTTGGCGTCTGAGGGTAAGCCGGCAGTGCCGTGCAAACACTAGGAAGGGTGAAGTTCACCATCCATTTTGCTCCCAGTTCTTTTTTTTAATGAAGGAACTTCATTAGTGTTCATAAATGTCGACGTTGTCAGCGTTTTCCTCTTCAATCGCATCACATCTGCACTTGAGGAATTGGCTAAAATGAATGGAAGCAAAACAAAGGCTTTTTGCCTTCTTATTACACTCTCTTGTCTTGTAAATGGGGCTGTTCAGGTGAGGTCACTGCCGCCTCATCTCAGCCTCAACCCAACTGTTTGGCTCTCAAGGACGAAATCAGCAAATCAGTAGAAAGGAAAAGCAGAGTACGTGTTCTTTGGCAGTGATAAAGGGGTTTCTCTATGTGCTAGTAAATATTTATGTTATGTTATTTCCGAGCCTATCAAAGTCAAGAGGAGAGAAGTTCCTCTGGTATGGCACATGGAGGGGTTTGGGCTGATATTGAGTTATGAAAGATGGAGGGGAGAGTTTTAGATTTATTCTGCTGTCAGCTCGAAGAAGGCATTCAGCGTGTGTGTGTGTGTGTGTGTAAGCATATTGTGTATATGCCTGTGTATTTGTGTTTGTGTGTGTGTGTGTGTGTGTGTGTGTGTGTGTGTGTGTGTGTGTGTGTGTGTGTGCACATAGGTGTGTGGGGCTGCAGCTGTCTTCTAAGTCGATAGACACACTCTGTCACCACTGGCAAGTAATTGACAGCTTGGAGTTTGCAGTGACACAGGCCTTGCATATATTTCCTCCATTACCTTGTGTGTGTGTGTCACCCTGCAGTTCTCCCTGGCAGTGCATGCAGGAGTCAGCTAGCTCAGCAGGGGATTAAACAAACACCTACTATTTGGGCTTGTGGGGAGAGGGGGGGGGGGATAAACTCTCTTACCCTCAATCAGCCAAATAGGTAATAAAGGCTTTCCCCTTCTCATTGCTGATTGGTTATTTAAATAGAGTAGGGCCAACTGCTGCTGTACGTCGCTTGCATTCCAAAGTCAAGCATTTGCTAACAATTTGTTTCTTTTGTTTTAATTACTCTAAGTAGTCAGCGTAGGGCTTGCCAAATCTGGAAAGCACAGTGTCAAGGGGATTAAAGCAAAAAAACCGAAATTATTTGCATCTGCTGTGTGTGGCAGCTGTCCCTACATGAAAGAAATGAAATGGCAGTTTCATACATACAAGGAAACTCCTAACGATACTTTGAAGCGTTGAGAAATTGGCATTAAATACTATGTTTAGAGATATTGTTGGAACATAAAATGTCCTAAATTGGACTTAGTTTAACGGCGGAATTGATCAAAAATACTCAGAAATAAACAACAACAGAAACAATTATTCTGTCCTTGAAACTGTGATGAAAATGACTTTTCTGTGAAAAGCACAGAGCAGCTAAACTTCGAAAGATTTGAACAAGTAGAGAACGACGGACAGAAAGTACAGTTGCATTTTCAGCCCTAGAAGTATCCATAATTATTCACTCATATCCATTTTGCAGGGGGCTTGGCAGCCAGAGCAACGCTATGCTGCAATTTGTCTTCCCCTCTCTCTTTTTACTCCTGCTGCCTGCTCCCCTACAAATCGTTAGTTTCACTTTTCATTAGGCTGGATCAATAAGGCGGATCAGTCGCTTGTGGCGAGGATACTGCATGGCAGACGCCCCTCTCTCCCTCCGCGCTTTCTTCTCCTCATTCCGTCTCCCTTGTTCTCTTTTTCTCTGTCATTGACTCGCTCTATCATTCCTGCGATCCTCCAGTGAAGGAGGTTGTGAGAGGCGGCAGGAGACGGGAAGCAGCAGGAGGCTTGAAGGGCCCAAAAGACGAGACGTTAGCCAGCCATTGCGCTGGTGTCACCCAATAAGGCAGAAATGGCCTTGCTGAATGATAACCCAATAAAGTTTAATTAAGAACCAGTAACCTCTGAAGCTTGTAGTAATAATAGAAAATGGAGGCTGCATGCAGAGGAAGGAAATTAAAGTGGAAATGTAAGGGTCTGTAAAGCTTAGTCATATTGACACAGTCTGCCAAATGGGAAACATTAGCACTGATTTAATTCCTTTCTGATGGCTTTAATAATAGAAAATATTTCTTTTGTTCTCAGGCTTTGCTGTGGATATTTGATCATGTTTTGAGTAAGACTGCAGGTGAACCCTTTTGTTTGAGCGTGCACCTACACTCCTACTTTCTGTGTAATTGGGAAGTGAACAAGGACACGTACTGTATACTTTTATTGTTGTGAAGCACCACTTTTGTTAGTGCCCCTAGAGCTCCGGTAGTGCTACTGCCCAGTATTTATGGGATGATGCATACAAGCTAAAGCCCCTTAAATCCTCAGAGGCACTCCGAAACTAACATGACACACTTAAAAACTAATGAGAGAGTGAGAAGCCAGTGACGCCAGTGAAGCCTTTTACCGTGAGTCGCTTTAGAAACTCGGCGAACGGGGGCGGTTGGCGCTAGAACAGTGGTGTTGTTTGGACTCTGTGTGTGTTCAATTCGGACTCACCCAGCACAGTGAGGCGGGCAGGACGGGACCTCATGGCAGCCTGGACGGCCTGGCACTCAAACACAGAGTCATCCATCAGCTCGACACGCTGGATTCGCAAATGATGCTCCCCTGAACCGTGGTCGCCAATCACTGTGTAACGAGGATAGCCTGCAGGGCAAACACATTTGTTCATTTTAATCACATTCAAAATCAGAATAGGAAACACTGCTAAAAGACACATCGGCGGCAAACGTAAGATACATACACAATATTGGCTTTTGCGTGCAGTAATTGAGTTGCATATCCAAATAATGCAAACGGTCAGCAGATGAATATTACAGATTACTTTACGGGTGCGTATTGTCTTCGATTGTTCATTTGCTAATTTACTCACAATGCATTCTTGTGCAAGATTAAAACATGAATACTATAAAACATGTTTTTATAGCACTCCTGGCAATGTTAATGACCTGCTGTGGAGGTTGCTGCATTCTGCAAAATGATGTTTTACTGCAGCCGTAAACAGGAACAGCTAGAGTTTGAGTTGTTTCAGCATTGCTCTGTAAAATGATTTATAGTTTAATAATGCCAGAAAGCAGAGCAATATCCAAGAGACCTGGGCTTTTTACACAAGTCAAGTGAGAAGCTTTTTAAAGATATCCCCCTAACTATCATCGAAATATGCATTGAGAGTGTGTTGTGGAGTGCATCCCCCCACCAGGGCAAATAAGCAGGAAGAAGAATGTGTTTGACTGGAAAGCTTTATGGGTTATTTCTCATGCTTTTAGAATTGCTCGTCTCTGAAGATCCCTATTCTTTTTTTCTCTCACTCCATCTTTCTAATTATTGGTGATGCAGCATGTGGAATGAAATGAAAATGTCTGTTCATAAAATAAAAAAAAGCACTCCATAATATATCACCAATTTCCAGCGGAGAATTGCTTATTCCTCTAGTGGTCCTTCAGTAACTGATCAATGACGAGACTAGTGGATAGGATTGGATAATTTTACAGCAAGACTTAGCCTCTCTATAACTGTGTGCTTTGTAAAAGGAATTTCACACTTTAGACAAAACAGACTTGTCATTTCTTTTCCAGAAAGTCTGTCAGTATCCATCCAACTGTCGGGTCATTGCCAACAAATGTTGGGGAAGAAAATATTGATTTCCCAGTAACAGCTATGACTCATGTTCACTTCAGAGATCCCCAAACACTCCAGTCTTTCACTGTAAAGGTTTTACAGGCTGGTAATACGTTTTAGTGCCCAAAAGGAACAGACTGGGCAGCTTTTAAATCCTTGAATTTGTCTACTGCAAAAAACCCCCATCATATGCTCAAAGTCCAATTACTGACTATTGCTTCATTGAATCCAGTTGCCTGTAATAGAGCGTGAAGTGGGCCTCATTTTATGCTGGTGGGGTGAGTTACAGCCGATTAAGCCACTCTACATTTCATCCTCCTACGTGTAGCCTTTAATCTTAAGGGTCTATACAGTGGGAGGACGAAGGACTGAAGAACGCTTCCACAAAAACATTAAAGCTGGGGAAAAGATAAACAATGGACGCCAAATTAGTGGCAATTTAACTAAAGAATGAGCACAGGAAGTTGCACCAGTGGATGTTTTGTAGGAAAAGTCGTCGAACATATTCGCTAAAATGTCTCGTCTCTTTGAATTTGACAGTACTTGCCACAGTGTGTCCTACACTGAGAGATGGCAGAGCTTCATCAACACTGGTTGTAAATGTAACAGGGTTAATAGAAACCTGATCGCAACTAAAAGCTTCTATTAATGACATTAATAACCACTGGCTGAAAAAAATAGCTTTTTCATGCTCAGGATAATGCCTAAAATGGAGGATGCATCATAATGGGCACAAGGTCACCCAGAGAGCCATTTTGCTTCTATTTTATGTTCATTGATGAGTTTCGGAGCAGTAATGTCACTGCAGATCACGAGGGTAACGATTATTGCACGTTCTGGACGACGTGACCTTGAGTTGACTCCAGTCCAGCAGGTTCCTACCAACCCCAGAAACAGAAAGCACTTTTGTTTTCGCTGGTTTTAATTGTTGCGATATAAGCCATGTAAATTTCTGTTGCACAAACAGATGATCTGGCCAATTACCTCATCTGTGCCTCTGGCAAACTAAGAATAATTTTGCTGTGTGAGGATATGGCTCTGCTCCAGTCTCATCTCTGTGCATTAGCTGGATCCAAAAGGAAAAAAAAAAAAAAAAAAGTAATTTGCATTTGTGTTGGATGGTAGTGATAAAAATATCATAATCTCATTTCCGAACAATAGAAACGTATTGTAATGAGTATTTGTCCTCTTATAAGCACCTCGATCACACTTTTGGTCAATAGGACTTAAATTCTACCGGCACACATATGAAGACTGATCACCTCTGCACAGGTGATGTGTACCTATAACGGGCCATTGATCTTAGGTCTCAGCGAAATTTTCAAAGATACAATGTGTTCCCCAAAGCAAACAATGTAAAATAGGCCCATTAAGGAGTAATGAATCCATCAGAGGGAAATGGATTTGTCTTGAGGCTGGATCAATGGTACACGTGCATGTGTGTGTGTGTGTGTGTGTGTGTGTGCATGTGAGTATACAGACACTTGAGGCGTGGCCTAATGATTTATAGCATTCACCTAGAACATGTTTCACACAGTGTAACCACCAGGGAATAGAAATAGTTTAGCTGCAGCTGTGAACAGGTGACCAGTATTCAATTCGCTCTCACGAGAGCTAAGAGCAGCACACGCTTGCTGGCAAAGTCCTGCTATCTGTCAGCTTCTCTTTTCAGGAACTCATCCTCCTCAATCCCAAGTGCATGTCATAATGTATACAAACACGTCCTTCTCTACTGTGTGGCCCTGGGGAATTCACTTACAGCTGCTTTTGTCTGTTGTCGCCCTCGTCGTGCGTGGCAGATACATTCTCTGTCATGCATATTCATGACATTGATTGGTGTGTTCTGAGTGGTTATGGGGCTACTTTGCTTTTTATTGAATTTGAGTGGAAACGCGTGACACCAAGAGGGAATGAATTGGAAATTCGGGGACAGATAGGAATCATTGGCTTTTGTGCCACGATTTCTTGCTCTGAATGGTGAAAGAGTTCTCTGGGTTTAATCACTGCTCCCGTGAATGGAAACAGGTCCCAGGCGGAGTACACCGTTGCCGACGCAGCTTCTTTCTATGAATAGCTGAGCAGACCTATATTATTGAAATGCTCCATGCAACATTTGATTCGTCGCAGTTTTTATGTATACAGCTGCCACTTTCCTTTCATTGTGTGCATCTTGCAGTGGATGTACCATCACTCTTTTACTACCGCCTGCATTGCTTGTTTATGTAGGCAGGAGTGATAAAAAGAACAGCTGTGGAGCTCTTTATTCGGAAGAAGTGTCATTCGTCTCAATAGAAGGCACTCAGCCCCCTGTCCGTATCATACTGTTGATTTTTAGCGACCTATCTTCTCCAGGCGGGCAGCTATTCGTCCTCATACAAAAGCCAGTGCATCTTTTAAACGATTTAAGAGAGAAAGATCACTCCAACTCTACATCTTGGCCCTGTTTATTCAGCCAAATAAGAAGAAAGAAATGCTTGTGAAGGACTACTGCATCTTGTCCTAGATTGCCAAACTCTTCACAGATGTTTTGTTAAATGACTATTGTGACCCATGGTTTTCTACGTTTTCTCTGTTCCTTTCCTTCCTCTGTCTTTGTCCCTTGTTGAAATGAGATTTCCTCTTGATTGTCTCATCTTCTTAAAGTGGAACCAGCTAAAATATTGTCCGTTGCCAACTGAAATCAATAAAAATCGAAGTAGATAAAACAAATTCTGCATGTCTGCTCCGCCAGAACAATAAATAAAACGGAGCTCTCCCTTCCGTCCTTCCTCTTTCTCTTTAATTCTATCTCTAACAATCATAAGTAGTCTCCCTGTCTTCCTCTTTTTCCTTCAAAAGAGACTCGTAGACAGCGGGACCATTGTTTACTGCAACCTCTCAGTCTCCCCTGGGCCTGATAAGAACCTGAAGAGGGAATAGGAAGGCTTTACTGAGGCTCTGTCAGCCGCTGAGGTTTAATTACAGACCACCTCGGCCACAGGGAGGGCCTCCGATTATTAAAGGTCAGAGGGTAGAAGAACTCCCAATCTCACGTGAATGATTTAATCGCTCCTTATCGAGAGGCTTTTGTGTTTTAATAACGGCGGCAGTTGGATATTCTGTGGATGTAAATTGTCATTTACTCTAGATTTATTTGAGGGGGTTCTATGTAAGGTAAATTAGAAATGTTTAAAATAAAGATCATGGCTTTATAGAATATTGTACCCTACTGTGTATAGTGTGTACAGTTTCAAATGGATCCCTTTTTTCGGGAGAACTTAATGATCATTTCAGTAAATGATGCATGCTTACTACGCTTTTATGGATTTTTCTATTCAATAGCTCAGTGCTTCAAAGGTTGTAAATGTTTATTTAGAGGAGTGATGTGCTTCCTTGAAATTCATCAAGGTCATGAATATACATAAAGTCTCGATTGGTTGAACAACAGGCTACTAAATGACAGTGCAGTAGTCACTTTTACTCCAAATTAAACAATTAAGGCAATTATACATGAGGTGCAGCGTAATTAGAGGATGCCAGCTACTCTTCAAAAAGCCATTTAGCAGCCTGAAGCACCAGAGAAAGACCAGTGCCACTATTGATTTCACATTTCATTCGGATTTTTGTGCTTCTCTGCCAAACAAAAAATACAGGAGATTTAGGCATGCATCAAACGCGGAGACAGAAATACATTTTTTGATTCTGTTTTGGTCATGTTGAGTGATTTAATTGATGATGTTTCTCATACCACTTGTAATGTAATACCTCTGTTGTAACACACTATTATGAGACCTCCTGTCTGTGGAGTGATATATTTGGCAGAGGGTAGGATGCTGACATGTGGGGGCTTTAGATAACAGAAAGTGGCTATTTGAATATGACAGTTATAGTATATAATGTAATTAATACAGGAAGCTGAGGGTGATGGGGATATGCAGGGTGACACGCTCAAGGGGATAAATGCTGTTACTTACCAGCGAGGTCTCTGCCAACTCCCAGCGCCAGGCCATCTTTGATCCATAGGACTACGCCATGGTAACCAGGGATGGTGCATGGTAACGTCACAGGCTGGCCTGCCACCACCACCAGGTCCTGTGGCTGCTGGGAAAACATGGCCGCCGCCCCTTTGTAACAAAAGAAGAAGGGGAAGGTTAGGTCCGACCCATTAAACTACATCATGAAACACCATTTCAACACGAGCAGGAGAAGGGGGCATAGGAAATTCAAGATCAAAGAGGTGAATGCGCGTGGCTTTACAAACACCTGCTTTCATCGTCCCAAGTGCTGAATGAAGGGGAAATTAAGGGAAGTGCACCATATGCCCATTTCCACCAATTTCACTCAAACCTCTTGTCAAACTCATGTTGAAAGTACCCTAAAGGGTGATTCACAGACGAGGCACATTCTTTTACTATTCATGATGCGGAGACAAGATACTGTACATATATCAGAGGTGTCAGTGCAGCACCAGGACTGAAACACAGGCTAAGAGACAGCCGTCACAGCTCAGCTTGGTTCATTTATGAAGGATGTCACTGTACAGATGGGCTGGGCTCTTACACACCACAGCAGATAACACGATCTTGTCTGCCAACACTGCTCTAGTGGCATACATTAACTCCAGCTCACACCCTTGTATTCCAACTGCGCAACTGCTATTAGCTGCACTCTTCTACTGCGTGTTCAGGCGGAAAGTGGTGTGCAGTGAACTCCATTAGAGGCACAGGGTGTGTTAATGGGGAGGGGTACGGCGGCGGCTGAGAGGGGTAGTGTTGTGGATCAGAGTGGAGGGTACAGAGTGGTACTGATGTGTAGTTAGAAACACTGGCAGGTTGCCTATCAACTAAAGCGTACACACACACACACACACACACACACACACACACACACACACACTCACACTGTGACATGCATTTGTAAAGCGACAGTCTGATTCGGGAGCACAAACTGCAGCAAAGGCTTAAAAGTGTCACTTTTGCTCTCGCACTTTCCTGAGAGAGTTTTGTTTGCAGCGATTTCTTATTTTTATACTCCTTTTTTTATCAGAATTTCTGCCTTCTTCTTGAGTAACTTATTCTTTCTCCTTGATATAAGCAGCAGAACAAACACAGGCACGCATACAAACTGGAGCATGTATTCCCGTTATGCTGAAATGGGCTCTCACACACATTTTCTTCTTTTTTTTTTTTAAGTTAATCATATGCAAATAAAAAGCTGATAGAAGAATAACATGTAGTGAATTACAATAATAAGCAGAGCAAAGACAGCGGAGACCGTGAAAGCGTGTTTTCATCTTGCAACATCTTTGTATCACATCGCAGTCATCTTCTGCAGTTCTTTGTATGCTTGGTTTCATATTCAAAGGAAATTACTTATCCTTTTGCAGACAAGGAAATTGATTAGCTTTGTTGTACGATTTCAAACCACACCAGAGAAAAGATTGTTGTCATACAAGAAACTGATTTTAATTTAGTTGGAAAATGCCATTAGAATCCCCAAAAGTCGTTTTTTTTTTTCAGCCTTGAACTGAATTCCGTGTGATTGTTGGAGATGTAAGCTGAAGTTTTAATATTAATTCATACACGTACCTCCACATTACACACACAGACAGAAAAAACACAATCCTACCTCATTGTAGTATATATCTACGACACCTACATCAGAAAAAAAAAAAATACGATGCTGCACCTCAAAGCATGTAATGAGCTTTTCATCATTTTGAGACTCACCAGCTTCTGCCTGGGTAACCAGGCCCTCCTAAGTGTGCGTGCGGGTTGACGCTCGCTAGGTGAGACTTCATCTCAACATATGTATTGCCCTTTCAACCTAGACAGCTTTGTTGAGGCCTGGCTTTGTTCCCACGTGAGGAGCTTATCTCGCCTGTACTCTGCCACGGAGTACAGCACGCAGATGAAGCACGCTAACACACTGTATGGACAGCTACTCGACAGATCTCTTGGCGTGTTCCGGAAAAACAATGTAAACGCCAGGGAATCTTGTATCTGCTCAGTCATGACTGATATTATCAAACAGTTCAGCCTGTGCTGGAATTGATTTAACATTGGTGGGATGTCTCTCTGTTGGCAGCACACGTGCCTGCGTACTTCCTACAATCCGCCTATATCCTCACGCCTACCCCCGCTTCTCTGGACTCCCCGCCTCATGTGTTATCAAGAAAAAAAACAAAAATAGATTGGAGATTATTTTTCAGGCATCCTGTCACGCTGCTATATGCATCCTCTCTGGAGAGAGAGAGGCGCAGTATCAGCTTGAACATGTTTAGGCGTTTTATACATTTGATGACTTTTTCGGCACAGAGGCGTCATTTGCAGTAGGAGTTCATGCTAATGACGTGTCACACTTTGCCCTGAAACTGTTGTAAATAAATATCTCATTTATCAACCATCCTTCAAAATATGAATTAACAGTTTCCAACCTAATCGCACATTCTCTAACACAAATGTCACGTGTGGCCTTATTTTAAACTCGAGCTGCGTCACTTAAAAATAACGGGGCGCTCTGCCGATTTCGCACTCAGAGATCGGTTCTCGTCGGGAAGCACTGCTCGGCCTGAGAAGAGGAAATGTCTTCTGCTTTCCAAGGTCTAACAACAATTAACCCTGATGATGTCATAAGATCTAACACATGACACAATTAGTTGCATAATGGGAATTGGAACCAAAGTTTTTACTTGTAGCTGGCATGACACAGAACTCACCAAAATACCACCAGCCAATTAGAATTCAGATGGAGCACACTACGACTGTTCTCAAACAAGGGGGGCTGCCAATTGAGCACACGTTTTAATGCTAGAAACCCAAGACCTTGAGTGTCACTTCAGACAGGCTCATCTTGAATTGTGACTTGGTCCTACCTCTGTATTATCTTTTATCTTTGAACATTTCGCTGAAAGTTTCGTACTGTTGCCATTCGAAGTTTGATGTCCTAGAAGGGCTATTAAAAATACGCCGGTGATAGAAAGAATCAAAGACTTAACTGACACCAGCTTGTGCTTGCCACTTGAGCAGTTAAAAAGTGACCTCCTTCGTTCAATTTAAAGGCTGGCTGAGTCTTCATAGGGACACAGCAGTAAAGAAATGAGGTGATGTGTTTGAGAAGGCTGGCGCTTACATCAAGGTGCCATTCATTCGTCCATCCCCTCTGCGCCGAATAAATCTCTGTCACATCTGCCACATTTATCCTTCACTGGGCCTCACAGCGTTGGCAAAAAAAAAAGAAACTGTGCCCATCCCTAATCTATCTCTTCTTTATTCTCTGGCAGGCATGACATGCAACAGCGTGACGACAGCCCCTGTCCCCTCACTTATTCATGAAAATATATTTTCAGAACAAACATGCCCAATTAAGAGTTAACCACCTCACTTCAAACTCCCTCACTGACAGCAATAGAAGCGGGGGAGGGTAATCGTGCTCAGGTGCCCGCAGAGCTGGAGATCCACGTTAATTAATAATGCTTTATTAAGCATCCTAATGGGGTTTACCAAAGAGCTTGTTTAAAAAAATAATAATAAATAGTCAAATTAAAAACAGTCGAGACATGTGAACCAAATGGACCATAACTTCAGGGGTAAAGCTCCGTAAACGTGTGGGCACAAAAAGTTGAGAAAGACCTTTTGTCTGTCACTAGACACAACCGCCTCTAAAACAGTGGGTTTTGTCACTTGGCAACAGCCAAATCTTTACTATGAATAGAACTTTAAATGATTAAAAAAAAAAAAGTCTGGAATTGTCTGGAAAGATTAGCGACAATATCAGAACAATGTTCACTTCTGCACTTTGGATTTCTTGTTAAATCGAGCATGCTGCATCATTTGCTGACATCTTTCATAGGAGCTAATCCACCCGTTATCTAAAAGACACCTTTGCTTAAAGACACATTGAAGATTTTGACAATGTAATAACATACTTTATAATCAAGGTCAGCGTGTTAGATGAAAATAAATAAAATAGTTTAACTTCTTTTTTCTATCTCAGCATCATGTCCATGACAGAGAAAAGAGCTCAACGCCCGTCAATAAATCATCCACCTTTAAACACAAACGCAACATATAAGAAACGTGTTTTCTACATTTCTATATCGACATATCTCTATATTGTTTACATTCAAGTCAGTAAGTGTGAACCCCTTGTGTATGCACTACCCTTATTGACTATATGTGCATGAAATCATAGATGTTGGGTTTGATTCCCCTGCATTCAAGGTAAGGCCAGAGATGTTTAATAAGGACTGCCCAGTTGTTTCAAAAGGGGGGAAAAAAGCAGGTAGTTAAAGAGTGTGACAGAGAGCCATATTGATAATGTTGGACCGGCACTTTGCGTTGCCTAATGTTGTCATTTCACTTCAGATAATTTGTTTACCATTGGACGGCTGCTGCATTTCCACACACTCCAGCACTATTTTCCCCTCAGAGCTAACTGCCCCCAATTTCATCGCTCTGTGCCAATCAGGCCTGGAAATTACCGTTACGGACACACATCCAGGCCACTTCAGAGAAATAATCAGCATGCTGTATGTGCGGCATGTGGCCACACAGCACCAAAGCTTAGCCCAGGATCATTATCAAAAACTATTACCCCTCTGGCCTGGGCATTTTATACCAGCAATTCAGAAGCACAGGATGGCTTCAGAATATGGAGGAGTGGGTGAGCTGGTCATTATGTATTGTAGTCTGGTAGTCAATGACCACGGTTTCTTTTTCATGGCATTGCTGCAGGTAGATTTCAGTTCTCCATAAGTGGAGGTGTTGAGGTGGGAGACAGGTGTGTGTGTGTGTGTGTGTGTGTGTGTGTTTTTGAATCTACTGGTGCTTTGATTTGGATAAAGGTGTGATTGCTAGTTATTCATATAGATCCAATTGCAATGACCACCAGAATCTATAAGTCAAATATCTTATTTGTTATATAATATAAAGAAACATCTCCTACTCGCCCTGCTAATACATTTGTGTAAACCACAAAGAACAGACCCCACAGGAACCAGAAAAGTGAATTTCCCAAGCACATGAACTCTTTTTTCAGCCTTTTCAAAGCTTTGTAAAATTACTACTTTACTGTTGTAAACGAACTCTAGCGATGTCTTTTCTAGCCTCTAGCTCAATGAAAACACAAATCTCCTGCCCTATTGTAACTGCAACTGAAACGTGCCTGTCGCAATGCACACACGGACCTGCTACTCCTCTGAAGCAGTGACACACATTCGTGTCCTTCGTCACCAGACACTGATTGGCCGTCAGCCCACAACTCCAGCACGCATTCTCTCACTCTCACCGTAGGTCTACTGGCCATGATTTGTGCACTTTAATTATCTGCAGCAAGATCATTAATTTGACACTGTCAGTGAAGCATGCAGCTGTGCGATTCATCAATCCATACAAAAAGCATAAAAGAATGGCTTCTGTCTTGCCCGTGGTTATATGACTCCCCTCCATGTTGCTGAAAGTCAGTTTCCGATTGGTGATAAATGCATTCTGTGAACTTTCTGCCTCATACAACATAACATTGTAATTACAGCGCACTTGAAAAAAGAGAAGGCGGGGATTCTTATTGCAACATTTGTGAGCGTTTATGTGTAAAGGCAGAATGTCTGAGTTGCCTGTAATGGCCATGGCCGAGCCACTGACGTTGTGATTGAACCTGGCACTTGGGCAGTGGTGAAGTTTGCTCAAAGGCGCTCCTGAGGTACAAATTGGAGGTTTCACAAGTGCGGGACAGACGTGACATCACAGTGACCTTGACCTTTGAACCTATTGTCACTTCATCCTTGAGCATAGGTGCCACATTTGAAGAAATTCCCTCCAGGGGTTCCTGAGATATTGCGTTTACAATTACACACAGATAGACAGACAACCCGAAAAACATTATGCCTCTGACCACAGCTGTTGCGGGCAAGGAGGCAGAAAAAAAAAAAGCAAGCGAGCCCAATTTTCAGTGATGTTGAAGCAACATTAGTGCAAATAGTGTGACAAGATATATAGCAGGGGAAAAAAAAAAGCAGTCTAAATACTAGATGTGGCCACTGAACGTCACACTTTAATCAACTACGTTTTATATTCAAATTTATTCAATTCAATTTTATCAATTCAGAAGCAATGGGTCATTCTTAAAGAAATTGCCTTCAGTGTGTTCTCAGAAGAGGAAATTACATTTCACCAAGAAAAAAAAAAGTGTAACTTCAGAAGGAACTGCATGAATGAGAAGACCTCAATGGTATGCTATGGTATTTACACTCTGCTCTAGGTGACACATGTAATAATGACAATTTTTTTTTTCTTTTTTTTTTGTCAGATGCTGGCATTTGAAATGTTCTAACCTGCTTTCCCCAAGGTTTTGACACCCCATTTCTCAGAGCAGCTCTGCTTTTGTTACATGGGCTACTTCATAGTTCTAAAAATGTAATCCCTCAGATGCAGCTGGCAATGTTACAACAACAGTTACCAATAATGAATATTTCATGAAGCTCTATCAAGCCCATTAGAGGAGGCCTGTATTACTATCAATCTGTCTTCCTCTTCAGATTGTTCAAATCCTTTTTCCTGCCTGTCCACTTGTAAAACAAACACTGTTGTATGCGGACTGATAATATGCCCAGCCTATCTGTGCTGCGAGATGGCTGCCATTATTAGTAAGATTTGTCTGTGGGAATGCAAATTCATGAAGCAGAGAAGATAAACATCAGTGCTGCCGGAATACATTGTATTTATGCCCTCTCTCACACTGTGCATTAGTGGAGCATGACAGTTGCCAAGGCATAATCAAGACGGATGGTCTCCGATGATGACTTCTAAAAAATTACAAATGGCAAACAGCGGGAAGGCCTTGCAGGCACTCGCTTTTTCATCAGCTATACAGCCAGAAGAAATGAGATTCCATGGACATCAGAAACTGGAATATCACGGGCCACAAACAGTTTATTAAATCTCTCTGTGCTGCATCTTTTCTGGCAGTTCAAATACCATCTGGTCCAAAGGTCATCAAGACATCATGAGCCATGGAACGGATTCGTATCCTCTTCAAAAATCCAGAGCAGTAAACAAAATAATCTGTTTTAACTTAAGGATAAATAGAGACGTTCCTCTAATGATATATATATATATATATATATATATATATATATATATATATATATATATATATATATATATATATATATACATATATATACATACATACAGGTCTTCAAGGTTGTCAGCCTCTAAGAAGTCCATGTAGTGTGAAATCAAACACAAAAAGTAGTCCACTTACATGATGTATGTGAGCTTTGTTCTGGAAATACAAGACCTAGTCTGACCGCTGATTGTAATTACTGTTATAAAGCAGCAACTCCTGTGGGCTGGTTTCCAAGGTAACTACAGTTCAAAGAGAACGGTTCAAATATTCTAGTTAGCATAAATGTGACTGAACGCCACATAACCCTCCTCCGCTGGCTGGTATTGATTAAAAAAGTGTGGGGAAATGGAGCGACTCGCTCTGCAATCCGGACTTTTTTTTTTTTTTTTTTTTAGCGTACACATTTAAATAATAGGAAGCAGGGACATAAAAGAGATGCAAATGAGTGAAGGAGAAGGGAAGAACTTTGGGCCTTCAGATGGGGACTGATTGAAAAGGAAGGACACCTTCTGTTTCTCGGCTCCATCGCTACATCCTTTCTTTTTCAACTCTGACCACTTGATCGCCTCCTGCCTCGTCGATGCTGTCTGTCACCGGAGTGTTTGTTTATTTGAATGTTTGTTTTCGGAGCTCAGGGCCAGCATTGCTATTGTGTCTTTGCTGACACATGAACACTTGAGTGTTTACTGAGTGTATGATTTGAAGACACTTGATGATTTGCAAAGGGAATGCGTTTGTGCAGAGAGGGACCTTCAAAGGTGTTCAAACTGAGCCTACATTGGGATTGATTGTTTCCATTTAGGAATGATGAGCATTTGAAACAGACTCAAGTGGCTGATTTGATGGATGCGGTGCAGAGAAGGCCTTTGTCCATAGGGCATTTTTTTATATATTTTGAGAGAGAGTCCCATTTTTCCATTACATGATATGTCACGGGCACAGAAAGTCACAATAAGCTGCCTTTTGTCCAGCCATAACTCATATTTTGTAGGGCTGACAAGATAAAAGTGTACCTTGACTTTCATGACTTGGAGCGGTCTCTTCTTTGAGTGAGATTAAATCAAGAGATAGATCAAAGCCCTCGGAAAATAAAGCCAAAAGGATGTGTCTGTGTGCTGGGTTGGCGATGGTGTCCACCGCATGTAAAGGTTTTAATAAGTCAAAGGAGTTGCTAACAAGTCGTAATGCTTTAAACAATCTGAGGAGGTATTTATTCATTCAGATTTGAGGTAATAACCCATCTTCAGAATAATATGTTTCATATATTTAATAAAAGCCCTTAATTATGAATTAATGAACACCTTTAAGAGTCTTTTTTTCCCCTTATTGTTAATAAATGCATTACTTGTAGATTTGGTGATGTCTATATCTAGGCTACGTTTCTTTATAAATGTTTAAGAGGAAACCCACAATGGGAAGTGACAGACGAATAGACAGTATAGATAGACAGATAGACGGATAGATAGAAGTGGAAAACATTGTCACATCACTTTTTCTTCAAGGTAAAATCCTCATATTTCCCATTTCCTGTTGGCTTCAACAGATTAGAGTAGAAAGAACGATACAGAAAGAGGGATGAGAGCCCCGCTCCTACCATTCCTCAAGAGACGCAGCAGTTAATGCTCACATTTCTTCAGTTGAGATGGATTTATAATTATCCACTTCCAGTGATTAATGGTCTTATAATTATCTGTGATGAAATATATCAACACAGACTTGTGTGGCTTCACTCACAATCAAATTGCACGATAACAACAACACTGTTAGGATGAGAGGATAAGCAATGTGTTAATCATTGCAAATCACAGTGCTAATTGCTAACTAAACAGGATATTTTCACAAACGTTGGCTTGGATACACTCCTCCAACTGCATTGTAGCCATAAACCTTTGCCACTTTCAGAATAACTGACATAACCCGTGTCACCGTTCCTCATTGTTGAAAGATTGTATTTATTACATCCTGAATTTGAACAATCGTCAGGCAGAAACCACAATGGTCTTCCGGGGAAAAAAAGGAATGTAGTCTCATTAAAAGCGATGCTCTCGCTGAGCTTTCTCTGACTCATAAAATCCCCATTCGCCACCCTCCATACATACAGTGGAGACATCCATTTTCCCTCTCATCGTCTTCAACTATTTGCTTCCCTTGGAGACGGCCTCATCTCATTCTTCTTCGCTGGCTGCTGTGACATTGAAAGAGACCCCTAATCAAAACATTTGTCTTTCTTTCTGCCTGCGCTCAGACCGGTGAATGAGAGCTGACACCAGAGGGAGATGTATTTGTCCCAATCAGGGCCTCATCTCCGTGTCACCGCCGGGCGAGTGTTTTATCTCGACAGGCCACTGATGAATCCGCCACTTAGCCTTGATTTGGAGGAGCGGCTCGCCACTGCCAAAGTGCCAGGTTAAATCACAACGTCAGTGGCTCAGCCATGGCCATTACAGGCAACTCAGACATTTTGCCTTTATACATAAATGCTCATAAATGTTGCAATAAAAATTCCTGCCTTCTCTTTTGTCAAGTGAGCTGTAATTACAATGTTATGTTGTCCTAGAAATGAAAATGACTACATTTTCTTGGATTCCCATTTGTGTTTATGTGAGTGTTGTGTAAGTGTCAGTTATAGTTTTAGGTTGGCTGATCTTTTAATTTGTTTTATCTTGTAAATGTGGCATTGCAATAGGATTAATGTTCATTTCCACGATGTCTGCCTTTTCTCTGCAGAAAGTAGAGTATTACCACTTCTTAGTTGGTGTTATTGAATTGCAGATGTTTGCCCTCAACACCCATATGCTTGTGCCATGTCCAAAACAACTCAATAGACGAACAAAGGTCAAAATATTGTAACCCGAGTTCAATGAGCACAGGCGAGCCCTCTACTGGACTCTATGGGTAATACTCTCCTCCAATCACAAGGTTTGCTCACTGAGAATCTGCATAAACGTAGCCGGCCAATCAGGATGTGTCTTCCCGAATGTGCAGGAACCCCACAATATATATGGCAGTAAATAAGGCAGCCCACCCTGCTGCTTAAGTTTCCTACACCTTCTTCAGCAAACTGCATAGGAGTCGCAAGGCCCCCTTGGTATAGTGCTCCGACTGTGCTTATATAACTAGGGTTATATTATCGTAACCTTTGCTCAATCTCAGCCAGATGAATGCATGAATGCGTGACATTGACCCCACCACACCGATACTTACCGACTAAAGGTTTGTCATCACAGCCCACCTATGTCTTTCATAACCAAGGTTATATCAGCGCAGAAGTAGGGGGGGCCCAGCCAACCTAAGTAGTATGTAACTGAACTGAGTAGAGCCATGGCCTAACCCTGCAGAAGTGAAAAAGACACCCTCACCGTGACGCCATGCTGAGATGGTGTCTCAGGATGGATGACTGAAGGCAGCTGCGGCTCGCTCTCATCGCAGCGACAAGTGTCCCGATTGGCCTGCTGCACTTATGCAAATTTCCAGTAGGCGAACGCGTGCTCGTGATTAGAGGAGAGTGTTACCCATAGGTAGAGGGCGGAGCTTATGTGAGTTTGAACTCGTCCCGTGCTTCATTTTCTGATTCAGATCATAATAACAGGGCTTTAATGAAAACCTCCATTGGTCCATTAGAGACGATTTAAGCCGTCCGGTTAGCAGGTCGCAAGGCGTCAGCAGCTCTACACATAAACGCAGGTGATGAGGATGAGTGTAACACATTTTGGATTTAACCAAATGCATGTCCATCGCTGCGAGCTTTTTCTGCTACATTAGTGGGAGAAAAAAAGTGGAGAAAGCCATGCCTGTGTGTGCGTGTAGATAGAGATGAGAGGCAGACTCCTGCTGGCTACAGTACCTGTCAGACAGAGTGGAATGTTGTTACAAGACAAGGGAGGAAAAAGAGGCTTTATCAAGGTGTGCAGGAATCCACTGACACGAGATAAGAGGCCTGAGTCGGAACTACATTATGCCACACCTTCACTAAGAGGACTCTGTCAAGACAGGAGTAAAGATCCATTTCAGTGTAGGAGCCATCATAATACTTGACTGCAGAAAGCCATTACCTTTCAAGTATACACTCTACCTTTAAGTGCATATAAGGCAATAAGCAGACACTTCATCCTGTAATTTCATTTGGATTCTCAAAGCCTTTCTTTGAAATCTACTCTTAAAAGGATCAAAAATATATTATTTTCAGAAAGCTGTAGGCAATGTCTTTAAAGTGGTGAAAAATGGTGGAAAGCTATAGTGTGGTTGGAAGTCGGCTTTTATAAGTGGTGTTGTTTACGGTCAGGACACAAAAGAGATGATGGTCTGCAAAGTCTGTACGTCATGGATGGCACTTGAGTTAGGACCTCAACAGCGTGTCCTAGAGCGTCCTCTAGTCGTCCACGTGGTTCTCCAGTAATACATCACCAAGCCCCAAATGGGACCACAAAACATCTCCCCTTGGACTTGCTTTCACACCACCACCTCATACACAACACCCTTCCCGTGAAATTCTCTCAATCAAAGCTTCATTTGCATTTCAAAGTAGCACTTTACAGCCATGCAGAGGACATAAAATCACACCTGCCTTCAAATAAATAAATGGGAATTCATAATGGTGTAAAAAATGATATAAAGTAAGAGCTGGCAGAAAACTAAGCTTATCATATTTTATGTCATTTACAGTACATTAGCAAATGCTATAAAAGTGCACAGCTGTGTGAGATGCAGTAGTCGTAGGATTTAGGGGACTTAAGGCAGTAATATAAATGGGGGGGTAATGATAGAAAAAGCTTTGCCAGAAACTCTGTGGGCAAAAAGCCTAAAAAGTAATTGAAAATGCTTCCCTTTACTTTTATCATTTTCTCTTAGGAATCACACGGCATTCTAAATACATCTATTTATATAAAAAGTTGTTTATCAAACATGGAAATAAATACACCATGTGTGGGACCCTTCGCCTTAGTCAAACACATTTTCATGAAATGTTCTGCCTTCAACAGATGCTATGAATCTTCCTCTTTGCAAATAAAAAAAAAGGGACATTTTAATCCATAAACCAAAATATACTACATTTTCAAAGGCAGCGTGGACTTAAATTCACTCCGCTCGACTGATGCCGATCACGACCAGTGAGACTGGCCTGACCGGACTGCGAGGATCGCTTCTGTTGGTTATTGTTGTGGAATCAGTAAGCGAACACAAAAGCCATATAATAGTCTTCAGTGGATCACAAGAGCGGTTTGATGCTGGAGCTCAGGTACCTCTCATCTTAGGTTACTGTCTCTCAGCGCTCCTGGCCTCCCCTGAGGCATTTTGCCACATCCAACTCAGCAACCTGGTTACTAGACTGTGAAGCCCCAAGAAAGCCTCTTTTTTCCCCAGGACTACTCCTCTCCTCTTTTTTTACCAACCTCTTGAACTTTCTTTTGCCGACGGCAATGCCTGGGGCTATAATTCAACTCCCGGTAGTGAAAGAGCTTTGAACCCCCACACTCCTCCTAACGCTATACCTCTATACTCCCAACCAACATCATCTCTACCTTTTATTCTCTTTAATTGTTTTCTAATTTGATAGCAGCATTGCTGTAGCCAATTTTGCAGTTGGACATTTTGTAGAAAAGAAAACAAACAAACAAAAAAAAGAAAAAAAAACATACACCCTCACTTCCCTAAACGTTAGCCTCTTCCACTCTTTTAACTCAGTTGGGTGCTGATTTGACTTATGACTCAGACAAGGTTTTATAAAGAGGTTGCTTCTACTATGAAGTGTTCTGCGAGAAAGTGTGTGACTGAATAGTTCCCCTCACACTTTGTATCTCATTAACATTAGAGGGAAAAGTCAGGTCACTGCCAATTCCTCTTATCACATTTTAGCTGTATTAAGGCACAGCATACACAAGAGACAG
This sequence comes from Cebidichthys violaceus, assembly GCF_023349555.1. Lineage (NCBI taxonomy): Eukaryota > Metazoa > Chordata > Actinopteri > Perciformes > Stichaeidae > Cebidichthys > Cebidichthys violaceus. Next base: position 5,623,698 of record NW_027176262.1, on the reverse strand, counting down.
TTAGAGAGAGAGAGAGAGAGAGAGAGAGAGAGAGAGAAGATTGAACGCTATGGGTTTTTGAGTGGAGTGCATTTGCCTTACTGAAAGCTGGTTGGGAATAGCGACTGTTGCAGATAGAATGCAAAGCATGAAAGGCAGGCATACAAACTGTACCATCCAGTGTAGAGTTCTCTCCAGAGACCGGCTATATCTCATTATATCAAACAATCTTCCACTTAAACCTGTTCATGATCCAGGGTGGTTCCCTACCACCTCGCCACTTAGTGTGCGTGGGTACTGGGTTGTGGAGGCATATCTTAAATTACTTTAAGTGGTGATGACATGGGTTCTACACCAATTAAGGGCCCTCTCAACAAGAAGCAGTCGTGGTCCTCTGCAGTTTTTACTGGGCACTTACGGGCTCTTCTGCGCTTGCTTTTTTCGCTTGGTCACTGAACTGCCTCGTGACTCCAGCACTCATGGAGTTACCCTTGGCTATTACCTTTGGCTGCCATTGCCTTGGTTGTCAGAGCCTTTGTCCCATTGCTGGGCAGAATGCCAAATGCAAGGCAATTCTGCCCAGCCTCTAACAAAACACACACACAGGCATATAAACACAATCAGGTGCACACACAAATATATGGGCATATAAATATGGATGTGCCCGCATACATAAATGGAGTGCTGCTTTTGTAGACACTAATGGAGATAATGTTGCGCTATTGAAGGTCAGGTCAGCGGAGATTAGAGTGGCTGCCCCGCACTGACAGTCTGACCTTTAGAAAGCTAGTCTTCACAGCGTGACTTCCCTCCTGTTGCCTTGCATGATTTTTTTTTGTGGCAATGTCTAACTTACACCTACCTACTTCTACTGCTTCTACCGGCTTCTACTCAACGCATGCAATCGTTATGGTTCGAAATATGACCGAGCAGCCAGTCTCAAGGCTTTAGAAAAAAGAAAAGAAGTTAGTACTAGAATCTCCATCAGAGAGTACCACCATGGGAGGAGTTACATTTTGGAGGGCAGGAATAATAGGCCGTAAACCACGACCTGCACAGATGTCCGGAAACGCACCTCAGCCGCTGTTTGAAAAAGGGCTATAAATGAACAGTGGCATTGGAAGGTGAGGCTGCAGGTACATCTCAGTTAGCGAGTGTGTTGCAATCAGTTGTTGTGAGTTGGACTGGCGATGTGACGTGATGCCCTTTGGGATGATAAAACATCAGGTTCTGTTATGCCACCGCAGACAGTGCTTGTGCGTGTGTGTGTGTGTGTGTGTGTGTGTGTGTGTGTGTGTGTTTGTGTAGACGTGTGCTTTTTTTTTTTGTGTCAGTACCCTTCAGTTGAGGATGAAGAAGAGTGGAGCCATGACTCCCAGGGTGTTTCAGACTACCTGCAGGATGACACCTCTCTCCTGCACCTGGCTGCAGAGGAGCAATTAACATGTCACAAGCTGAACCTTCAGTCCTGAGCTTCTTCTGACTCCGTTTGACTTCTTGTGTCTCAATTTCTTTCTTTCTTTCTGCCTCTCTATCTATAACCTAGCCTTTTCACAGCTTTTTTTTTCCCCCACTGCTGTCATATGCGCCCCACAGATGACTGGATTGCAACAGTTAATTACGTAGTGGTTGACAGCAGGTGTCACGACTGCAACCAATTAAAAGAACAGACCTGTGATCAACAGACGATTGCAGCCTTCAAATGGAACTCGTGAGCTCGTGGTTGCAATATGGGAAGTGGTGTACTCAGAAAGCTTGCCGTTCAAGTGGTTAAGTCTTGACGAAGACAGCTGCCAAGGAAAGGCAGCATGGAAGCCAAAAGGACAGCTATTTAGCAAGCTAGTGATCAAGTAAGGTATAACATGAGGTCGTTGAGAAAATCAACATTTTTCTCAGACATATAAAATCATGAAGAAAGAATCTATACAAATAAAATTACAATATATTAACGTACCATACACTGGTAGCGGTGCGTCAATAATGCAGAAACTTATGTAATGATGAATGATGAATAGTTCACAAGGCTCAAATCTCGAGTCAGAGATGAGTCTCAAGTTGTTGAGGATGAGCCTAAAGCCAAGTCTCAAGTAACTGTGTGGGCGTCTTAAGTGTGACTTGAGTATCAAGTCCCAGACTTGAATCCCCCTCTCTGCTACTGATTAATGGTTGCTCACATGCATATGATTTAAGTTGTCCAAAACCATTTATGTTTAGTTTTAAGCACCGGACAATTTGCTACTGAACTGCAAATTGCTTCTGCCAAAGCCTCGGTGAATAACAAAAAGAATGTATGAAACAAGGGCTGAGCCTGATAGGAGGATTCTTGAGTGCTGTATTTAAGTGGGGATTCTGACAGAAATGAACAGTGCGCATTAACATATATCCCTTGTAGTGACACCATTATTACCACTTTGTTCTTTTATACCTACATTTAACCTTGGCTGAAATAGTGCTGAATATGAATAATAGGTTGCAGGTCCTAACCTGTGTGCCGGTGATGCCCTGAGTTTAAAAATACCTCCAAATACATTACCAGGATGGGGCAGTATGCATAATGCCTGGCCATTAATTTGCAGGTGCATATTTTTTATGAATAATTATTGCTGGTATCCCTGTATCTCTCCGAGGTAATGAAATTATCATCCAGAAAATGGGATGAGAGGGACGGGTGGTGCCAGAAGAGTGGAGGCTGATAACATGAGAGAAGACACTTACTATGATTATTGAAAATAGCATTATTAATAGAAGTCAATCGCAACTGAGTTTCACTTCAATTGGAAATAACTAACAGCAGCCCGCAACAAATAAGAAAGAAAGAGAAACAAACAACCCGTTGTATTACAATGTGTTTCTTTTGGGCCAACACGGCATGCTGTCCGACGGTTGGAATGATGCACCAAATGTTTCCAGTATGAAGCATATTGTGGATGTACTCATTGATCAGTATTAATCTAAACCAGGCTCTATCTGTGCACCCACACACACACCCACACACACCCACACACACACACACACACACAACTTTTTTGAAGTTGTTTGTTTTGCACCAGGGCAGACAGAAACAAAGTTTGAGAAGTAATATGAGCTGAGTGCTCATGTGAATCAGATTAGCACGAGGAGTCCAGACAGGAAACCATAGCATAGACACTGTTGCTTAATAAAGCCAGTGTTTTTGAGAGGGATATTGCAAACTTAATAAGGGATATGATTCCATCTGCAATATAAAATATATATATATATATATATATATATATATATATATATATATATATATATATATATATATATATATATATATAACAGTAAAGACATATGAACAGAAAATGGCAGGTGTGAGGTTTACAAATGTTATCCTGCGCAACAAGGACAGACACTGTGTTTCTGCTCAGCTAATGGCTGCTTGTCTTCACTCTCACAGTTGGCTCTGAGAGATAGAAATGATTTGTATGCATTTTTCATCTATATGGGACACTATCAAACATTGATGTTGATATCCCTTTCGGAGATGTTGATCGAATAGCCTTCTTACCCACAGTATATCTGCCAGCTGCCTCATCTGTGGGCAGCATGCATCAAAACTGGGTCTGACATAATGTGACTTTTCATCTGCGGGCTTTGGAGTCACATAGGTATAGATTATGTCCTTCTCCCCCGTTTCTCTCCTCTGCATGGCTGTATTCACCCTCTGCCTCCTCTCTCTTTCTCCGAAGCCCAAAAGCATATAATTTGTCATCTGGAGAAATCGTTCCCCTCTCTCTTGCCATCATGGTTGAGCATATTTTTTGTGATCTCCAGGATCAAGGGGGTTTTCAATAAAGACGACTCCATATCATCCAGTGACCCTGGCTTCACGCTGCAAGGCTCCTAATGAGCCCTCAGCAAAGAGGCAGATTTTTTTTCTTGTCTGTGCCAATTGAGCTGTGACCCGGCTAAGGCCTTGCAAATCAAAGACGTCTTGAGTCTACTCATTATTTACTTGTGACAGCTAGCGGAGAAACATGATTAAAGCCAGCAAACCGAAATAGAGGGGAAAGGAGCGGAAACGGTGCCGTCGAGATATGCGGACTATTTTTTTTTATCAAATGTTTACTTTGCACTTAAACACAGCTGAAGGTTATTGCTGGCAATTAAATAGAAGAAAAAGAAGAAAAAAAACATAGATTGGCCCACACAACAGCAAAACATTCTCGCAATTAATTCGCATCGTACTGTAGGTGCAGTGTGTGTACGTGAATGATGGAGAATGATTGCTTTCCTGCGTGTCTATGAGGAAGATGAAAAGATGACATAGCTACGTCTCTGGGACCATCAATCACTGCTTGGTGTGCGCATGTCCAAAACCTTTAATATTTCAAAGAGTCACTTTGTCTGGATGCTAAAGAACACCGAGGACGTCAGCTCACCCTATGCTTCTCATATTCATGATGTTATGTTTAGGAAAGTCATTACCTTGGCAAAAGGTTGAAAACATGAGTCACAGACGGACATGTTCCGAATTATAAACTCACTAACAAATAGCTCAGGCTGCCGTTTTACAACAAAGTCGTCTTCGACAATTAGGAATTACCAAACCTAACATTCCTCCAATCAAAGATATTCTTCATTAAAGATGCTGAAAGCGCTAAAATGTGCAAGCTACCTCAAGAGTGCTGTAAGGGCTTGCTGTGTTTACCTGAGGGGGAACCGGAGGGTTGCCGCTACGCTTCCGCGACAATGCCGTCGGTCGGGACAGCGTTATTAGCTGGAGCTGCTGTATGAGCGCGGTGGGAGGCGGCGGCGGCGGCAGTGAGCTAACCAGCAGGGCACGCTCACATGCACGAACACGCTGTCGAAGAACTCGAGACTGGACCACAAACAAAGCAAGGAGAAGCTCAGGGGGGGAGAGAGCGGCTTCATTCTCTGCTCAAGTAGACATTACTCCGTATATCTTTACATAGCAGATAGTTGTTTGCTGCTATTTTAATGCTCTGAATGTCATATATTGCACCTTAAAGAGAGGTCCCGGATGGAAAAACAAACGTAACGCGTGGTTCAGTGCTTATGCGCTGCCAGAAGATAGAAGCTGACAGTAGACTTTGTGTTATGAAAGCTCCGCTGCTCGAGCATATGTTGGCGCAGACAAACATACAATCCAGACACAATTTAACCATTAGAGGAAGCTCTTAGATGTCAAGGCAACGTGTACTAGAGGAAGAGATGGAACAGGCCTTTGGGGAACTCAGAGTGAGAGAGAGAGAGAGTGAGAGAGAGAGAGTGAGAGAAAGAGAGCGAGAGTGAGAGAGAGACTGAATCTAGCTTATCCTCACCAATGTGGAGAGGGCTTAATTAGGGCCCGGGCATTTCATTAAGGCAGCCATTAAAGTCAGCTTCGTTTAGTACAACACTGGCATGCCACAATGGGACACTTGAGCCATCACACACTCTCTCACACACACACACATGCACATGCATGCGAGCATGGCAGCGCTCATAATGCAGCGGGGCGAATTCCTTTCACTGTAATTAATAGGAACTCTCCAATCCCCCACCTGGCGGGTGGAGAATACATATTGTATCCTCCACCCGCTTTCCTTACACTCACAGGGACCATCCGTCATTTTTCCTTAATGTGTTTAGTTGCACCACACAAGGACGGGGGATTTTGAATGAAATCATAAAGGACACTTAGATTGCCGTTACATGGAAGACGGGATCCCATATATCACACCCCAGTGTGTGTTCATTTCCAGGAAATGACTTGAGCCTTATGCTGCAATAAATGGTCGATCCCTCCCTCCATCTCTTTGTCTCCACCTCATAACCACATCAAATAAAGAAAGATGGTACCAGGCAGTGATGTTGTAACTTTATTGTGTTACTGATTGGGGATGCATTTCATATGGAAAATATTCATTTTGTATGGCTTTGCTTCCCTAATCATAAACAAAACATATTGTGTCCTATTTCCAAAATTCATAATCCTCACTAAATGCAGGGGGAAAATGGTGTACAATGTGATTCTGCTTCGTGTCAGTTTAAGCCGAGCCATTGACTCGCTTTCCGCCAGCCTGCTTTCCATTCTTTCCAGTCAACTGATCTCTAAACCGTTTGTTAGCCTCTGTATGCAGGGACTGCACAAGTCATCCCATGAAGGGATTGGGAAGATGTGAAGACAGCCAAAAAAAAAAAAGAAGGGGGGGGGGGGCAAAAGTGAGTGAGAGAGAGATAAACTCATCTCTGATCTTAAGTGACAATTTGACTTGGCATTTTGCCAGGAGGACGCCATACTGATGAAAGAGTGCATAAATAAAGGATGCAAAGAAGATGTCAGCCAGCTATGGAGGAGTGGAAGAGACAGAGAGGTAGAGAGAAGGGAGGAGAGACAGAGAAGGAGAGTGAGCCGTTTGGACACTTCTGGCTAGATTCCCTTGCCCATTACAGAGTCTGGATCTGACTTCACATGCCATTAGAGGCAGTGTAAATCAGCAATTAGGTGCACAAATGAAGAAATGTCAGCTATTACCTGGAGCACAACAGGATGACAGACCTCGCCACGGAGCATTCCATCACAGCCAGGATCCCCCGTCTTACAGCCAGCCAAACACCCACACACACACACACACACACACACACACACACACACACACACACACACACACACTCACACGGGTCTCCACTCACACTTCAATCGAGCAGTTCCTGGCTGGTTTTGGCAAGAAGATGGCATTGAGTTGCGCGGCTCAATTAGATATGTTGTTGTAGTTTACAGTATGACAACTGCTCTCTGTGGAACTGTCACAATCCATTCCTCTACTGATAGATACAGAGAAAGTGAAAAGCAAGAAAAAAATGGTGTGTGTGTGTGTGTGTGTGTGTGTGTGTGTGTGTGTGTGTGTGTGTGTGTGTGTGTGTGTTTTGCTACAAGAAGTAAATAAAGTATAAAAAATAATAATCTATATCCCATACCTTCATTCAACTCCCCACATCTCAACTTCAGTCACTCCACAGAGGCAATGTTTATAACCCTGCAGCCATGAATCAATGGAACTATCCAAACACCCGTTATCCATATGCTTATTGCCACTGAAGGTTACAGGGAGCATGCATAAGGTGAAAGGCGTTGAAACACTATGGATAGCTTGTCAGTCTATAGCAGGGTTAGAACGTAAACAAGGAAATGCAGTGACTACTACAGACAATTTAAAGTTTCCAGTTGATCAGATCTCATGCGTGTGGACTGTTGGATGGACACACACCAGGGAAACAACATGTAGCCAGAATGTACTGCAACCCAACACTCATAGAACCTCTATGCCATCTAATGTAACAATAGATCTCATTTAGTTCATTTGCAAAAGTCTTGCCTCTCTGCACTCTACTATACTTAAGGTTTTTACCACACACCAGCAATCATCACCCCTCTCAGTTCATTTAGGTAGGTTTTGTTCCAAGGTAATGTGGGAGGACCCATAAAGTGGAAGGACGGAGCAGAGAAGGGGACGATGTGTGGTGTTGGAAAAAAAAAAATAGCCACTTTGCAGCACTGTCAACAGAGTTGTCCTAATTAAGCAGCCACCCAAACGGAGGCCCCTCTAATCCGCGGGCACACTGGCCTGTCAGACGTCCTGCGAAGATCAAGAACACACACACACACACACACACACGCACGTGCGCACACTCCACGCGGCAACTTCTTCCGCACACTCACCTCGCGCCCTGAGCCAGCTAAGGCATAACTTTACAGCGTTGAAGGGAATTTACACAAGTGTGATAAGATCGAACATGAGCACACAGTGCCCTAGATTTACTCCATGTCCAAGTGTTGGCTTGCCAGTGTGAGGGATTGGGTGCTGTGACCCAGGGAGATGGAAGCGCTAGACTTCATCTTGGAGCACCGCCCTCCAGGGATGTGCTTACTCTAATGCAACTTATTAAAGCAAACAGCTGCATTAGCCGTAGGGAGCCGTTTGTGCGAGTGTGCGCTCCACATGTTTGGGTGTGAGCAGTGTAGAAATTTACAATGGTGACAGATATAATAGTGTAGGCAGATATAGCACGCAACTGAATATCCTGGTTTTTTTCCGCGACCGCTGTCTTTTGCAGCATTCGTCAATGCCTTTTGAAGCAGCCCACACCTTCCATGATGATTAGCCTGGTAATTACATATATTCCCAGTTCTATGCCAGCGTTAAATGTCATTATACACCTCACATGGCTTCTTCCTCTGAGCTAGGTAACACATTATGATAGAAGGCCTTTTGTTATTCCCACTGCAACCTCAAACATCTACAAAACCCTTCTTTACACGCATAACACACGCACATAACACTCTTGTCATCACAGCGCTTGGTGCAGGCTGACATTTTAAGTTTAAGGGCGGTATCACACCAGATGCTATATGGGGAAATTAAAGTGACACCAATTCACTCCTACTTTGACGGCAGGTCACGGGTGCAGCTGTCTGGCATGGAAAAGTGTTACTTGCAGTTATGTTAAACAGTATCCTTGAAAGGTATTGGCTTTATTGGCCCGAGTTGACCAATTGGCATGAGGGCTGATCCAGTAAACAAGAGGTGTGTGTGTGTGTGTGTGTGTGTGTGTGTGTGTGTGTGTGGAGTGGGTATATTAATTCTGACATTAAATTTACTTTGGACTTTGGAGGCCCTCCAATCTGAATTTGAGATATTCTGCCAAATTTCTTTTGGCCCCCCAATACTTTTGTGTGTGTTTGTGTGTGTGTGTGTGTGTGTGTGTGTGTGTGTGTGTGTGTGTGTGTGTGTGTGTGTGTGTGTGTGCTGTCTTGATTCTGTTAGTGTGAGAGAACTCATCATGGTTAGGGAGGCCAGGCTGAGTGAAAATGAATAGCATGTTGACTGGATGTCTGCAGCTCCCCTGTCTTCCCCTGACATTGCAGATGCTTCCCATTTAGGTAACGGAAAGCTGGAAGGGCTTGAAGATGCTGGAGATACTTGGAAGGATGAGGGAACACAACAACCATGCTGCCGAAGGCAGCACCTCCCTGCATAGAGATGCGTTTTTTTCAGGCTAAGCCTGGCAGCAAGTTTACACTGCAGCCCCCAAGCGCATGACAGGCGTGGCATACAAAAAAAGCGAGCACCATCTCCCAGATGGAATAGGAGGAGATGCCTGTTATGAAAGGCGTGGAATGATTTCCCAAAAATAAAACCGCCCATCTAAGCAGAGTTTATATTCTTGCTGCATCTCTCTTTCCCTCTCTGTCTCTCTCTCTCTCACTCACATACGCACAAACTCAGCTGAGTAAGCACAGATGCCTGAATGACTTTTTACCTTTGTCCAACTTCTAAATTCCCTTGCCAAATGCGGTTTGTCTTCGACCCTCTTTCTTATAGTATAGGGGGCCATCTGAGCAACTCTGCAGTAGAATTGTTCTCTGTTGGGTTTAGAGCGGTGTGTGGGAAGGATTAATGGGACAGAGCCTCCAAAACATGCCGCAAAACCATCATCTTTAGCCCTGGCAGCAAGAAACGCACACAAAGGGGGTTAGTAAGATGAGCTAACTGGCTGGCTGCTATCTACCACCCCCCCCCCCCACCACCACCACCAAAACAGGGCTTTGTATGCTAATGAAACTCCACAGACAGCAGGCAGGAGAAAAATGAGAGAGGCATTAAATCATGCCTCTGCTAGCATTAAAGAATAATAATAATGGAGAACATCGAGCCGTCTCTCGTTATTGATGTGTCTTTCATGACGTGCCTCTATTGAAGAGAGCTTGACACTAATGTCTGCCCTGTGGCAGGGAGAGAAGGAGCATCAGAGACAGCGGCCGCTGTTCACTTATTTGCATAAGGGGAAAAAAAGAACGCTGTGTCAAAAACATCTACAATAATAATTTAAAAATTCAATTTTGTCCTTCTTATGAGACTTGGAAGTATATATTAACAATAACACTCGCATTTACACACAATACAGCGTTATCATTTCACTTTTTTATAGATGTCTGTGCAAATGGTTTTGGAGATTGGGAGAGATGAAATACTTATCAAGTTGGCTGGAGGGAGGAGAAAGCTGATATTGCAGCAGTTTCTCTTCAGCGCACCCGTAGCCTGATTGTAGCAGAGTTTAGTATGGGGAGACTCGTGCCCCAGGTGCCACCTTTTGACGGTTAGGCGCAGATGGATCTAAACCACCATTTGCACCACTGGCAGCACTTTGCTTCCATATGCTGTGGAGTGGGCAGGCAACGTGGGACGCTCAGCTGGCTGCATGGAGTGGGTCAGCGGGCCAGAGTCCTTTTGCCAAAGGCTAGCTGTCTAGGGATTCTCTGTCTCTTTGTTGTGCATGGCATTGCGAGCATTCTGGCAACTGACTGACGCCCATATCAACCAAACAATGGAGAAAAATACTGAAGAGGCACAGAACATCACCGACTTAGAAGTAAACAAGGAACACAGATGGCAGCACAAGGATTAAGCTGTTCCACAAGACCTTCATGTGAAGAACTGCGTAAAAAGCCAAAACAATAGTAATAGTATTGTTGAATACAGTAATATACTGTAGATTTTGCTTTTTGTAGACAAAACAACACTGAACATCAACAGTGAAGATTTGACAGTGGTGTGCAGTATTTTCATTTGAACAGAAGTCATGGAGGGAGAGAAGCTACATGCATCCACCATTTAATCATTGTTCATATTCCATTCTGGAATCAAACAACATGGTATTAATTCCATGTTGAGGAGACGGAATTGTGACAAGGATTTCATTCTTGATTACATAATATTGATAATCCTAGCAAGCATATGGCAGGCACAGAAGATCAGATTTGTTTCTCTTTTCAGAGTAGTGTGTCCTCATCACTGTGACATGTTTGACTGTTTCTATATAACTGCTTTCTGTTGAGTAGATTCAGTAAGTTAAGGCTGATGCTATGCTTGCCTAATACCAGCAAATATAAAGTCATTTTTTTTCAGTCTTGCATCTGAGAACCATTTCAGTCAGTGAATCTGAAGTTGCTGAAAGGTCATTTTTTTGTGTACTTTATATCTCTACATATCTAGTTAGAAACCTCTGTTTTATATGTAATTTAAATTTCCATTGATGCCCTGTAGGGTATGCACTTTGTTTATTTGACAGATTATGAGGGTTTTTTTTCAATGCTGCCTTTTAATAAATGTTCTGTTCCATAAAGCCGTCACTTGACTCATCCTCTTTTGTGCTTGGGGTTTAATGGGTTATGCATTTTTAAATGTAAAACTGAGCTCACAATTTTAATACTGGGCAAGAAATATAAAAGAGACATGGTTATTTAAAGCATATGTCTGCAATTTACAGTAGCTGTTATCAATATGAAGAAAACCTAGCAGTAGTGTACTGTAACACATACAGTTTAAAACCATTCATACAGATTACAATAGCAACATTGTAAAAATACAGTGTATTACCGACATGTTGTCTAGAGCGTTACACTGTGAACCTCATATTTATACTGTACAATACCGTAATAAAATGAAAGGTAATATACTTCTGAATTAAATTACGGTATAGCAAATGTGCAATAATACTGCTAACCACTGCTGCCAGTAGTTTACTGTAATTTTATGAGAATATGTGTTATAGTGATCCAGTGAAGGTGAAAGAGAGGACCTTTTTTACACTTTCATTCAAGTACAAGCCCATATTCATTCAGTTTTAGTCTGAATATTTTTGATGAATTAAGTGTTTCCCATGGCAAATGTCCTTGCCATGCAAAGTTATGCTCAATGTGGTACTATGAAAATGATGATAAACGACTCAGTTTTTGCAGATTAATAGGGAATAGTTTTAGTCTCAATGATCTAATTATCTTATTCAAATAAACAAAACTGTTGGCCATTTCATTCACCCTGCTCTAAATCTGCCGTTTGGAGAGAAGCTACTTGCCTCTCTAAAATGGAATTCCCCTTCCCCCACTAACACCACTTACACCACTAACACCACATTCACCTCCTCTCCCTCTTGGTCAGCCAAAATACAATATCACAGACAGCCCTTTAATAGCAGCAACAAATGTGTGTGTATATATACCCTCGGTCTATCTCGATCATTCTTTCTCCATCCTTTTATTTGTCTTTTTCTACAGTCCCCAGCAGTGCATTCTGACATTGAGGTCATCAACCAGCCGGAGTTTTGGTTCTATTTCGGATTCCAATCTGTTTTTCCCCCCTCTGTGCATTTGCACTGTACAACCTAAGTTCCCAGGGCTCCACCTGTATGACCCCACCCAGCACCTACGGTCTGACTAGACACCCCCAGTATATTTCTACATGCGGTACAGCTTCATCAAATCTGTTTGTGTGTTCCTCTGAGGAGGGCGGGGGGGTGGGGGGGGTAATGGAATAGTGTCTTCCTGGGGCGAAGGCTGAGCGCAGAGATGGTAGAGAGCATCGTTAAAAGCATATGAGCATGCTCATATGAGCGAGAGGCCAGGCCGCTCAGGAAAGGCCAAGCTTTTATAGGGACAACCTTTGGCTATCAGTGCAAGCAATCAACATCTTTTCTTTGTCCAAGGCTCTCAGAATCCCTGTGTTTTTTTTACTGAGCTGTGGGTGTCCTTCTGAAGTTTGTTGATTTGTTCTATCTGTGTTTAAGTCACTCTCTCATTCCCACACACACACACACACACACACACACACAGTCTCCCTTTCTCAACATTGTTGTCGTCACACGGCCCTGACAGAATGTTGAACCAGCAGGTCAAAAGTCCCTAATAGGTTGTTGGTTCTCAGACACAATAATGGCGCTGATTCACTTTCTTTATAACACCACGGTGTTAATGGAGGGCCAAGGGTGACAGTAACACCATATGAAAATAATAGTGTTTGCCATGTACCGGCTTGTTGATTTGCTGCTTGATGGATTTTTAATATTCACTGCCCGGTCGTTCCGGATGGTCGGCTGTGGCCATTTAGCAGCTCAATGCTTCTGGACAGGAGCTGTGCAGCCACCACAGAGAGGTGGCAGGGGTTAGAAAAAGACAGAAAGGGTAGACACTTCAAATTAATGATGGTCTGCGGCAAGTCTGCCCCGGCCTTGGCCGGTCTGAGAAGGGAAGATGTATGTTCAACGACTAAAAGGTTTGTTCTAATTAACAGAAGTGACTGTGTCTGGATGGAGGGCCAATAATCAGGTTTGGAAGGACGAGGAAGAGATTGGGGACACGGTGACCTGTGAGGGGAGAGCGCCGAGCAAACAGAGAGGTATGAAGAGAAGGCAATGCAGACTTGGTTAACCGACTGAGACATTCAAGGTGCCCTCCTAAGACCTTGTAGCAACAACCTTGAGTGACTCATTGATGTCAAAACACCTTCACTGTAGAGCTATATTGTTGTCTTTGATAGGGCAGTGAATCACTCCCATCCCGGAGGGCACATTCCACCATTTTCCGGCATAGTACTATGGCCTCAGACTTGGAGGTACTGACACTCATCTCGACCTCTTCACAATTGGCTGCAAACCAGCCCAGTGCATGCCGCAGATGGAGCTAATAGAACCACATCATCTGCAAAGAGTAGACGTAACTCTTATGCTTCCAAACAGTACACTCTCCATTCCCACAGCTGTGCCCATGAAAATCACAAACCGAAATGGTGACAAGGGACAACCGTGGTGGAAGTCAACACCCATTGTGTTTGACTTTCTGCCAAGTATGCCGACACAGCTCTCTCTTTGGTTACACGAGGAACGGATGACTTGTAGCAAGGATAGCTTTGCTACAAGACGGTACGCCATATTCCTGCAGTACCCTCTAGATACTAGCAATCAGACTAACAGATGTGGACCACAGGACCATCAATTTCACTCTACAAAGACACATGAGTGCCACATTGCGACTGCATCAACTGAAGAAAGGTCATAAATCATCCACCGCCGAAATACATTTATTCAAGTCTGTAAGTTAACGCATTTTAGAGGTATCATGGTTTCCCACAATGCCCAAGTAAACTTTGATTCACCTGGAGCTAATGCTATACAATGGGCATCTATCTCCAAACAGTCTTTAACTTGTATAATTCATTGTTTCTAGTTCAAGTTCTATCTGCAACTTCTCTTAAAGACTACAGAATACTTTCAGCTCAGGCACTGTGTTATGAATTCCCCAGCATTTGTAGGTAGGCCTAATTTGACACCTGCCTCATCATTTACAATTAGGCATTATGGGATGTAATTGGCCATCTGCCTCTGCCATCTTGTGTTCTTGGAGAGGGGCCATGTTTGTTTCCTGCTGTTTAGAGAGCCAACACACATGGAGATGCCGTTGGTCTGAACGTGACCCCTTCGTACTTTAAGCTTAACGAAGAGCAGTGGGAGAAGAACCTGCAATTCATCATTCCATTTTTACATGCAGCACAGACGGTATATAAATAGCCCACATAACATAGCCATTACACTGTGTCATCAAAGTACTGCAATTACTTATTTTACATGTTTTGGAGGGAAAACTTAGTAGAGAAAAAACTAGTATTTCTAAGGCTTAGTTCTAGGCTGAATAGTGGAATTGATTGTTGGTGATAAATTAGGCAATTTTGGGCAATTGAGATGGGCAATGCAACTAGTAAAATGCACCTGAGCAAAGACAGAGTCATTGAGCATAATTAAACCCTTTTGCTTTTAAAATGTAGAGCCATGGTGACATCGAGTGGCTGATGAATATTGGACAAAAACATGCAGAGATTGAAATGGAAAGATTGAAAGAACAGATATATTTTGCCTCTTTGATTATCCTCACCTCTCGTGAACTCAGAACCCTTGGCAGGTACTGTAATTGCTCTGTTCATCCTGTCAATCACAGCTAACGCTCTCCATAGCTGCTCCCACTTTTAGCTCCACCTGTGACCCGTCATCTGCTTGATGTGATGGCAAGCGCCACATTTCTGATGACAGGCAAGAAAATCTTGAGTGACAGTGGCTTTCTTTCCTTCATCCTTGTCACTCACGCTGCCTGGCCACTGGGAACAAGTGTTTCAATTTAGCTTGTTGTGTCCGCACTGTAAGTGCTTAGCATTGGCAGTGAAGAATTATACCCACGTGCATTTTTTTTCAGAAGCCCCATGGTTGATGCTGGCATTAAAAGCCCACAAGCCACTGTGCAATAAGTAAATGACCTCATGCATGTTGCAATGATCAAAAGAGCCTTTACCAGGCTGCCAGCAGGTTTCATTTGGCTTGAAACATATTGTTTCCTGCGGTTTGAAGAGTGCCACTGAAATTACTACTCTTCCTCTCTTAAAATGTGTTATTTTTAGTCCACTATCAAAACAGAGGGGCCAGAGTATGTGTGGGACTTAAAGTGTTTACCCGCTGGCGTACTGCAAAAACAATAGCTCAGTCTCTCCAAAACGCAGATTTACTGCTTGCGGGAACGAGGGTGCTGCAGTTTTGTGTGCTACAGTCTTGTTATTTGTACTTATTTTCCAAATTAAGATATAATATTTATTCACCAATATGGTTAATCTTCTAAATTTGGACTAGGTTCAAAATTGTTTCACTGTAGGTCAGAAAACTCAAAAATAAAGCATGTCATTCACAACAACTAAATCCATCAACCAAATAATCACGATCCAAAAAATGCTCTGTGACAAAAACACCATTCCAAAAAAGAGATTTCCAGCATAACCCCAACACATCTTCACATAAAGTACCATTTCCCTTCTCCAGACTGGAATGGCTTAATTAGCAAAGCTTAAGGCACGCACATTCCTAAGACATGGGCGTGTGTGTGGCTCATTTCAAAAGCCACTAATAACAAGTTGAGGTACTGCCCATCAAAATCCATGAACACCCCACAGGGAATCTTGACCACAAAGAAGAAGTCTTGCATAGAAGGATGGCTCCTCTTAAATAAGCTTCACATCAAACACAGTCCTACTTGTTTTATTCTATTTTATTTATTTTTACAGCTTTAAAATTGAGGGTGTCTTTGTGTGTGTGTGTGTGTGTGTGTGTGTGTGCGTGCGTGCGTGTGTGTGTGTGTTACAGGAAGACCAGATGGCCAGAAAAGCTAAGGTGTTATTTTACACATTATTTACTTTACTTTAAGTTATTGACTGCACATTTCCATTTCAGATATTGTACTTTACATAATCTTATGTAGAGTATGTCCCTCTAAGGAAACAGCAAAAACGAAAGCCTATTCAACTTCTGAAAAAAAACATCAACACACGCACGCGTAAACTCTTCTTTGGACACTTGTTTACTGCTTAATGCCTCAAGTCCATCTTGTACTTTGGACGCTAACGGGTAAACAGAGGCCCAGGTGAACATAACATGCTGCGCCAGCCAGCAGACATCTCACCGATTTGTTTCACTTTTCTGGGATAGATCTAATCAATTCCTGTTGTCATCAATACTGGCGGAGCAACTTGAGATGAAAGTGAATCAAAGACAATATTCTTGCACAGGGTGTTAGATAAAGGCAGTTTTGGATGGGTGAGAAGGCTTTGAAGTACTTTGTTTCTCTCATACTTTTGTTTATCGTATAGATTCTCAGATATTACTGTTGTCATTTTATCTTGTGGAAGTAAATGTGAGATACGGCATATGCCAGATTTGAAGGGCTTTTTTTTTTTTGTCATTTCGCCGTAATTAGACAACAGGACAGATAACAAGGAACGAGCAAAAGACCGACGCGCACTGCTCAGATTCAGATTGAGGAAGCTGTATAGTTTGGTGGTATGAATCAGATCACTGGGCAAGCAGGATGGCCACGATTTGAACTGTTAAGGCTGTGGTTACATATGCAGCATGCAAATGATGTAATACGGGGGTGTATTTATGCAAGTGTTTGCCAGGCTGTTGTGTATTTGTATACTTCATGCTATTTTTGCATCTTTTAGCCTCTCTCCCATTTTGCTCTTTGTCACTTCTGCATCCTGTGCTGTTTTTTTGCATGCATTCCCTCGATAGTGCTCAATATAAAAGTTGTTTTACCACTACCTCTGTCTGTCTCTCTCCTTTGCACATGTTTTCATGCACAAAGATCTGCAGTGTGATATAGTATACCCTGTCACAGAGGTGGGAGTCAGCTGGTTGCTGTGTCACTATGACAAAACATGACAGATGTGTTTAGGCAGTGGAGTGCCGGACCTGCCACACAGCATTAGGCTCACACAGTCAGAGAGGAGATCGCTGGGTATTCCCACACAGGGAGTCCAATCATAGACATAATAATGGTTTGTCCACATGGAGGATCGGATGTCTGAGCCGGCCTGAGAGACTGCTGCAGAGCAGGAGAGGTGTAACTTCAATCTGCCAGGATATCAGCGATTCACTGGTGGGTTTGTTGATGTGGAAATTTTCGAGGAACATTTAATGATTCTTGCAGCTTACATTGAATTTCAATAGATGAATTCAAATGACTCACATGTGCAAAATGATCAAAGGCGATCTCATTATTCTTCCGTCATTCACTTCACAGACTTTTTTTTAAAAATCCTGATTAATCATTAATTCATCATAAGGAGGGCCATGCACACACTGTTTGGGGAACTGACAGATTTGACAGGCATCCAAACGCAGCTTCTCATGTTCATATTTCATCTGCTGCTCAACCTGTCTGGGAGCCAATGGGTGAACTGCAAAGCAGACTATTGTCCATAAAAACCGCAGCTGATGACAGATGCCTCTTGAAAAATTCAGGTTTTTTTGTGATGAATTATGAAATGGCATTAGGGAAGTTGTGGAGGACAGTTCTTCTCATTAAGGCTCATGGTCAAACGAGTCCACCCACTCCATAAAAGAAGTGACATGGAAACATAATGAACACAGCCTTTTGTCCCTGTTATCGGCTCACCTGTGGGTAGTTTTACTCTACTGAATAATGGCAATTACCCCGGATCCCCTGATAGCAACTTCAACTCAGTTTAGTTGCCAAAAAGAGTACCAAAGACACGACTTTGTGAGTAACCTTGTGAAAATGGAGCTGTGATTACCATAAAATTAACTGCCAGATTCATTACATAATAAGATGTACATAAAATGAGTTGAAGGGACCCTTTGCCCTGGACCACGAGGAGTACTTATACAATACGATTAGGCTGAACTACGAGGAATTAGTCCTATAAGTCCAGCCAACGCATGTGAGGAAAATGACACTCTGGATGTATGTTTTCACAGCATAGGTTTGCATATCAGGAACCTCTTTACCAATTAGCCTTAAAGATACCCATATAATCCTAATAAATGCTGTTCAATTGAAGTAAAGAGAAAAAAAAATACGAAAACATTGCTTGAACCAGACTCACTGGTTGTCTGGCTGACTATAAAGACATTTTTCACATGTCAGACCTCGAGTACTTTACCGACACACTGGTCAATTAATGATGTCACTTTAGCAGAAAATAATAAATACACGAATCAGTGCTGCGTCTAAAATCGGACACAAAATCCATATCAAACATGACGGCAGAGCAAGTTAACTTCGACATGGATGGTTTTTCACACCGCGTACAGCTCTTCTCCTTTTTTCTGTTGCTCAGGTTTCGGAGGCGGGTTAACCAGCTCAGGTGAAAAGGTGTCTGTGTAAGAGAGGCTCCGTTAGTCTCGATCTTTGTTAGTGAGTGATACACCACTCGGTGGTGTTGTTTTAGTGCCAGGGCTGCAATTTATGAGTCTTTCTATAGTGTGGTCTCATTTATGAAGAAAAGTGGACACATCAGGCCCGGGGGAGTCGGTGTGAAGTGCAGCTGCTGTCAACACGACTGTGGTCACAGCAGAGGTCAGTGGTAGTCTGACCCTCTGGCTAAAAAACAGGTCCCCTCATTAAATACCATGGACAGAGTCTCTGTTTCACTCTTACTTACAAACTAACATGTGCATTTCCACACACTTCCCATGTCTAGGTTTGCACAGAGGGGTTGTACCATGCAAACAAACTCACAACATTAAGGGTTTAGGGTTCAGTATATGTTGCAGTCTCATAAACATCTGGTATCCTGCATGATATAGAACTCCGAAATTAACAAACAATAGTGAATCATTGGTCAGGCACTGACACCCAAGGGTCCCTCACATTTTCCTGAACGACCACTCTCCACGTCACGACCACCCACTCAGACAGAGGATCCATCCATGATGAAACAACAACTCAAATTTAGCACAAGAATAATAAGTGATAAAAGTGCCTGCAAATATGACACTGTATGTCACAAGCCTGCCCACTGCTCCCATCCTGAGTCATGCGACCGTCGCCATGGCAATCGAGTTTCCTGTTGAAAGCCGTCCGCCAATGAGATACTGACGTCACTCTGTTCGGTCAATAAGTTCCTGCTTACAGCGGAGCTTCTACCCACTAATTTGTCAGCCGTAGGCTTTAGAATATGCACATTCCCTTTCTTTTTTTTCCCTCCCCACTACAAGCACAAGAGATCCTAATGAGATTGCACATGTTCAGCTCTAGACCGAGAGTCGTTTTGACTTTATACCTTAAGCTAGGACTGAATTCAACACTTGATGTTGCGGTGCGGGTGTGACATTTCCCAGGCAAGGGCATATTCACACACCTTTCACAAGCCTCGGCTCTGGGGCAGAGGCTAAAAATAATCTGAGGATGTTGAAGTGAATCTGTTTCACAATAAAACCTCTCCTGAGCCTCGGCTTTTTACTGCTCCCTAATTGGCTGCAGGACCTTCTCACCTACTTTATTGGATGTTGTGACAGTGTGGGAGCCAAAATACTGCCAACAGCCAAGCAAAGTTTTTCCATTTCATTGTTGAGTCTCATTTTGTTCCTTAAATGTTGCAACAAAAAGCTCGAGAAATGTAGATCGTTACGCTTCGATCCTATAATTGCTCTATAACTTTGTGACTGATCATTGCAGGATAATTATCAGT
This sequence comes from Cebidichthys violaceus, assembly GCF_023349555.1. Classification (NCBI taxonomy): domain Eukaryota; kingdom Metazoa; phylum Chordata; class Actinopteri; order Perciformes; family Stichaeidae; genus Cebidichthys; species Cebidichthys violaceus. The sequence goes on along the minus strand of NW_027176262.1, from coordinate 5,603,890 downwards.
TTCTTTTCTTTCTTGAGATCACATAACACATAATGATTCCTTGGGTACATCCACCTTCCACCAGCCAAAACAAGGGAATGTCAAAAACAAACCATCCGGTGCATGTCTTAACTCATGAAGTGCTTAAATGATATTATACATGGGCTCTTGGTGGAGTTTATGAGAGGCAAAAGGCATATTTGAGTAGATGACTCATGGGAGCCTGATGCATGTAAAGAAGATTAGACGCTTGTTGCAGGTGTGTGAAAAACCAAACTATACATCTTGTCTCTCAAGTAGTTTGTTGTCAGTCTCCTAGATCCAAGCATCAGTGGAAAGTGTATAGCACACGTCAAATGCACTGAGCAGGCCACATTCCCTGGCTGTCGAAGATAACATTGTTGATCCTTTAAAGCTTTGATTAGAGGTTTCAGTGAAGGCACACAATACCAAAGAAAAAAAGAAAAAAAGAAGAAGAAGGGTACGTTCATATGAGATCACATCTCTTTTTACTGGGAACAGGAGGCAGAACAACACAATAATGTGCTGGTGCTGCTTGCATCCTATACAGAGCGGGGCACTTTCCATTAGCTGTCTTTGACTGCCACTGAGTAGCAGGATAATTAAAAACAATTCCTGTCATTTTTTTAATTATTAGGCACCAGGTGCTGTTCCAGGTCCAGCAGTCGTGCTCGACTGCTCCCCACCACCCTCGGAGCCTTTTAACCCTAATTGTCTTAAATCCACTATCCTGAAGCTACTGAGGAGATACACTGAGTGGTAGGAAGGGACAAGGGGACACTGAGGGAGAGACAAATAGAGATCTTATATATATATATATATATATATATATATATATATATATATATATATATATATATATATATACAGTAGAAATAGTGAGAATGTTCTGTGTAACCCCGAGCAATTCAAGACTCTCCCATGACTAATGTGTTCCATTCTTTTTTGCAATAAATTAACATAAACAATAACACAGATTTAAAATGATTTCTAAATTGAATCTCAGTGCAGTGAATAACCAGATTCTGTGGGAAAATGCAAAACCTTAGCTAAGCGGGGTATAAGTATTATAAATGCATGTTCTCTTACTCCTTATCACAGTGATTTAATTGGGACAATGGACCCTATTTCATTGTCTCTGACTCCCGAGTAGGCGCTGCTGCGCATTTACCACTGAACAAGTTGACTCATAAGCTGTGTAACCACCCCCACTGCTCCCCTCTCCTCTCTCCTCTTTGCTGTTAAATGCTAAACCGAGCGAGCCATGCTAATCGGTGGGAAGAGGCGACTAAAGCTACTGCTAATCCATTCTGGAATTACGGAGGAGAACAAATTAAGAAACTTCAACTCATTAGCTGAGCTTTAATTCACCGCCCCTCCTGGAGTAATCCCTAAACTCAGCCTCTCCAGTTAATTATACTGAGGCCCTGGATGAGAGGCCCTTCATTGTGTTGCTGTTGTTGTTGTGCTGTGTTAAGTTTGTGAGGTGTGTGTACGTGCGTGTGTGCCCGTTTGCCTCGGTGGTTTCAACTCAACAAGGCTAAAAAAAGAACATCAATATCACAGCAGTATCTGAGAGTGAGAATCAGAATCATGCTAAATATTATTCAGTCGGTAAGATAACTGCAAACCTTTGACAATTCCAATGATTTATTTATTTGAAGGTTCAGGCTGTAAGAGAAATGAAGGGGTGCATGTGGGTGTGTGTGTGTGTGTGTGTGTGTGTGTGTGTGTGTGTGGATGCACTTTACTATTTGCGGTGCGGGGCATGAAAGTAAACTACATGAAAATATAAACACCTTCGATCAGAAGATGAGAAATATGCACCGATTGCTTTTCTTTGCGCAGCTTTAAGGGGATTTCGGGAGCCCTCATGTGCATGTGGGAAATGGTAGGTACTGCTGTGATGAAAAGAGGCAAAGTCAGAGTCATGAAAAGAGTTCCTTTCAAGGAAAAGTCACCTGCGCCAAGCTACAATATGAATGATTTACAGGCGTTTGGCATTTTCTCTCAGCTATGAGTGTTGATACACAAACATATGATGCTGGCCCTTTTTTTGAGCAGGAACCGAAAAAAAAGGGTAAAATGAGATTTGCCAATTCTGTTTAACCATTTAAGTGTAGATTAATGCAGATTAAATATGTGGGACTGGCATGGCATGTTTCTGTATTCCAGCCTCTTTATATGGATTGTTAAAAAGTATTTCCCACATTAGTATGCAGTCTTTTTTTATCTAGTTATCAGAACGCTTCGTGTTCTCCACTATAACTGTGGACAAAAGAGGAAATCATCACCATTCACGTTTAATAAATGGCGCCTAACAAAGACAACTTTACAAAACAGTGTGCTAACTCAACATGCTGGACCTCAATTTGCTGTAACTCAAAAATAACATCAGTCAGTCCTCTCTAAAAATGCATGTTATACAATAGATGCTGCTCTCTGTGTTGAACTCATTTTCAATCTACAGCCACAAAATTTCAATCCGTTTTTTTTTTGGACTCCAGGTACTTTGTAAGTTGACTGTATTTGCCGTGGCAGCCAGCGCCTTTCAGAGTGGATTTCAATGGCTTTCTGAGCTGTGCGGATGGATTCACATTTGAACTTTGTCATTACATGGGCGATAAGCCAGCCATAAGAGAGGCTTTTGTAATTTCAAATATGGATAAGTGGTAGTCGAGGATCAAGCAGGAGCGATGGATGGATACATGGATGGAGGGATGGATGTGCATGCCTGTGCTTTAAATCCACTCCATGTGCCTCACTTATGTTGCCCAGAGACACATGCGGTGATTGTTGTAATCAGACGAAGCTCTCCGGGAGGCCTAATATGGAAGCTGTGTAATACCTGTTTCCAATTTGCTTTTGTTTACGCTCCATTTGCACAAGTGGCCCGGCCATTTGCAATCACCGCCTCAACAATTAACCCCAAGTATTGTGGACCAAGAGATAGGATGGATGCTCATGTCGCTCTCCCTCCCACACCCTGCTGTGAGCACATTGATTTGTGGACCACGGGAGGTTAGTGCGGGGGCCGCTTGCTATGGATCCCCCATCAGGCTAATAAAGCCCGGCATGACAGCTTTGGTGATTGGGTGAATAGGGGGGGGGGGCGCTGCTTGCGGCTGTTCTGTCACTGAGCAGTACATGCTGGTGCCAATCGCCCCTCGGTGCAGTGCCGTTTGTCTGGCCTTGTTGAAAGCACGGGTCAAAAAACTGTTCTGATGAGCATTTCAATGTTTGTGTTCCAGCAAAAAACACAGAGGTCCTCCATCACAGCAGGGTAAGATGTTTGTGGAATCAATTATGAGATCAGGCTCTCGAGACCAAAAACAGATACTTTTTGGAGGGAAAAAAAACAGCAGAAGTACTGACTTAGTAGATGTATGTGTGGTCACTTAACAGGAAATACACTTTGTCTTTTCAACTGGAAACTGCTTTTTTGTCTTTCTTTTTTCGAGCATCTACAGGCACAAAGAAAGAAAAGGACTGAAAAGAAAGCCTTGATCCTTTTTACTGCTCTTGATTAGTTTTTCTGCACATGGAACTTAAGCTTTTGTTCTGTTCGGCTCACCATTGTTCTGCAGTGTGATAATAGTCATTGTGTAGCAGATCTCAAGGTATAATACATGTTACTGAATGCATAACACAAACACTGGCATTTCAGCATGATGGAATTGACACATGAATCCCTTGACACCCTAACAAATTTTCACAGACACACACACACACAGACACACACACACACACACACACACACACACACACACACAGGCACGTTCATTCCTCATCGATGGATTCCATCTTTCCTAAAGGCTCAATCTGACGCCAGATCGGATCTCATCTTGTGCCAGCAGCTAGAGTGAGAAAAAAATAATAATCTGTCTTTAATACCTGAACCTAATTAGCTTTGAAATCTGAGGTTAATTAAACAAAAGAAGGTTAAATTAAGTGACTGGTATTTAAGTGGCGACACACCGGATTAAAACCACCCCTCTCATTCTCTGAATCACTCATCCCCGCTATCCACAAAAATCCTCTTCTCTCCTTATCCTCACACATTTTTAAGATGGTTGGACCCATGTAAAGGGGTCTATACTGCTACTTAACATAAATACTAGTGATTAGCATAGTCATCCGACCTAGGTGTATCCGTTTGTGCCTTCTTAATGGATGGCGCGACAGTGAAGAAAATTAGAATACCTGTCATTTACTTCATCTAATAGGCGAACAGTGAGAAAAAAGTACATTCAGGTTTCCCATAAATAGATGGAGTGCGGCCACAAAAGGGATCAGAGTGCTCCAATGAATGCTTAATTGTCATATCAACCAACGGTCCTCACAAAAGCTCCTGAGTGGTCTCACGGCTCTGAACAATGAAAGCTTTTGTCTCACCATAATCAACTTTTATCTGCAATAACGCACCATCAGCGAGCTCTGAGGTTAGGGATTATTATCTTTCGGTTTTATCATCATTTGGAGGACGCCTATGAATGAGGAGGTGAGCTGGTGTTCCTTACAATGCATTTTGTAAACCAAAAATAATAAAAAAGGAGATAGAAGTTTGAGTGACTGTAATTTAGCGAGTGGAATTATGGCTCCTGTTGACCAACATTTTTGTTTATTCATTGGCGGGTTACCCTTGCCAAATCCTCATATTCGGGATTTCTAAGAACAAAATACTAATTCTCCTTACTCCCAGTCACAGAGACTCCTCATCCTCACTTGCTGCAGTGTAGAGATGGATGGAGTGTTTTCAGCACAAGAACACCAGAGATACACAAACAATTCCAAATGATGTTGTATTAAATTTGTTATAGAAGCTGGCAAGCTTGAGGCGACTAAATTACAGGATAAATATTTACCTAGGAAGAAACATCTGTACTTCCACCAAGGCCATCTGAGAGAAAAGCCTGCCACATTTTGTTTGAAAGCACTGCCTCTCTGCAAATGACCTTTCGTGGGCGGAGAGAAAAAGCAGGTTGGCCATTCATTCAGTCCTCTTCTTTGTTTTTTTGGGACAGTGGTGACATAATGATAACCCAGCCGTCGCTGGTGTAAAGCCCCGTTCCCTTTATGCTGCCACCTGTGTTGCTCGCACAGGTTCGCCTGCACTCAGGCTTTCAGTGCTGGTTGCTCGTCCTCTGCAGCTTGCTAATGACTTTAACTGTAGGCTTGCAGAGAGAAGAATCCAGCTCTCGATGAAAGACCCCAGTTCTCTAAACCTATAATGCCTCTTCCCAACTATAGCATATATATATATATAGCACTATAGCACTGTAAACAACATTAAAAGACCAACTAAAAAAAACCTGCATTTCAAGGCTTCTATACCTCTAATGGGCCCTCTCACAACCTGTTGCCTCGCTGTTTTCTTCCACATGGTTGCCTGAGTCAAAATGATGAAGGCGACTTTTTGAGCAGCTACAACCTCTTTTCACGTGGAGGGGGAATGGCTGCGAGTGGGCTGTGTGCTAATGCTATTAGTGAGTTGCTGTACAAAGAGAGGTGAACATGCTTCTAAGAACGCCCGACGGAGAATCTATTCCCGGATGTATCCCTATGATCATTGATTTCCTGTGTAGGTAGAACCCACCTTTCCCTCTCTGCCCGATGTCCATCATTATCAGGTAGAGTTCAGCACATCTCCACCTCTGGGAGTGCCTCCACACGGTGTGGTGTGCAGGGTAACCTTATTGTATTTCTCTCTGTCTGCCCCCCTTGCCCCCCCCCCCCACCACCAAAGCATGAAAAGCAATGGCCAGAGGAGGGTGATTTGTATCTGTTGCCCCTGTTCCTTGTCTTAGTTGTCCAGCCTGTAGGCCATCGAGTCACATGGAGCCAGGTGTCAAAAGGAGTAATAGCACAGATCGATGTCAAAGGATGCACCGGCAACAGGGAAGCTTCCTTTTCTCCCACATTTCTGTCTTTCCAACTGAATGGAAACACACCGCCGGGGAATGGTTGGCGGTGGTGAGGTGCGCTGAGCGGTCGGCGGGGTGACATGCAAACATTTTTTTCCCTGTCTTACTGTGCCTGTCTCATGCCCCCAGGCAGAACATGCATCAATAGCATGCAGGTTTGGCTCGTCAATTTGCAGCCATGGCCTTTTTCAAGCACAAGAAGGTTGATTGCGTCTCATTTAGAGCTCTGCTGATCTATTTCCTCACCGCAACACCTTCAGTCAGGAACACTCTCGTCAAAGATTTGAACCATTTATTGCAACAAATGGAAATACAGTTAAACTTGGCGATGATGGCTCCGCTCTTTGAATGCTCCCCGGATTAGCCAGCAGCTACCAAGCCAAAACGGGGAGCACCGAGCAACAACCCCCTCCAAGGGTTTACAGGAATGAGCCAGAAGTACATTTTTTAAATACAATTTCAACCATTTGCCATGAAAGATGGACTCTGAACTAAAAAAAAGGGTGGAGGCTGGGGTGGAGGAGGCAAAGCTTTGCCAGCGGTACGGTCTGTAACAGCGTAGGTGTAGAATGAATCAGTGAGAACGGAGTCATATTTAAATAAACCTCCTTTGAAGTGAGAGTGGGCTGTGATTGGTGTGTGGCCGATTGGAAGCTATGATTCAATTGGCTGGCTGTCAGCTGGTTACAGCTGGGGAAACGTATGACTTCCGTGTCCTGCATGAACTAACTCTATGCCTCATTTTGTGGTAAAATGAATTCAATTGTTGGTTGTGTATAACTTCAATGTCATGACATTCTGAAATAGTCTAATCGTGTTTTTATTCACTGCTGGTTGGATAACATAGGTTACACTATTAAAAACAAGATGAAGCTTTTACAGGTGTTGACGTCATCTATTTCCCCGACGCCACTGAGAAATGTCCAAACTATACTGTACACTGCTGACTGATCTACAGACCAAACTTTGGAAGAGATTACCAGAGTAATCATCGAAATGTGGTTCCTCCAGGAATCAGTTATGAGAATGAATGGATTACATGAAAGTAATTCCAAGCTCAATATCAGAAACTATCCCAAAGCCAAGAAAACAGATTCTGATCTCATTCTGCTGCCGTGTCCTCCGGCTCTCTGCAGCGGTCTAAGTACCTATGAGACTCTCCAGTGCATAAACCACATTCGGTTTATAGCACTGTCAAGGTCACAAGTTCACCTGGATATTTTGCAAGTCTCCCGCTACACGCTTGCTCATGTCGTCCCCCCCCCCCGAATATTTGCGAATCTTGCAACAGTCCCTGGATGCGTTTACACACCACATACATACATAATCATATATACTGAGACAGACTTACACGAACACACACACACAACATAGAATGTAATTCAAGTATCCCAAAATTGTGTTTTGGAGAAGGTTCCAGCCAGTGTTCTCTCTTACAGTAATGATATGGGTGTGCATCTGTCACTCTCTGCCCGTGGCAAGACCCCATCTCCTGGGAGAGAAGGTAACAGGCGGCTAATCAGCTCCCTCTGACATCTTCATTGCAAACACACATGGGCGCTCGGTCGCACACGCACGCACCGATGCCCGAACAAACACAAAGACTGGCAAACACAGCGCAGACAGATAAAAAGGATTAGGGTCTAACAGGCCAGCAGACAACAGGACAGAGGAAGGACATGCTGTGTGTGTGTGTGTGTGTGTGTGTGTGTGCGTGTGTGTGTGTGTGTGTGTGTGTGTGTGTGTGTTAGTGAACTAGAGCTCTCTTTCTCTATCTATCTGTGCGTGCTAGATTATGTCTGTCTCTCTTACCTTACATACACAAACCTGCACGACACACAGTCCAATCTCTCCCTGCTAAACAGACAGCCCCCCCCCCGCCCTGCCTCCATCACTCCTCTGTGATTAACAGACGAGTAACGTCAAATTGCTTATTGACTTGAACAGAGGTTATTTATAACATCAATGTCTAATTCCCCTCAGGCCTCCGCATGCAACATCTTTGTGACAGGTTTATGCTTCAGCTTGTGCACAGGTTTTTGGCAACAAAAGAAAGCATTTACTACCCCGTGCCTGATTTCATTATTTCCTATTAAGCATATGCACAGTGTGCTGCACACAATGGCGCGGCAATAAGAATAGACGCGTGCATTTTTATGACGGTAAATGCAACAGGGTACGATTTACAATTCAATTTTGAGCATTTAGGCGATACGTGTATCCGACGCAGCTACAATAAGCCAAGAATTTGAATAAGCTTCAGTTGTACCGTGCCAACGTTGCTCAAAATGTCAACAAGTGTGGCGGGGGAAAAAAAAAAAAAAACAGCAACGTCCAGGCAGTTTTAATGGTATGATGCGTTGGTGTCACAGGGTTTCCTCAAAGCAAAACAGCGAAAGCACCACAGTAGGTAATTTATCAGTGTGTTAAAAAATAGTTAAATGTCCATTACCGTTATTTAATGTTGGTTGTAAAACGCTTCGCGGTACATTTTACGGACACGAAAGGCTTCTGACGGAGGCTGTTAGACCTGGCTCCACAGGATATTTACAAAATGTTGCTTAGCCCCGTGTCCTGATGATCCCCACTGTGCCGAGCATGCTGCCATGGCAATTAAACAATTTATAAAAAGAACAAGAAAGTTTGTGAAAAGATAGTATTACTTACATTTAAGTTAGTTATACCACTTTTACAAAGGATTTAAGAGGTAATCCAGTTTGGCTAAAGCAGTTTATTGAGCCTTTCCTTTTAGCTTTAGGTAACATGTTCTAAACGGACATGATGGTAAACGCTACAGACTATGACTCAAACACATCACTGCGACTTCTGTTTCGTGATCTGACTGAATAGCTGGACTTGTGTGGTTGGATTCAATGTGTTAAACTGCAATAACAGCAGAGGTTGCATCACTTGATGTGTAGCAGCTCTGGTTTGAACAAAACATTTTTGGCACTGCAGTCAGAAAGGAAGCGAGAGCATTACAACTGGAAGTACCACGACGATGAATGTATTAACATCAAACAAAACATGACCAGATGACCTAAAATCTTTTTTTTTATTGTATTGAAATTAAGTTACACATATTAGGCTTGAATCCTTCAGGAAATGGAAAATCACTGTTGTTGACACAATCAAACAGAATGTAGAAATACCAAGACTCACATCCAATTCACTCTTAACATTAGACAGAATGATGAAATGCAACGGTTTTCCCAGTCTGATTCATACTATTTTATTGCACTCTCTGCCCCGTCAATGGCCCTTTTGTACCCTTTGTGAATATTCTATAAAAGAGGACTCTTCTCTCCAGAGACAAGCATCTGTACTTGGGCCTAGTATCTCTCATTTGAGGGAATATATACCCCAAACGGACACAAAAAGACACACAAAGTCCCCTGACATTCTACAAAATGTCAAAGATAAAGAGAACATTGAACACACATGGTAACCACAAAAGTGCTTTTAAAATTGCACTCTTTTGGAAATTGATAAATTACTTTGTGCCCGTCATTTAGTTTAGTGTGAATGCATGAAGCACTCAAAGCCTATGCTCTTTTTGCTTTTTATTATTATTCCTAATTTCAAACAGAAAAAGGTTCCGCTCAACTACGACATATGCACTAGTACTTCAATCATTCATACTTTCAGAAACTTTCCATACAAATGAATGGGTTGATTGAACAAAATTGAAGTATTCTGGGTATTATTGAACTTTTGAATCTATCTAAAAACGTTTTTAAACATTCAACCATTTTTTGAAACAGAGTAAAATAAATGACCTCAAACTTTCACTATTCATACATAAATTAGCTTCGAAATGACATGACAAAAAAAGTTTCAATTGACTGCCATAGAAACTGACAAAACACTTTTTAAATCAGCTTCTCAGCAACCCATAAAATATTCCACATCTTTTATACACCATTGCTATTATTACATTTTTAAAAAGCAAGCAATCCAGTTTAGCGTCAGATTTTTACATCCAGCATTCACACCACAATTTCTTTAAAAATTGCCTTCTCTAGTTACATCCTGCTATTACCCCTTGAGCATACCAAGTGAATTATTCCATTCAATTTAATCATTTAAAATGAAAACACCAAGACAGCTGGATAATTGGAATAAACATCTGACAAGTTTGCCGAGGGTTAAGACTACCTCTACACCTGTCTACGAAGCTGCCTCTGCACACCTGCTGCCAACTTAGGTGGGATCAGCATTAGGCTGACGTTAGCCCAGTCTAGTCAGACCTAATCCCTGGGCAGAGGGCAAACTATTGGCTATTTTTTTTTCTGGAAGCAGCTTCAGAAATGATGCCCGAGGCAGAGCGGAAGAAGGAATGCCATGAGGTTAAAAAAACATCTCTCTTTTTTGACGTTCTATCTCCCATATAACCCTTCCTGCCTCTTGCTTACCTCTCACCTATTTCCCTGTGCCTGCTTCCTATGCGTGCTTGCACATAATGCACACACACACACACATACACACAAACACGTAAAGTTCACCACTGACAACCAGTGGGCTAAACCTAGCATTTACCTCAGCAGCTGGGTTCACCACCAGCTACAATTACAACCATTAGCATGCTTAATTAACAGATTTGCTGGCAGCTCATGCAGGCTGAGCATGGTTCCCCCTCACTGCCAAAACCACCAGTCCTCCAGAGATCCAACTCCCACACTGCCGTCTCACACAAGGTGGGCAATTTGTGGGAAGGCTGGAAGTGTACCATTGTGCTGATTTTAACCTCATAAGAGACAGATAATATAATATAAATATATATATTTTTTTGCTTGGCCCTCTGTCCCATTTGACCAAGGCTGTGTCTGATGCAGACTGTCGCAGCAGTGTCTTTTGACATGATGTGCACGGCCAAAAAAACTGGCCAAACAATTCTGTGTGAATAAAAACATCAAAGCTGTGTTCCTTCGCTTTGTGGCTCACTTGGGTGAGAGACATTGGCAGCAGCGTCAACTCTGGCACATGTCCGAAACACTTGAATGCTGCCAAGTGGTACCAATAAAGAACCACTTTCTAAAAAGGTCAATCCACCTCATGTTTTAAGAAAGTGAGATTTCTTTTCCTTGAAATTGACTGTCAAACATAAAATCTGCATTTTGTGTCCAAAGTAAGAAACAGTTATTTGTTCTGTTCCCACATGCTGATCATTTTGCTGCTAAACGCTTTGTGTTAAAGCCACACTGACTGCTACGCGAGTGGTAATGTGAAGGCAGGACTGAAGATTGGTTTCAAACAGCAGCCGTTGACCACTGGCAAAAATGCAGCAAACTCCATTAGTGCGTCATAACTGGAGATACGTGGCATTATATTGCACTGAAAATATCATCACAAAGACATCCATCACAGTACCATTTATAAAACTGCATAATGATGGGACTGGAAGTGACGTGAAGGTCTTACACTTTAGTGCGTCTCTTTGTAGGTGACGTCATCCAAACTCCAAAAGTAATACAAACGAAATATATGAAGTAGAGAGAGGGAGGGAAAAAAAATAGAAAGGTGTCATGGCTGGACAATCCTCAGTAAAGTACTTGGGGATAGGGATATAACTTTATACAACAACAATGTAACGCTACAATGATGCTGGAGGAAGGGAAAACCCAATTAGATGTGGGCACTGGTGCACAGTCCTCCGGAGAGGCCGACTGGCTCCGCTAAAAATGTATCATAGTGCTCAGCTTATTAAGATGTCATCTGTGCAAGCTCCGCAGGTTCAGGGTAAATACCCTCACGGCATATTCTTCTGTGGGCACGTCGATCCACCCTGTCGCCACTTCGCAGTCAATGACTCTTTAGCGGCCGTCTCTGGCTGCCTAGAACGCTTCACGAACATCTTGTGTTTTTTTGACCTAATTAGGCTGGAGGGATTTCGCTAAAACATATCCGAGGGGGGCTTTCCACTCGCAACCGGCAATAATAAAGGAACCTGCTGCATAAACCACCCAGACCCTACGCCAGTGCTCTCTGCTTACCTCTCTCTCAACTCTCAAACTTAAAAATGTCATGTCCTTGCTTTTATTTTATTTATTTTTTATGTCAGATGTGCTTGCATGCATTGTAACATTTGAAAGTTGCAGTAAATGTTTGTGGTTAGAGGTCCACTGGGGCCAATGTGCTAAAAGGTTGTATCTTTCAAGACGATCTTTGCAATCTTTTGTGAATCACGTATTGTTTGGTTTTTTTTCGCTTTTATCAGTGCAATGAATACCAGATATAGCAGTAACATTTACTGAGATTCACCATCTTTCCTCTTCACATTGCATTCATCCACATTATGAATACAGATATTGCCAGACTTCATGTTTATAAATCTCTCAATATCTCTTATCCACTAAACGCAACAACAATTTACCATCCAATTAGATTCCTGGCAGAGAAAACACTAGCCTGATGCAGTTATAACATTTGTTGACTGACTTGGTTTCTGCCAACATTTCCACACACACACACACACACACACACACACACACAGATCACACACACACAGATACATATATACATACGCACATATTCATGAGCACTCGTCACACAGGCTGTGTAGACATGTGAACGAGACATCTCCATAACCGGACCAGCTGACCTGAGACTTGCAGAGCTGCTGGTGACTTAAGGGAGAAGGATAATAGAATTTCTCCAGCCGCCTTCCTGTTAATTACAACAGACCTTGGCTCTGAATAAATATGTATTCAGTGGGTACATAAATCTGCATGCATATTGTACACAAGCAAGCCCTGGCCATCCAGAACAATGGTTGGATATGCAGCAGCAAGTAAATCAGAAAAAAAAAAAAAGACAAAATTAATACTAATTTTGTTAAAGGAGATGTGTTGGTAAAGTATTGCGGTTGCTTTTAATCACCACCAAGCCGCAAATGCTAAACACAGATGCAATGACACTTATGTAAGGCACTTATTGTCCGTGGTTAGTTGCTATGCAAAACTTTACGGAGCAATAATGTGACCAGAAATAGACTTAGACAAAGTGTATTTTATTATTCTCCAGTGTTGTTTAGTTGAAAGGCATCTTGTTGACCAACGTTACGGGTGGTTGGAATTTGCAAATAATAAAAGTGTTGCCTATGTCTTCTGTGTTCTTTGCACTTGCGCTTCACAGAGCACAAACAAGGACACTCCGCTGAGTTCAATGAGTTGTTGACAGATGGAAAAAGAAAAACTCAGAATCTTTGTCTGGTTAGCTGCAAGAACCACCAAACAGTTGTCTCGGAAATGTTGAAGCAATATACAGAAGACAGGATCCAACACCATACTGAGGGGATTGAGAGGAGAAACAGAGATCAGCATGTCACTGCCCTGAACTGGTTCATCTATGTATCTACATTGTTAGACTTGGAATGCACATGTACAACAACGCACAAGAATACAAAAACAGAACCCTCTCTCTCACACACACACACACACACACACACACACACATATTCCCCTTTGCTCTGTGGGCCAGGCAACAGCTGTGTTTGGTACAAGTGGAAGAGCAGCTAATGAACCAAACAGAACGCTTGACAATTCACATCTGCTGACACTCTCCAGCTGCTGCCAGCAGGCTGGCCCTCACAGGCCTCCCCAGACCAAGACCTAACGCCAGGGTAAACACCTGGGAGAGACATCACGGACACACACTCGCATCCATATATACACACACACACACACACACACACACTCACACTCACAGATTCCTGAAAATCACCCTTTGAGCGTGATCTCTGCAAAAGCCTGAGAAGGATTTCAGAATAAGTGAGGTCGCGGGGGGTTTTGATGCGGAGGCGGGAGCGAGCTGAATCCATTTGACCACAGTTAACATGAAACGAAGCCGCAAAAGCCGCAAATGAACGGCGATACACCTACTGTCTGCGGCTGCATAAATGACTCGATACATTTTGTCACACGCAGCGTTACCTCGTTATACCCCAGGGCACAACATCCCGTAGCAACGTGCCGCTCGTACCACTATCTATGATACCGCGCCGTGTATTTCACTTCACTGCCTGTGCGTCAGTATGCAAAGAATGTATTTTTAGCCAGGTCTGAATCCTGTTTGAGGAAGCAGCCTTGCAGCCTCTTCCTCAAACAGGTCCCTTAGCTATTGTGATATGGACATTTTTGGATGACTTGACTGCAGGATCATGGACATGGGCATGCATATACGCTTTTATATATATATATATATATATATATATATATATATATATATATATATATATATATATATACATTAGATAGAGGTAGACTGATGCTCCATCTGCCGTGAGACATGATGGAAGCATGGCTGGGACCACGATGCTAAGAAAAGTGCTCTCCTGGGTGCTTGTCGCTGCACTACTCTGTAGCCTCATTTAGTGAGAAATGTCTCACCTGTCCACTGAAACAGGTAACATATATATATATATATATATATATATATATATATAGATATGCTCACACACAGACAGGTCCCATGTGTCTCCCTCCGTCTCCATGCTTCATCTCATGTTTCCTTTGCACGCGCTCACTCACACATTTTGTTCTCACAGAACACTCTTTTGTCATCCTATCCCTCTCCCGCTATATCTACAATTTGCCCGGGATCTTAATGCGGTGAAAAATGGCTCGTCTTTTCTGATTGCATTTGATAACAATTTTTTTTTCAAGGCTCCTCTGGCAGCCGTTGAGGAGCAGTCCCATCAGCAGCTGTAGGTAATTAGCCACTATCGCTAGCTCTTTTGGCTCAACCGCCGCTGCTTCCCTTGGCCCAGTCGCTTCTAAGTATAACTTATTGGATTGTCGAGATAAACGAGGGCTGGCAAATAAGTGAGCAAGAGAAGGAGAGAGATGATAAGGGGTTCAAGGAGGAAGCAGGCAGAGGAGAAAAAGAAAATGCTGCAGAAGTATCAGGTCCTTGGTCATGACAAAATCATTTTTTTTTGTGATTACTATTTTACTTTCTTTCGACAATTGTGTGTTGACCGTGGTCAAATGGATTCAATTTACTCCCACCATGAATAGCTTGTGACCTTTTCCTAACTTCTCAAAATATGTCTTTTTTTTTTTTTGATTGATTAAATAGCACACAATAGAACACCCTTCCCTTTTTTTCCCCAACAATATTGGAGTGAATAGCTAAACCCAAGCCCTAGACGACTTGGGCATCATTTGCTGTTCACCAATAAGGTGCCGATAGTTGCTGACCACACGGGGAAAAAATGTGACTGAATAACTGTGATAAAAAATAATAATAAATAAATAAACACAAGGCAATCACAGAGAACAGAACGCCTCGTCAAGGACAAGCAGTGAGCGATAACACATGGAACACTCTTTTGTCCCCCATTGATTAATTCCAGGTCCTCCGCGCTGTACACTGGATACAGTGTCATCAGCATGCTCTATGTTAATGGAACTTTCACCAGGGTTGCACGAATCTGCTCTGAATAGAGAGCTGTTGGATTGTGATATGAGATTAACTGTTTTGGCAATCAAAAGCATTTGTTTGCTTTTTATCCTTCTTTCTGCTGGAGATACTGCATCTATCTTTAAAACCCCAGAGATGTTCTACTGACGTGGTAAAACATAATCACTTCTTTTCCTCATAATTGCAATGTCAATATTGTCACAGCCATTAATTGTGCGTTTGAAGTTAAACTGTAGAGTCTGATTTAGGAATGTCTTTTTATTTTAATGTAAAAGGGAGTGAAACAGAACCAGGACATACTTCAGCCGGTCACCAAATGAAATGGTCTCACATCGATGGTCAGAGGACAGTTCACTTAAGGCAGGGGAATAAATCCTGCTTCTCTGGAATGATGGTTCTTCAGAAGACTTGCCGACCAGCCACTAAACAATAGTTATATGACCTAAAATATTTTGGTTGCACGTGTTTATCAAATCGCAGGGTCCTTGAGAAAATGAAGAGGCGGTTGAAAGCAACGGAAATTATTAACATAAAAAAAGAAAGAAAAGAAAATCATAGATTTAAATGGTATCATGTTGCATTGCAAAGTTTGGCACCTGTGTGCGTACACGACCCAAAGCAATTACTCCCATGTCTGAAATGTTCAGTGTGTGCTAAGTGATCAGCAGGTACTGCTCATGATCTAATGATATTTTCTATTTTCATCACACTTTACTCAAACTTGTACATGAACTCAACCTTCCTTTTTTGTGAGATCTTCATCCTAATAACTTGAAAATGAACTTAATTGTTACATAAATTCCAGGTAAAGTGAAATCTGAGATTGTTTCCAAACAAAATATTTTGCATGTTAGAAAATATTTGTTAGAAAACATGCGTAACGACTGTGAACTATGTAATGAATACTAAATTGTGGATTCAAACTGTTTTTTGCACCATTTTTGCTACCAAGTCATCGTCCATGCTCTTTTCTGGTGCGCATGAGAACGTGAGAACGTGCGCATGACAACGTGCTGCATGCCAGTTAAACTCACGTCACAGGCTGTTGCGGCGCTCACTCTGGCTCTAAATAATTTTGAGCACCACGGGCAGTATCAGATTTGTATTATGGCCCTCCACAGGCGAATGAAAGCATACAGCAGAAGGGAACAGAAACTACATTATATTCCCATGTCGCTAAAGCGTCAACAAGATTTGATCTATTTTGAACATCTTTATGTGATGTTTGTGCCAGGACTTCACCGTATTGAAATTTGTTGTTTTTTTTTCTTTTGCTCTGGAAGAAAGCGAACGCAGAAGAGAAGCTTTTGGAAGCACATGTTCTACCATCCTACATGAATCATACCTACACTCTCCCACTGAATTAAGGAGCCGTTTTACTTCAGAGCTTGAAAGTAATCCAGCAGTGATACGCCTATCACTTTGACTGCTTTTTGCTACAGACGTCACAGCAACATTTCTCATTAGATAAACCGCCATGCCGGGTGTTCAGGACAAATGGGCTGCAACGGCTGCTGCTTTTCTAACAGTAAAGTTCAAATACACTGCAAGTAATGACAATATCAATGGAACGCAAGCTGATACATTGTTAATGGTACAACGATTGCCGTATCCAGTGTACGCAACATGCATATTTTACATTATCTCCACAGGAGGGTTTAGTATAAACTGCAGGGCAAAGCAAACTGACTGTATGCCTCCTCTTGCGTATTTCACTGGAAGGGGATGAACCATATGTTACAGCTATGTATTTAACGAGGCAAGGAGCAGGAATATAAAATTCAACAAAGTCTTCAGCAGGTTTGCCGACAGGTGTTTTCGTGCTAATTGAATTGAATATGCTAGCAGGCTCATTGGTGTCAAAAGCAAACAATCCCCCGGTGACTGTGATTCAGTCAAGGTGAATGGTATAAATCGTTTTCGAGAGGATAACATTTTGGTCCAACCAGAGTCCTTGTGACGCCTACACACACACACACACACACACACACACACACACACACACACACACCAATCTTTTGCCACATCTGAGCTGGAAAGTGTGTTTTTCTGTGTGTGCTCACAGGAAGCTTTTTTTTTTAAATTTGTATTTATTTTTTTGCACAAGATAAAAGAAAGCAAACAAAGAAGTTACAGGCAGCACTCAAACGCTGCTAACCAGTGTGTGATTTGCAATTCGTGTATTGACCTTCACATGTCAAATAGGCATTCATCAGAGAGAATAACATTCCTCCGCTCGCAATGTGTGTGTGTGTTTGTCAGAAAAAAGGGAGAATTTATGGTGTGCTACTGTTTATTTTTCTTAGGTTGCAGCTGTCATTGACTATTAAACATATACTGACAAAAACAGAGTCTGATCAGAGAGTGGGAGTAGGAAATAAAATAGTTTTTAGCCTTTTAAATGAGAACGATTTCTGTGCGCTATAAGAGCTAAAATAACGTGGATTGGATCATTACTATGTCAATTTAAAATCATTGCATTTCACCTTTCCCTTCATCTCCAGCAGCATTACAAAGTATGGATTTTTTGCTTCCTTGTTGACAATCCGGAACTTTCTCTCTATAAATACCCCGTGTTCCTAGTCGCTGTTTCATCTCCTATCCGTCTATGGATGAACCGAATATCAGATGCTTGTGAATGACAAACTGCCTCTTCAATGCAATTTGTCATAAATCACATAAATAAGGGTGTGCTCCCCTGTGCCACACTTGACAGGTAAGAGACGGATTGTGGATGCCGCAGGGGTAGCATCAAATGAAGCCCCCCATTAGTTCTAGGGTACAGATATTCAAATCAATAACTCGCTCTTGTAAAAGGAATCAACCTCCTTCCCTTGAGGTCCAGACCTGTCAGCTAATGACACTTCTATTTGTTTACCATGTCACTTTGGGATCACGCTTTTGCTCTTTTTCCATACACCTGCTATGAACCCTCACCAGCACAGTGCATTATGTGTGACCCTTTGAGGCTGCTGTTTGGGTTTTTGAGTAGAAACCATTTCATTATATCTTAATGTGCCTAATCATTGCAGTTTTTATAAAGTACATGTATTTGTCTAGTTGATTGACATAAATTAATCAACAATAAATGAACAAATCATTTAAGTATGACACGTTTTCAGACACGAGTATGTGCCTTTTTCTGTTTTTTTATCATTAGAAAAACAATTATTATACATTAGTACATACACCTAATACACCTACATTACTATAGGTTCCAAATATGTCTGACATAGAGTTTAGGTTAAATTATAGCACAAGGTGTAGCTGATGCAGACCTGTCTCCTACTAAACTTCTTGGTTAGATTTACTGAAACAACTATTACCAAACTGAAGAGACAAAACAAAAGTGCTTGGTTAGGTTCAGGCAACAAAAGTATGTTTCTGACCCATCCAGAAGCTACTGGACTTCTGCCGACTCATTTGATAGTTATTTGTGATACCTCAGAAGGAAACAGAATATGTTTCCATTAAAACGTAATCAACAATGCGGTTTCGTTGAATGGGGATGTAACTTTTAGGCAACCAGGCAGAGCTGATGACAAAAAATGCGTTACAGGTTTAACACTGAGACTAAACACTTGATTTGTGAGCTTCATTTGTCATCAGCGACCAGTCATGACAGTGTTAATCTGGTGATCTTGATGTAAAATACCCAAGAAATAGCTGACTGCACCAGAGGCCAAGATGCTGACCACTGCAAAGGCCTCATTATCTTAAATGAATCGTGTCACACTGTCAGGAGGAGTTGATAAATGGGCTAAAGCATGACATTTAGAATAACAAATTTATCTTCATGTTGGGGAAAAAAAAGCCCATGGAATTCCAAAGGAAGCAATCCTGCTGTGTTCAGATCTTGTGAAGCGGTTGAAGTACAAAGACTAGAGGGATAAAAAAACCAACAACAACATGAAATCAGAGTGGGTTGTGACTGATTGTTTTTGAGTAATATTTCCACACACTGTGTTAGATCCTCCAGGCCCGCTGCACTGCATCTGGCCAAAGACAAAGCTAATCGCGGAGGACGGTGATGTGAGGGATTGCAGTGGATGGGCCCACCGCAGGGCAGCTAGGCTCACGCTGGGTGTGATGTCTGTGTGTGTGTGTGTGTGTAAATGTGTGCGTGTGTGCGCGCTGCTTCGATCATGAGCTCAGTGCGGGGGTCATTGCACAAACATCACAGGGGCTTACCTCAAACTCTGTATCTTGTGTGTGTGTGTGTGTGTGTGTGTGTGTGTGTGTGTGTGGCTTGTTTGTTTTCTTTTGCTTTGTGTGTAAGTGGCCGGATGTATTGGTGTCTGCAAGCTTTGCTTTAAAAGCGAAGACCACCCAAAGCTGCGATTGCTTTGCCAGGCATAAAAGATACTTTTGCCAATTTTCTGTGGCTGACTGTTCATAAGACAAACAACATTAGTCATCCTCGACAGTTGCTGCTATCACTATAATTTAATGCTATTCCGAATAAAGTGGCCAACATTGTCTCATCTTTTTATAAGACGTATATTTGTTTACGAACATCCGTTATGCGAGTTGACAAGATCACTAGTTCATTGCACGCTGTATTTTGTATGGAGGGCTGAACTCCAGCTTCCGACGAGCCTCGTCTGAATTGCAGGGCTCTGGAATTGGAATAGACCCAAGCTATTTTAATTCAATCATGTCTTTTTTTTTTCTCTTCCTTTTCCGCCACCATGCTTCTCTTGTACTTCAGCATCAATATGTATTTCATTTCTCAGGAAGTGTTTGAATTTTTAGAGAGCTCTTGGGATAATGGCTAAGGATTCAATTCACTCTGGGCTCATTTAGCACAGTAAAGAGCGAAAGAAGCTTTGCCGCATTTTTTAAAACTGACACAGAATACAGTTGGTAAGAGGGCTCTGCGTGGACCTAGTCTTTGATATCACCGACTCCATGGTGAAGGATAGAGACAAACGCTTCCAAGCATCTCCGGTGAGTGAATGCTGAGCAAGGTTGTACTGCTGTGGACCGTCACTGTTTTAGAAGAATGGGATGGGGGGGGGGGGGGGGGGGGGTTAGTCATTTGCCAACTTTTGACACCACAAGGAGGCATTGTCAAACATAAGGGAGAATATTGAATATGTGTAGGTGAGAGCGAAAGTGAGAAAAAGAGCAGGCTGCTGGGTCCTCTGTACTCTGGAAAACAGGAAAAGTAGTGGAGGTTGTGAATAACAAATTAATTAGAAATGGGAGCAAGATAGCGATGGATGAGAGGCCCGACGGACAGGGTCCGGGGAAAAAAAAGCCAATCACGGAGCAGTGGGCTGTGAGCCCCATCTATTATGTGGGGACTGACAAGTTACCAGCAGTCAGAGCAAGAGCTGCACTTAATAAATCAAAGCTGACAACTCCTCCTTGGCCCTATCTCAAGTACAGCTTTCCCACTTCCCCTTCCCCAGCTTCCATTAAGCTTCACCTTCTGTGGGTACCAGTTCCACCGCTGCCCACCTTCCAAGGGCTTTGCAAGCATTGGATTTGTTATTTCCCTGGTTGTTTCGAAAAATATGTATTCCATACTGGATTAAACGGTGGCAGTGCCAGTCTCAGGGTTTTCAAGTTTGGGCAAAACAAGTTGTTGAACCATGTGACCTGTAAGGTTGGGCAAATCACTGAAAAGAAACTTCTCTTATTTGCTTTTTAGAAACGGTATTTCTAAGATTGTCTTTTATTACCCATGGTAGACTACAATATAAATGGGGTTTGCTACATTGTTTAAAACAATGGATTTCATTTAGCAATAATGACGGAGACATGAATGACAATTCAGCACACTTTTTCTCTGATTGACAACTGAATCCTCACGTAATAATGAAATTGCGATAAGGAGAGAGCGTGGGCATTTCTATAGCCCTGCCCTATCTACCAGACTTCACTCCCAAAGGGTTCTATGTATGCAAGCTAAATTGTCTGCTACCTCACATTGATGCGTCAGCTCAACAAATGGATTGGATGCCATTAGTTAGCGCTTGTAAATTGGCACCATTTCTTTTTAATGAAGGCTGAGCTCCAGAAAAGTTACATTTTAATCAAAAGAAGTTTGTGTTTCCAACAGTAACGAGATTTTCTTCCTTTCTTTCTTTGTTTATATGAAGTCAAAATCATTCAAAGGGTGATCAATTAGCACCTGCCAGAGAAGCAGAATGTCTTAACAAGTCCTGTGCGGTGCAGCACAACATTTTCAGCAATTAAGACTCTTGCTTGCACTAAGTGGAAAGGGCTCTTTGGGGAACAGTTACACAAACACATACACAAAGGAGGGAAACAATCACTGGTGCAGATGTTTCAACTGTAGAGCTTGCTGGGATCAATTCTAATCAAGTGTCTAAAGATTGGATATCAGCCTTGGCATTCCCTTGTTATCACTACAACGTATGGTCCCAATAAGACTGCTGTGTTGTTGCTTGTCTTTGTTAGCGATCACATACTTTCAAGTGTGTGATTGTGTCTTGGCTAAAATGTTTTTTGGGTTTTTTTTAAACAACCTTTAGTGTGATTGAAATGTCACTGGTTGAGACTGTACCAGTGGAAAGAAAGGGAAAACTGGGCAGGAGAAGTGAACCAGTGACACTTATTCAAAATATTTACTTGAATTCACAACAAAAAGCATGAAAACCCTGAACTCTAGAAGAGCTTCTCACTGACACACAACAGTCCTAGGAAATCATATTCGGTTTAACAGGTATAAATGTCAGGTTTTCTTGAAAATAGAATGCTCACTCAGCAGGCGTTCTCTGCTATGACAACAACAAATAAAAAAAATACTGTGATTTTATTTAATCAGATTTTTTGCTCTGCTAATTAAGTATTGCAAACATTTTATGTTCAGTGATGAACGAATGACAAAGGTCATTTTCTGTGTGATGATGATGAAAATGCTATTTTCCTGCAGCTTATTATTTAATGCCTGCTTTTCAGATCCTTTATCTCCGTTCTCATGTGGCAGATTTTGTTATGAGACACCTTTCTTCAAGGTAATGGAAAGGTTAGTTGCCTTTAAACAATCGCTATGATGCTGCGCCAATAGTAGCTGTGGGCTGAGAGCGGACACATCCTGCAGAAACACTGGATAATTGCAGAAAACACATTGTTTTCACCCCTGAGCATTTAGAGACTCTAGCCAGTGTTGACATACAGTATGAACTGTATACCTGCAGTTTCCTGATAAAGGAAAGAGAGATTTCAGAAATATACCGAACGCAACAGCCCCCAGAGTGATAATGGAAGTAAAGAGGCGAAGCTACTGTTTCCCTATCACAACACAGAGGCTGGTGGGATGATATGAGCAGAGTCGTAATCTGGAAATCGTGTTTGATAAATACAAACCCCCCCCCCCCCCCCCAAAAAAAAAAAAAAAAAAAAGAAGAAGAATTTAAATGGGGCTGTTGAAGGGCAGGTGAACTGAAGTGAAATCTGAAAAATATATGTATTTCTGTGGAGAACTTTTGGAAAGTTATTTTAGTAGATAGCAAATGTTTAGTTTATGGAAATATAGAAACAAACAAAATGCATGCAGTCATGCTAAAGGACACTGTCACACCTAAGAACAATCTGTCTCTGTGTCTGTCTAACACACACACACACACACACACACACACACACACACACACACACACACACACACCCACACAATCACCGTTAGCGCTGATGTGTTCGTGATGCCTGTAGGCCAAAATGAACCTTGTGAGTCCCCTGGTCCTCTTCGCTGTCAATGATCACACAACACACAATATGCACACAATATCTGTCCCTTCCCCATAGCAGTGTCTAAACAGAAAGATTGAATGTGCACCATTACTTACTAATGCATTTGTTATCCTTAATTTATTATTATAAGCGTGACGCACAGTGAATGGCATCGTGAGGCCATCAAATTAACCCTGAGGAAATATTGAAGCTTGTCCCTATAGTTTATGTCTTGTAGTCGGCGAACGCTCCAAAGTGTGATTACGCCTTTATAGCTGCGTTTCTGAGCAGATTGCTGCTCTAATTTAGCCATGACCTCCATGGCAGTATAATTCGGCAGCATGCAGCAACATGCCTACCAGACCATTTTAACCCATTTTTGGGGTTTAGTTTAAGCCTAATACGACATGATGGAAAAGCATGCATTTAGAAATAATTTCGGGTTCTTAATGCATTACAAATTGTACGTCTAAATGTGCCATTAGGATTCATTTTCAATGCGCCGCACAAGTTAAATGAGCACTTTGGCTCAGGACCAAATGCGAACGCAGGTGTCTCCCCCTAACACAGACCCTGATCCAAGTGATTTGTATTGTGAGACAAAAAAAACAAAACAACAAATTACTCCCCTCAAAGGACAAAGTAATTACCAGACTCAAAGCCCCAAAATAGACTCCTCCTAATTTGCAGCTTTGAGTTGTATATAAGTGGGTGGTATATGACTTCACTTCCTGAAGCAGTGCTCCGCAGAATCATTCAGTATCTCCATTGCTCATCCCTACCCAGCATTCCGACCCTGTTCTCTCGAGGCACTACTTGCTATGCATTTGCTCTTGAGGAAAAAGTATTTGAAGCTAGATGGGACCTTTCCCATGTGTGTTTGTCACTCCACTACATATGGTATTAGCTTCTTCCCTGGTTTAAGTAATTGGTGTTCCTGTCCCTCAGCCCAGAAGGCTAGGGGTTAGGGGGCTCAAAGGGCTGGTGAAGGAATGGAGGTAACGGTTCACCGGCAGCAGGTATGCCTTCACAGAGCCTTTCTGATGAGGTCCCATGAGCTCTGGGCATCTGGTGCTTTAGATAAGCATACCTCAGATGCCACTGGGAAAAGTGGAGGGAAAAAAAAAATAGAAAGATGGATCTTCTCCTCATCTTTCCCTATTTCAGAATGAAATGAAGAGAGAATTTCTCCCAAAGTAATACATGGAAATCCACAGACTAGTCTTTTTTCCACGTTACCGGCACTAGAGCCAGGCTCATGGAACGATTGCTGTTGTGGTCATTTGAGACTGGGTGGTGCCTCCTTAATCCCACACACAATCCCTCACATCTACTCTCTACATTTAACTGCAGGCATTATTCCTGAGCAAATCTCAGTAGCAAATGGTATACGAGTGGTGGAAATCTAAGATAAATTGTTCTCAGTCAAACAATCCGGCTTTGCTGTGTAATTCTCAGGTGCTAAACAAGTATGAGAGTGCCTACTCTCACAGATCTGAATTGGAATCCAGAAAAGTAACAATCCATCTTTGTCTGGTTTGATTCCTCCCTCCTGAGGCCGTATGACAGACAGATGGCTGCTGAGATTATACTAGTTGGATGTGTTGCCTGCTTCCTCCCTTAAGTCGCTCTGTTTGATGTTGCAAGGCCAACACTTCCAAAATAATAACAGGCCCACAGTCTAGCTCATGCATTATGAAGACAGGAAAGAAACAGCTGCAGAACATCAGAAACAATAATAACATTAGCTCAGGCAAGAACAACAACACAGTGACAGTAGCCTTGGTTTAGTGTTTAACTTTGCATACTGGAGCCGTTTCTAGTATTCTCTTTTAAACTCACAGCCCACTGCATCTCAGCCATGAGGTAATGCCAAGATGACACGTTGACCCCTGACAATGTCTTGGAGTACCAGCACGAGTTATGATATGCTTATGAATACAGTTAAGCTGTTAAATATCCAAAGAGCTTCATCAAGTTGTTTGAAATATTTCAGATTATGCCTAATTGAGATATGGAAATGTAGCAGTAATCCTGCTCTGAATTATGTCCGCCAGGGGATCATGTATTCAGTCGTGTGTGCATGTGTGTGTGTGTGTGTGTATCTCTTTCTGTCCATCACTGTCTGTCCATGGCTAATCTTGTATACTGCCTGACCCATCAGTCTAATATTTGTTGTGCTCATTTATGAATATGTGCTCAAGGACCTCTTGTGGTTGCAGTGATTCACATTTCTTTTAAACATATTTAAATGACAACTGTTTAACTGACTGCTGAGTTCTCACTACTTTGAACCAGCTAGTAGGGGCAGCAAGTGTTCAACAACTGCTTCTGTTTTCATCCAATTTCTTGGACGATTTTTGTAATTTTATTATTTATGGCCTTTGAAGAACCAGCGCCGCTCCGCATGCACACAGACCTTTGTGAATTTATTGGAAATCTCTGGTTGATGTTGGCCCGGTCGGAACATGTTTACATATTGTCCAACCTAATTGGGCAGCAGCATCCTGCTGGGAAAATTACGATTCCTGAGTTGTCTGGAACACAGCATAAAAATACAGCATGACTGACCATTCAGAGCGTTAAAGAGTGAAGATGGAGCGTTACGCAGCAAACTGCAGTTCAGCTGCAAAGAGATGGGGCAGACAGCTGCGTTGATTAAAATGAGAGTGGGTCTGTTGTGTGAGACGTGCGAGTGTAAAAAAGCTTCTGAAACGCCTGCGGTCTAGACGGGGGGGGGGGGCTTATGGTTTATATTCATTCAATCAAACATTACAGGAGTGGTCGTTGCAGACACACCTGGCAGAGATCTGTGCTCTACTGAGTGCACTTCTCTAGTTATCTTTGCAGCTGGCCTGCTATGTGTATGGATGCTCAAACAGTATATGCTTACGTTTGTGTGCAAATGTGTGGCTCTCAGCATACGCAATTTTGCAGTGACAGCGTGGATCTCTGGTCCAGATATGGTTGAATGGCTGCAGGGGGAATTACTCCCTCTCCCTTCCAGGCCTATTTTTCAACAGCTATACAAGGTCAAACCGACTACCTGAGAAAAGCAACTGATTCCAGCAGAAGAACAAAGTATCTATTAAACCAGTTCATATTGATTTTCCTTGTTATGTGCGCTAAATTTGTTCTCGTATGAACAAAAACATATTTGTCTGGCTAAAATATATTCTAGAATTAGTTTGTTTCGGACACACGCACAGTAATCCTCCACCCACGGGTAAAGGTCGTGCAAAATACTACACGTTTTAGCATGAATTATGGAGCACGGTAAATTTGAATCATTCAGTAAGACAAACTTTGAAAAAGGTCAACATCCTCATCCCTCCAGGTCCCATTCTCCTCTATGTGACTTTGCCACTGTTCCTGAGTAAATGTCTGGCTTAATTAAAACATGGCTGAGACGTCTCTCATGTGAACACCTGTACGATCGTAAATCCAGTTGAACTCTGTTGGCACGGTGAGAGCAAGGGGAAGGAAAGGAGAGAGAGGTTTGTGTGTATGCGTGTAAGTGGGTGAGGGGATGTTCTAAGGGGACTATTTTCATTCTTCCACCGCCACCTCTGAGAGGCAACACCCTTGACCCGCTTGTCACCAATCCGTCATGATGGCTGAGTGACGGCACCCAGCGCATCTCTTAACCTTCTTTTAATCAACCTGTCCCTCTGCATCACCTTAAACATAAGAAGCGGCAGACGGGGGACAGGGGGCATTTGTCTTTGCATTACGGGCGGACGGCCTCTCCTTGAGAAGCTCACCAGATTCATCAGTGTGATAAAGCGGTGTGTGTACTCCTAAAAGGAAGCCTTGGGAGGGAAAGGAGAGGGAGGGAAGAGAGTCAGAGAAGCAGGGACAGAAGGAGAGGCACAGACAAAACAAAAATGATATGGGAAGAATACAGGAGCAGGCTACGAGTGGTGAATACATGTGTGCGCATGTAAGGGAGTGTTTGAACTTATTTGTCCTGAACCTTGCATCTCAAGCTTTTGTTTGTAGGGAGCATCCAATCAATAATGGTGTGCAGTGAATGAATAAGTGTTAGGCAAACTTAAACTCAGCCTTTACTTCTTGTGAGCACATTGATTGTAAAAGTGACAATGTTGAACAGATTTTGTCAAAAACGCAAAACAAACTTTATTCCGAAATTTGGAGCATCAAACACTTAATTTCCTGCATTCTGGTATGCACCAATTTATAGTGGAAATGTTTTTTATTTAATGTTAAGGAAAACATGGAAACCTATGTCACACACTGAGAAGCTTGTGGTACACATTAAGAGATTTTGTTTTTATTGATCCTTTCTATTAGGTGGCTCAAATTTGTGCTGCCCCCATCCACAGCAGTACTACCAGACTGCTACTCCTGCTTGCCTCTCCAAACTGTGGGCATGCTGACCGATATATATATACTGTAGCTAATACACTTACTATGGATAAGTAATTCATACAACCCTACTTCAATAAATCCAAACTACCCCTTTAAGTTCAAAATGTAAAGGTTTAAAGCAATGTCATTGGCAACAAGGTCCATTTGTGGGAAACCAGTCTGAATAAACCTGGTCAATACCCATCACCCCAAAGGTGGTTAGAGCTCTCAACAGGCTCCAGCTGAACGGGCTCTCCATTTTATCTGTATGATTTCAGACAGCAACAGGCTGGTTCCCTCCTGAAGTCTCCACCTACCTGTCATCTCCGATTGACTCCAGCAGCACCTTTTTTTACCTCCTGCCAAACCTGAGTCTTTATGACTCAACCTGAGCTTCCTCCTCCTCCGAGCTTCGTATCAAACGCACACACACACACACACACACACACACACACACACACACACACCATTATGCATGCCAACTAACTTTCATACTTGACTACAGTGGCAAAATCTTTAACCCTGTCCACCCACTCAAGAGGAGGCAGCCATGAGCATATGCTTCGCTGTCCCAAAAGAGTACTGGGCTCCTTTACAGGTTGAAGGTCGATGCTCCACCAAACAGGCTTTGTGGTCACCAGGGAGGCCCCTTTCCTCAATCAAAGGGCATGCTTTAATCCTGCAGAAAATCCAAAGTACTTCACCCTAAAATCTTTTTAGAGACGCACCAGGGGACTGTCAGGGGGAGAAACAAAAAAGAAAAAAACATCCCAATCACATACTTGAAAAAAAAGTCCAAACGAAGAGTCTTTCTGCACAAGGTGGAAAATTGGGCTCGTTAGATAAGGCTTGACACATCGAATTATCAGACTCTGATAGCGGAGTTAGTTAATTAACACAGACTGAGAAATGCTCATCGTTTTTCTAGACCCTTTTTGCCTGTTTCCTGCATTCCCTAAACCCTTAGAAAAGACAACACTGTTTGTGCGTTAACAATCCAAACCACCTTAGGCATTGCCCCGTGTCCTTCCAGTGACTCCAAGGACAAATCCCATCACAACAACATACCTGCTCCTCACACACACAACGAGAAAGTTACAGACCAACACTTCATGCCTCAATTCACCTCACATACCCAAGGGACTAGGAAAGCAGAGGAAATCATTAAAAAAACAATATTTCATTCAATTCATACCACCGCAGTGTTATTCACCTTTGACTGTGGTAATCTAAGTAGCAGCTAATTGATTACCTGCTGGAATCTAAAAGGACTGAAAAGGTCAAGGTATGGCACCATGCAAAGGACAAACACCACAGGCAGCAAGGAAAGGTCACAGCCCCTTTGCGTTTTTTTGAAGAAAGGAGCGGTGGATGAGCTAACAGGAATCCCAGGGGAGCCACAGCATGAGAAATTTTGGGGCAGACGGCAGTCTTGTCTAAATATAAGCACTCAAGCTGTGCTGGCTGGCACATGTTGAAGACCCAGTGTTCAGACAATGTTGAAATCCAGGTCAGGGGGAGACAACTTTGCTGTGAGCGTTAAGCTGTTCCTAGCACTAGTTAACAAGACATGGTACTGCTGTAAGGTTTTTGATATGTACATACACAAATATGCTAAATAAACACTGATTTTTGTTTCCCTTCTGTGGGCTCACCACTCGCAGGGATAGACAATGTGGCCGGGTGAATTACGAGCCGGGCGGAAGGCAAAGGCAGGAACCTGGGCGAGCATAGCAAGTATACATGGTACCCTGAACACCCTATAGGCCAAACATTGATAATCAGCTTTGTGGTTGTGTCATCAGGTCTGCGCTCATATGTCTTGGACACTTGGTGGAAGGGAGGAGCAGAGCTGTCAACTGATCACCACTCAAGTGAGCTTCCTGTGAAGAGTGGCAGGGCTCAGCCTCTGAGTTATAGGGTGAGGAGCTCAACTGGTCAGGGAACACCACGGGGTCCTCAAGAAGAGCTTGAAAACGTAGCTGCAGAGAGGGACGTCTGGGATACCCTGCTAAGCCTGCCCCCCCCCCGCAACCCGGCCCCGGATTAGCGGAAAGGATGATGCATGGATCATGGATCAATAGGTTGAGATTTTTCCATGGCGAGGTGCACAACATTACTTTTCAAGGTGACCAACATCTTGTTTTTTTATTAAATCCTGAAAAAAGAACTGAAGTTGTTTTTGGCTTGATAAATTTGATATGAGAGAGCTGACAATTTGTTCTACCAGCTTGTGGTATTGATGTCACGAGAACTCTCTCACAAGTTAGCTCTTACTGCACAGTAGCCATTTAAATTCCCCATCTCCCCAGTCTCTGTTACAAGTGAATTTTATTTACATCGAAGTGTGGGATTAAAATAGGAAAATGTGTCTCTGCACGGTGTAAAATGTCACTCTATGCCTTTGAGTCTCACATACTGTATAATAATGACTGAATGCAATACTTGTAATACGAGACATTGTGACACCACTCATTACTGAATTTACTTTAGAAATGAATTTGACAATATGTAATACGTAAAAAAACAGCAGTACATCATTTTTCTCAGTGATAGCATCACCTTTGTAACACAATATGTAACGCTTTTCTGAGAAATGAAGCAGTACTGTTGATAACAAATTCAAATTCAGAATTCTAAATGTTTGCCACATTTGTGTGTGTGTGTGTGTGTGTGTGTGTGTGTGTGTGTGTGTGTGTGTGTGTGTTTGCAGAGATTTACATCTGTGCACTGGTAAATCCATTATCACGACACATTGTCTCTATCCTCAAGAGTCTGTATACTCAGGTGTTTGATTTGGAAGGCTATGTTATGAAAAAAAAAAAAAAAAACAGCGGTTCCATTTACTTGTCACCGAGCTGCTTTTAGCTGATGTCTCACGACAACGCTATACTTTGGCCTTTTATCCACCCCTCCCCAAAATAAAAGCAATGAAGTGAAATGGTGGTGACAGCCACATCCTTCTCGGAGCAGGCCAGACATTGCTTGTTAACACACGGCGAAAAAAAAAACAAGACTAATGTACACTTCAAGGGCAAAGAAAAAAAGGTTGAATAATTGAAAGCCCCATTCTCGCTAGGACTACGTGTTAAAAGAGCCTGACGATCACATCACATTGCTTTCACTTTTCCAGTCGGTTTCCGCTCTAGTGCCGGGCAGCCCCTGTTGGCACAAAGGCATTAGGTATTCTTTCACGTAAGTTCTGTTTCTCCCATGAGTGCCTGAGCTCTATTCAAGGTACAAAGGGGAGATAGTGTTTGCAGTCTTTGATTTACCGATGGGGGCCCCATAAGATAAAAGGAGCTTGGGAGTCAAACTGCACCAAACACTGGGCTTACTACGCCGCAGTTAACCGACAAGGCTCCCTCAGGGCCTGCGGGTCCTACTTGTCAGCTTGACATACTTCATGTTGCCATTTGCACTTTTACCGAGGGGGTTTTCCTCCCTATGGAGCCTCCAGAGGGCTCTCCTCTTAGACAGAAGCACGATGGAATAAAAATCCATGATTGTCGCAGGTTTCACTGGAATACAAATGCTGGAGAAAGGGTCAACTGAACCTGAGCTGTAGCCACATGTTAAGCATACTGTGTCCGAGTAAACACCCATACAATCACACATGCATGGAACCAGGTGCAGGAGCACACAAAAACACCATGAGTTGCCACTAAATTAGCTTGGCTGACTGTAGCATAATCTGACACCTTCTGCCAGACTTGCAACTCTTAGCCTTTTTTTTATTTTTTATTGTTTGCTTCATGGTTTTATAAAGGTATTTTAGGAGTGCTTCGGGAGCTGCATACACTGCATTTGCTGACACATGTATATTTCACAAAGTGTCAGGGCTGCAGATCAAGGTGTGAGGAAGGGAGGGAGGAAGGGGGGGGTTCTCTAATACCAGTAACCATGACATATACTAGTCTTGACATTAGGGGTCTGTTGATTGTATGAAATTAGCTGTTTATATACTCGTATTTTCGAAGTTAATGTCAGAGCTCTGCAGATTAAGCAACCCCCTGACACTCTGTGATCATTCACTGCCATGACCCATCAATCAGATCTGAGGTGTCGGGAGATACAGGCTACTTGATTGATACGGTGTCATTGTGCTGTGAACAGAATTCGATTTAGGTGCTGACTGAGAGCCTCTGGGAAGTTAGTCAATATGTTGCTTGCCAAACTATAATTAGCCATAGTGGGTCTTTTGTGCTGGGGCAAGGTAACGTTGTGAGTCAATTGTCAACTCTAATATGCTGTGAAAAGTGATGGTTTGACAAAGGTGTCATAGTGTATTATATATGTTACAGGAAAGAAAATATTCTACTTGAAGACATTATGAAATATTAAATTACGTATTTCACTGGTGGCACTCAAGTCATTGTGAATTTATTTTGAAAACACCATATATGGATCATATATAATCCATAAACTGTTGTCACAGTTACTCCAGGAGCAATATATTAATACACTTCAATACAGATATTTTTCTTTTCAAACAAACTGTTGGAGACAGAATGTCACAAACAAGCTGGCATACTGTTTCTCCACAGCTCAGTTCCAGATACAAAGGGCATCACACCCAGGGGAGTGAGTGATTTGCGTTGTGACAACATAAAACCTTGGTGGGAAGTATTTACTATGCGAAAATACCCAAAACTATTTAGACTTTCTGCGTGGGTTCTGAGAGATGTGGTACGCGATCATCGGCGGAGCGCATTCCAAACGAGATGCGCTGCTGTTCAACTCATTAATGGACGGGGAGGAACGAGAGGGACAGAGATCATATTTATGGGATGAAACATGCAGATGATTGTGTGTGCGTTGCACACACACTCCACAAAGCGCGCTCTTTCCAGACAGTAGAGTGATGGCATGTAATTATTTCCTCAATGGCCGACCATGTGTTTATCAGAATGTTAATGTATGCATAATAACAGGCTCCACAACGCCTGCAAGAATGTCACGGCTGCCAGCACGTCAATCAAGCCTCAAAATAGAATGGCAAATAAGTATGCGCCGCTGTCTTGCTAAATGACAGACAGAGCCCCCTCACAGCCCTTAAGCTGACAAATAACAGGTCAGTGCATGGGGTGGAATTATTGTATCAGGGAGCATAGTGAGCGGGTGGTCATTTGGCCACAGGCGAACCAGCACCTGAATGTCGGGAGCACTGAGCTGAGGAGCCAGACAAGAGCAGACAGACAGACAGAGAGAGAAAGAGAGAGAGAGAGAGAGAGAGAGAGAGAGAGAGAGAGAGAGAGAAGGGTGGGGGGCAAGTGGGGTACAGATGATACAGACGCAAGGCTGGACAGAGCAAGGATAAGACATAAAAAAGAAGAGCATCAGAAGAGATTTCCATCATGTGGTGCAGGAGACAAAAGAAGACGGAGCAGACAAAGCATCAATGAGCTATACCCACTTGTAGCTTCTATTGATTATCTGTGAATCCTCTGGGAGACCCCCCCCCCCCCCCCCAACCCCACCCCCGCTTACCCACTATTAAAAAAAACACAAGGGACAATAGAACAAAATGTGGGTAGAATTCTTCTTAGATCATGCAAGCAATCCCTTATGTTAGAAGAGAAAGCATAAAGTGGCGAAAAACTTCCAACGGAAATATTTAATATTTCTGCAAGATTTTTTAAATGTTAGTGTGCATGCATAGAGGTAAAATGAGTTTGTGATGCTCTATCCCTCGCTAGATATTACCATTTGGTACGACCTTGTTTGTTTCTGGCATGGCATTCAATCAGAATGTTAAAAATAACATAAACTAGGAACGCTATCTATACTATTATAGTAATCAACATGAGAGAGTGTTAATCTGCTTTGAATTATTAGCGAGGCGAACCTGATTATGATCCTGTTCAGGAAAGATTTTCTCCAGATTAGTTCAAAGACGGCTAAGGGAAGACGACGGTGGATAATGAAATGGGGACAGAGGCAGGTACCAGTTAGGCTCCCCCGGATGGATCTCTGTGTGTGTCCATAAAACCCAAAGACTTATCTCAAGATTTGAGCCCCTGTCTGGACCACATGTTGTGTAGGATTACGCACAAGGTGTGACTGTGATCTGTCTCCAACAGACATATGTGGAGAGGGAGACAGGCAGACAGACACGCAGTCATAGCTGAGCATGGAAGGACTTTTTGGGCTGCAGTGTCATAGATGTTCCGATGCAGATAGACAGACACTGGATGTACTTTAGGCAGGCGGAGTTTAGCTGTACTTCTGGGGGGGGGGGGGGGGGAAATGTTGCATTGATTGTAGTCATCCATCACAGCAGAGGCATTTGCATTATTTAGAAACTCTGAGCTCAAGCCACAACAGTGAGGGGAGGAACCACAAGTCATCAAAGATACAACAGCTTTGTCCTGAAAATTTGACTTGAGAGAACATTTCTGTCCTACCTGTCAGTGACTGGCTGCCTGCCTCAACACTGCAGAGCATCTAAGCACACACACACACACACACACACACATCCGCCATTGAAGAAGAGACGCACCAGAGCCCGCATGGCTGATTCCTCTGATCTCCATGCGTTACGGCAACAACGAGCTTTGGCTGTCACACGTGAGCAGCGAGGCTCACGTTGGCGAGGACACTGGGAGCAAGGTCTCACCAGTGTAAATCTTTAAACAGTGAGGTCACCTGCACAGGTTTAAGAGAATTAATGCCATGGCCCGGGGGACGGGATGGCGCGTCAGTCTGTATGAGCGAATGCCACTGAATCGAGTTAACCGAGCAGAATCGTCTTACAATAATCAATTCTTAATTTCATGCTGAGTGCCTCAGATTAATCTGCGCTGCAAGGAGAAGCGGATGAGCTTTGATTTTGGGCTGTGTTACCATGCCGCTTGTTAAACGACACAGAGGCGGTGGAAGTGGAAAATGACGTATGACTTCTCTATCTCATTAAGGTACAAACAAAACTCCAGCCGTACGGCTGTAGACGTTGTGATGTTGAAACCCATTGCAGTGATAGCAAATAGACCGGTAATGGATGACAATTACTGCAGAGAAAATACAAGCATTTTATCAGGCTAAATTAGAAAAATGTATTCTCATAACCCATGGCCAGTCTCGGTGACTCTAAATTAGAAAACCAATAACATGTGGTTGCGGCAGTTGTGGAAATTGCATTATGCATCGCACACATTGAGAGCCTGCAAATCTTCCTTCTATAAGGATGTTTAGCAGTAGGTTCCGCCATGCATTTAAATGACCTCATCTCATAGACCGATGTAAGATTTATGAGCTTTTTCAGTGTATAATCAGCAATATCCAAGTCAAATCAGTATGCCTCAGTAAACAGTTTATTGAATCAAAACAGGCAGATTTCCTCTTAATGACAGTGTTCAGTAGGCAACACTGACAGCATCAGTGGGAGAGATACTGATATGTTACATATCGTCTTATACCAGTCCAATCAGGCTCTCCTTCAGCCCGACCTTGATCAGAGCATCCTTCAAACTGTCGAAAAACGCACACACACACAAACAGACTCGCGCATATACGCGAATACACCCGGGCCCGGGACACACTGTCTAATCACTGGGGCCAATCTGGTGAAAACAATCACCCAGTTAATTGAGAAGCAGTTTAGTAGATGAGCGTATCAAACACACACACACACACACACACACACACACACACACACACACACACACACACACAGGAAGACAGCTTACAGGGACATCTTAGTTATTTACCAAGTCATTTTTCTTATCACTTAGGCTTTGTAAACAGCCAATGGGGAGGTAATGCAATCTCCGGTGCTGCTCACTCAAGTCTCAGATCGGTGCAAGAAAAAAAAAAGAAAAAAAAAAAAAGAGAGCGAGAGAGAGAGAGAGAGAGAGAACGGCACACCCCCATACCACCAGTCCATCACTCATGACAAAGTGGCTACCCCACAGGGGGGACGTTGAGAGGAAAGCTTATATATATATATTACATCCTTCTTGCTATATTTATGACAGCTGTATGAGTTTTTTTCTTTTTTTTTTAAATGGTGATTCAGATGCGGAGCGAATATTTAAATTATAGCTCTGTGCATGTTGAGTGGTACCCCTCAGTCAATAGCCTGACACAGAACTGTGCCTGTCAAAGATTGATTTAGTCACTGACCTTGTGTAATTGAATCGTAACTAATTGTAATTAGCAATCAGAGGGTGGAACCACCCACCTTGTAGAGAGCAGTATATGTCTACCGCCAGGGAGGCTCACAACCCTGCTGTCACTTTTAGAGCTTGTCAGAGAGGCACAGCCTCAGATGGAATATGAATCAATCATCTTGTTCTTATAGCTGAATTAATGAGGCATACAGTAACTTATTGCTTCAGGAACAAAGACGTAAAATCAACTGCAACGTGTGATTGAAGTGTGTTCGGAACACGATGTAGTGGCTGCTGTTCCCTGCAACTGGAATCTACCTTAAATGTTTTTGTTTTTGTTTTTTCCATTTCTTAAATCTTGTTCTCATTTTTGAAGCATGTTTACAACCACAGTGTTAGAAAGACAAATCTATTGCTCTGGGGAGTGCCACGGTGGCAGTTTGATTGCTTTCAAGTGAAGAGGCGGCAAAATAAAGAATAATTGAGAAATGTAAAGTAAGTGATTTTTTTTTTTTTTTGCCATTTTCTGAAGCAAAAACTCACATCTTTGGTACGTTTCATGTTCCCTCGGATAGCAACAAATAGCACAGAACTTTTAAGAAACCATCACAAATTAATGGTTTGAAAGTGGCGAAGTGGGTTGTACATCTTTCTCCTAACCACCACCCCCCCTCCCCAACTCCAACCACCCACCACCCCCACATTGCCCCACACACACTGTGATCACGGAAAATGCCTTCTTTTCACATAATACAAAGATAAGCGCGCTATCTCATGCCAGTATCTGTCAAGTGCCATTAGTTTCCCAGCTATTCCATTTCGCGCTGTGGATCCATACTCGGTGCCTGGTAATGATAAAGTCACTTAAATGGATGGCTCTTGGGCTAGATAATCTTCACCGAAGAACAGTCGTCAGTGTTCCACTACTTCAATTGCTCACCTTGACTTTGTAACAATCCTGTAATGCATGTTGCTCAGAACAGTAAATGTGAAAGTCAATTTATTAAACAAGTGCTTTTTTTTGTACACTGCATCTCTGAGTGTAGATTAGAAATAGTCTGGCTTGTCTGTTGCAGAACATGACAAGAAAATGAAATGTGTCTGCATTTCATTTGGACGAAAATGTGTTCAAACGCAGCTTTTGCCTTAGCTGCAGTTATAAGTTATAAGCGAGGATTAGAGCAATATGTCCCTTGACTATTAACTCGGCTCATTATTTTTGTTTGTATTTTTGAAATGGTGGAATAATCAGTATGTATTTTGAATGTTAAAGATGTGAGCCACTATAGTTAGCTGATGACGAGCAATGGAAAATAAGCTTCAGCTTTATTATGTTATTGGTTTTAAAATCATGCCATAGGTAAATGCATGCATTTCTAAATGATCAACCAAATGCAATCAATAAAAATGATAACGTCCGACACCCGTCTAATACAGCTCGGGCTAAATGGAGGGAGGCTCAATCTTGCATTAAGATATGATCTCTGCATCTGCAAAGCTAGTTGAGCACAGCACATATTAGTCATCCATATTCCGCCCCACATTGAAGTCCCCCAACATGTCTGCTTTGCTTATTACCATAGCAACTTACACTAAGTACTCCCAACCTACAGTGAAGATTTGGTGTCTACACAGTTAAGTCTCTAAGTACAGGCTTTTTG
This sequence comes from Cebidichthys violaceus, assembly GCF_023349555.1. Classification (NCBI taxonomy): domain Eukaryota; kingdom Metazoa; phylum Chordata; class Actinopteri; order Perciformes; family Stichaeidae; genus Cebidichthys; species Cebidichthys violaceus. The sequence goes on along the minus strand of NW_027176262.1, from coordinate 5,566,699 downwards.
GTTCCATATCCTCTCTACAAGCATATGACAATCCACTGCAGATGCAGATGCGAAGAGTCTGCAAAGTCGACCTTCAAGCTGCATAAGATATAAAACCACCAACCAAATACAGAACTTAATGTTGTGCTGATGAATGTCCTCTCTATTCATTACACAGAGTTAGACTAGATGCAACATTTACGGTCGTTTTCTCAAAAAGTTATAGAGCTTTAAAATCGACGCTGTGTCGTGCAGCATTTAGGGTATTTCAAGGGCTAATCCGCCACAGTTGTTGGCAGCTGCTGTTTGTTTACATATGGAGCAGATGTTGCAGATGGTATTTGGGGTTTTACTTCATGACAGACTTTTTAAAGGAAAAATGCACATTGAATGTTCAAAAGCAGAGCAGACATTCTGGGACAAACTGACAAAAGATACCAAGTGACTTGGGTTTGCCATCTCAGGTTAGCGCCGCCGAACTCACCGCTGTGAAGCAAACACGTAGACAGAGTTGGGCAAATCCAAAAGGATGATGGTGACATTTCAGATTGCCAACTACACAACAATGTACAAGTTGACAAGACAGACTGTTCATAAAAACACTGTCTTAGTGCAGGCTCACATTAAAGGGGATTCAGCCTGAGTCATCGCTGATTCATCCCTGCAAATACTGATGCCCAGTACAGCATATCTCAAAATTAATAAATACCAATCCTCACAATTCTTTAAGTGTTATTTCTATGGCTTCCCGATCTTTGTTGATGAGGGCCCATGGTGAAATAAAAAAAATACTCAAGTGAGTTTGCTTTTGTGAGGTTTTAATGTCATAAGTACGCTGTTTGCCAATAGTGAAAAGGAATACTTCTGGTGTTCCTCTGCTGAAAAACATTTTTTTTTAACTACTCTTGAAAGAAAGCAATCCTGTGATAAGTCAACTTTGAATTTATTTTTCCCAGGACTTGCATCAAGAAATGTGACTGTATTCTGCAGTCTAATCCTACTTAATTTCAATGCTCTTGGGATACTTTTGTTGGAAAGGAAACCAGAGGTGCTTACCAGTTTCTTTGAGTCTCCACTGGCTCAAAAGAAGACGTGAAGAATATAAGCTCCCTTCAATGACACGGTCAGTCCTTTTGTTTGGCAAGGACGAGCACTCGTCTAGCTCCCATCGGTTTACAGTCAGCGGTTGAGCTTAGCCGTGTGTATTTGAAGTGAAGTTGAATACATAAGGCAATAAATCAAATGAAGCTGTACACAACTGTTTATCTGTGTTCTTGAAATATGGAACCCCAAGGAAGTTGTGGAAGCAGATCAAAACCTCACTCAGAATACAGATTTCAACTGAGTGGGATTGTTAGGGGCTAGCAGCTCTTTTCTTGTGGATGACCATTGAATTATGATGAAAACAAAACGTATATGGTGGGCTATCAACTATTTGTTGAAGGAAAAACTGATGCAAATCAGATAATAATTAATCAACTGTGATACATTTTTTTTAAATCTGTCGCAAGACAATGACACTCATTTGGAGTCACAATGGTGAGTAAAATCATATCTAGTCAACCTAGAACTTTTAAAAAAGAAATATTCTGTCCTAAATTTACTACACATCATAAAGCAAAAAAAACTTTTTTTGAAGTCTTGCATTTGTCTTGGTTTCGTACCTGGTTGGATTTGGATTTGTCTTGGTCTCAGGCCCAGCGGCTGATTTGGGATCCGCTGTACAGAACGTTGCCTGATTCTAACAACAAAGCGTTGCCTCTATATGCATCCAACAGTGGCCCAGCTCCACTGCTAAAAATATCCCTGAACACAATTTGGGCCACCGCTCCATCAGAAGTGGTAACTGATGCAACTAAAAGTTCTACAAGTTTGAGAACTGCAAGAGGAATATATATATATATATATATATATATATAGTTAGATACTGTGCAAAGACAGAATATCCTTGTATGAGCATATGAATTTGCTGTCAAGGACAATCTGGTTCATTTAATACACATAATTAATTTAGCTTTCAAACACTTTCTGTATCAATGCTCAGGAAAAAGAAATATTGGCGGCTGACCTCTTTGACGGTCACACCAATCACAAACGGTGTGATTCCAGGCAATGATTGGTGCTGGGGTTGAGGTTCGCAGCCGAGTGGATTCATCACGGAAAGTCAAGGTACATTTCATTTATCAAGATTTCTCATCCTATCAAACTCAATAGTGAGCCAATTGGTATTTCAGGCCCCTGGAATTGCCCATTAACCACAAGGCTGGGACCCTTTTGTTTCCAACAGCCCACAAGCAACACATCCGCTCTTTGGTGCAATATTGTTGGATGTACTTTGTCTGTCACTGGTTAAACAAAAAAGAAAGATTATATTGTAGCAAACCGGTGCATTCCCTTTCCTCTGGTGGCAATATGTACTTGAATCGCACCATCCAAAAGCACACATCTTTTCATAAACGTAACATATTCCTCCCACATCAGGCTTGCTGTCAAGGCATCCCCTCCTAATCGGTAAGTCCTCTCGTTTTGCATGTCCGCCCTGCATTGCTGGTATTTAAATGTATATTCCAGTTGTTGTTGAATAAATAGGTGCTTCCTTCTTCTTGCATCTATCAGTGACCGTGTAGATACATTGGACCACATAAAAATTACTTCACAGCTGTTTGCTTTAAGAGGCCATCAAACATCAATGGATCAGTTGTGCGGAGTATAAAAATTGGCACATTTGGTTTAAAGAGGGAGGAAGGGTTCAGGGGATTGTGTACCTTCCTGTCCAGTTATGTGGGCCTGCTAGGTGGATTAACAGAGGTCCTAAACTGAGTGCTACAGATTGTCAGGATTTAGGGATTTGCTGGTGAGAGATTGATGATAGTGCGTGTATATCGGGGTGGAGATTGAGAGCAGATTGCTGTGATTTGGGCACGATTATCCTGCCGGTATTGTCACTGATCTCCATCATCCTGTTTCATTTTCTCGGGAAGTGCAGCTCATCTCAGACAGAGATTCCAACTGCCCCAATCCCAGGCAATGGACTCTGTTAATGGGGAGGATTAAAGGTACCTCTTCCCCCTGTTTTTTGCGTTGCATCTGTATCTCTTCTGACCTGATTGGGACCGTCTTTGGTCCAAACGTCCTCATTTATGCCAACATTATGAAACATTTGACATGCAAAGCATCTTGACTGAAGGTACTTATATTGTTGGGCCTGTTTAAACATTACTTTGGAAAGCCTTGACACAAGCGGTGCAGAAACTGTTGACTCTCGGCTGTAGGGATTTAGATCCTGGCAAAGGCAGGTGAGATCAGATCAAATCACAAAATTAGATTATAGTCATTCTGAGAATACGAAAAAAAAAAAAAAAAATTCTGCTTCAAAGAAGGTCTGCCAAGGGACAGGGGCCAAAACAACTTGCCAAAGAAGGAAATTAATTTGAAGCAAAAGCAAGTAGTGAGTGTTGGAAGGCGAACGATATTAATCTCAAACATGAGCATATGTCGTCCGGGTGTTTCTTGGCACCGTGAAGTCCATTAACAGCCAGTTTCTATCAAGTGCGATGGTTTGTCCAATGCCTAGGTCACAGCGAGGTCAACCAATCTTTCTCAAATGGCACATTTAAAACAAGGTTAATCCTGGTGCTGTCTCTGCCTTATAGAGGGCGCACTAATCTGAGTGCTCCATTAATAGCCCCGGGAAGGTTAACTCTGAAGCTTTACAGAAGATACAAATGCCCACTTTGAATGAAACACCTTCACTCACACAGACAGACAGACACACACACACACACACACACACACACACACACACACACACACACACACACACACACACACACCTCTGTCTACATAGCCAATCAACAGTTTAGCCTTCAGGGATACAAACATAGATAGGACGATGGGACTGTTTTTTTAAATGTTATTCTTGATGGTTAACGTCTCAGCGTTATTGTATGTTCTTGTGTGTTATCTTGCAACTCTGATTTCCACTGAGAAAAAACGCAGACAGTTCTATTCATTTTCACCCTTTCTTAGCTACTTCAACCTCAAATTGAATAGCATGACTATGAAATAAATCAATTTAACTCATTAACGTTTTTTTTAAACACTTTTCACGTTAAAAACATAAGATAATTCCATGGGCAAATCACATGCACACGGAAAATAAAAAAAAAAAGATGCTTCATTTTATGACCACTGGCAGCTTCATTATTAGATTCCCTTGAAATAAATTAAAGAAATCATAATTACGAGAAAATTGTTAAAGATAAGGTTCAATTATAAAAGGAAAATTAGGGGAGGGGGGGTTAACAAGGAAGGGATCACACGGAACGCCATTACCCATTTCACCTTGCCTTGCCTGCAGTCCCACTCACTTTAAGCTGTTTTGGCAGAGTGACACTTCTTCTCACTTTTGATCTTTGCCCAATCTTTGTGACAGGAACTTCTGCGAGAAATTAGCTGTCGGCACAATTTACACCAGTGTGTGGTGTGAGTGAGACTCCCACCACCACAAACCATTAACAAACCCCCCCTCCCCCCCACATCCCATTTCATATCCATGCCTTGTCTGGGTGATGGGAGCTGTCATGTGTGTGGGTGTGTTGGGGTGATATATAAGGCCCAGGGCAGGTGACAAACACAGGAGCTCTAAATTTGGAGTTGGCGGAACCTTAGAAATGAGAATGAGTGGGAACCAAAGGGCACCAGCAGGCAAGATTACAAACCCCTGACTATACGGCCGCCTGTTCTGCATCGACTCAGTTGCTGCCACTTTGGTCAAACACAAGTGAGTGTGTGGGTTCCAACTAAGGGTTGCCATTGCTACTGACGGTCTCCAGTTGTTGAGACTTGCTTTTGTCTGTACGCTTCTCTTTTCTTTCCTATTGTCTCCTTTCAAACAGTCAACTGGGAAACTGAAAGTTTTCATAGTTGTTTGACTTCAATGTCACATGGCCAGAGAACTGTTTAGCTACAAGTCAGTGCAGCTTATTTCTAATGCTTCAGCCAACTGTTTCAATGCCAGCACATTCAGTAAACAGCATGATTCATTTTCTGCAAAACTTGCAACTTTCAGTGAGAATCATATGTTGTTAAAGCCTGAGATCTCCTTTGTTCTTGTGATGTATTACAGGAACCTGCGTTCTCTATGCTCGGCTTTTCCAATAAGAAAATAGGACAAGTACATTTCCACATTGGTTTTCACAAAGTTCTACGAGACTCTGAGGAGTGCTGTACGTGTCATGCGAATTCAGATGTGAAGAAAAGAAAAGGGATGCAGGCCCTTACAGAGTGTCTCTGCCAGGTGCTGCACACAAGAAAGGGTATTTACTAATGCTAATGAGATATTTTAAGCAGAGGTTAACATTTCTCTTTACTGGAGGCTACACCCCCACCCCTAAGTAATATAGTATATAGCATGGAGGGACAGTGATATTAAAGCACAAGGCTGTTTTTTTTTGCTGGTTTTGTTTTCAACCTTGGGAAGGCACTCTAACTATGCTATAGGAAAAGAAGCATTATGCTAATGAGAGCTTGCCCTGTGAAGAATACATTTGCTGTTGGAAAACATTTTGGCTTCCGCCTTGGGAGCTAATTGAGTACTCTGACAATGCAGTGCTTGGCTGGTTCACGTACACACAGGGGTGGAAAATTCAATTTCGTAGCAGGTTCAGAGCACTCTGCAAGGAGAAGCGAAAGAAAAAGGGGTGCCTGGATTAAAGAGCTGCGCTGGCTCTGTGTCTGGCTCAGTGGGCATATTCTTTTCATTTTCCAGCCAACGACTAGTAATGTTATTCTGCTGGATTTTTTTTTTTTTTGTCAATTGTTTGTCCAACGAAACCACACCATACCTTAACAACTACTGGCAAGATCGGTGTTCCTCTAGACTTTTCTTCCACCTTAGGCCATAATTTCAACACTACAAGATAATGGACTGCAAAACCAAACAGGCAAATTTCCACCAGTAACTGTGCGTCGAGCACATTCATGTTCAAAAAGGGGAAAACCATTTTGTCATCCGTTTGCGGTTCGATTCCTCCAATGCATTGTGTGTTGTATTGAATATGTCGCTTTCTCTAGTAAACACATTAGAGCTTTCAATGACCCGTGTCTCTCCATTCTACATGATTAAAGTGTTAAATTAAGTAAACTTTTTTTTTTTTTTTTTGCAATTTTCCAATCCGTAGTGCGATAAACACTTAAGTGGGTTGACACGTGCCTCCCATGACGAAGGCTGAGTGTCCAAAGACCTATATCTTTATATTTGAGGATCCACTAATTTGCAAGCTCTTAGAGCCTAATGGGAGTCTTAATTAAAGGCTCATTTAAGGCAAGCACATTGGAAAGGTTCCTAATTAAGCCTCTATATGTTCAAACCACAAGAATCAATCGTAAGACACCGATACACATTATCTGCCTAATTAGAGTGACCAGGCTATTGTTAGTTAGAGGTGATTTCCAATTAAATACAAAGTCAAGAGAGAGCGAGAGAAAGAGATAGACATCAGGGAACTCTGGGATATAATCAAAGTGGTCTACAAGTGTTCGTCACTCTGACCCCCCGCATGCTGTCTGCAGTTGTATGATGCTATCCTAGTATGTATTGCAAGTGGCAGAGGGACCCAGCTGGTGTCTCTAGCCCAGACCTTGACCCAGCCACAGCATTGGTGTTGGTCCCAGACCAGTCATAATGTATTGCTCTTCATGCCCATCTCGCTGATCCAGCTGAGACAGAGGGCACGGTAAAGTGTCAGTGGATGGCCTTAAGAAAACTGGAGATGAACCAGAGAGAGGAATTGGCCCTCCAACACTGATCACATTTCCACTAAAAAACACATCCACGCATGGACACATATCCAAAATGACACCTCAGCGACCGCATCGCAGTCACGAAGCCGTAGCATTCATCTAGCGATACATAATTACCTTTGTTTATTAACACGTATGAATACCGAACGCATAATTAATTGACTTGTTTGTTAATTGTCTGTTTGCATTGCAAGTTGGACACAAAAAAAAACGTTGTCTGTGATAGTTCTGTGATGTTTGTTGGTGTTGCTGACTGATCTTGACAAATAAAAGATCCACTCGACACAGTGAAGGAAGCAGCAGAGAAAGAGGATGCTGGGGAGGAAAAACAAGTGTACTTTGAAGGTAGGGTTACAACACTCTTGGGACAGCCTGCAGATTTCTCATTGTCATCAACATGCCCTTGATCAAAGGCGCACACTGCCCCCATTGTTTGCACCAGTGTGAGGGAAAATAAAAAAAAAAAACGTCCTGCCGTGCTCCTCAATACTGAGAAATCTATGTTTCAATTCCCTTTGAAAGCAACACAGCTGAATCAAGTTCTTGTCTGACAAATTAAAATCTGTGCGAAGACCAAAGCGCTGTTTAGCACACATTGATTTTGCCATATTTACTCACAAAAGGTAGTTTTCTTGTTTCTTCTTTGACGGAATACTTTGAACCTATTATCTGTGCTGTTTTGTTCTGCCGTAGCAACTGCACGCGAAGCTAAGCACAGGTTTGAATTTGCATCATATTGTGGAGAGAGCGCCCGTTTTTCATTTGGCACCACACTTTTAGAGCTCGATGCAGACAAAGGAGATATGCTCGTGGGCAATAGGCAATGCGGTACTGTGCTGAACTCAGTGTCTCGCTAAATGACTCTTAATTCAGGGAGCCCTTTTCTCTCCTCGAATACTGAGCAATTAGTATGTGATGCTAGAGGTGCTATAGATTGTGCTTTGGCATAACAGAGGGACTGTAGAGACTGTGGAGGAGAGGACGAGTGATGTTAATTTCAGTATGGGGGTGGCCAGTCGTGGGAGGACTAAGTAGAGATTGCAGCCTTTTTTTTTTTTACATTTCCAGCTAGTGAGCAATATCAACCACGTACCTGGCTTTACTGAGGGCTTTACCGGAAGCCATCTCTTGTCTCATTTGCACTTTATGCCAAAAGTTTTCTATGTGGGTAGCCTTCAGTACTGTTAATGATGCTGCCCTTCTGCTATGTACCAACAAGTCTACGGTGCTCCTTAGCGTTGCAGAGAGTGACGGATTGAGAGAGATAGAGACCAAGTAGGGCATCTCAGAGCAGCCAGGGTCCCCTCAACAAATAACAAGAGTTCATCTTTTAGTCTGGTGGATGATTCGGCCACGTGGTATAATAGACTGCCATTCTTTTCTCGAGGGCACCAAGGTCCTTGGCATTTCTGACACATGCAGCAGCAGTGACAGCCCTGCAAGTGGGCTGGTATTACGTTTCAGAGATATGTATAGAACCATACATTCTCAAATAAAAACATGCAGCTTTTGACAGATTTTGTCTGAGAAGAAACGTAAAGCAGACCTAAGGTAGGGGAGAGAAAGACAGATTTAGTCTTAGCTATACTGCATTTTATCCCTTTCCCTTAAAACACATCTGCCATCAGTCATCTATTTGCTTCACTGTCACACAGGCATATGTTCGAGTTGTCCTGTCATGTTACATTTTGTGAACTTTAAGATGCCCCTGACCTGCTTTGTGTCGCCTGAGGGTGAGGAAGCTGCGGGGTGGGATGATGGGATGCATGCTGGTGTACAGTGTCCCAGCATGAGTCTCTAGGGTCAGGTATAAGAAAGTGCACATGTGACATGAAATCATGTTAAAACTTACATGTGGCTATTTATTTCTTTATTTCTTTGCTGTCATATATTCTCCCCTAGCATGCTCTGGTTCAGTTTCCCCCCAACTCTTACTGCAGCCGTGTGACTTAATCAGTCTGACAGACTCTAGGTGCCTGGGGAAAGTCTCTCTCTCTCTCCGCAGTCCCTTTCTCCTCAGGTTTACGCTCTCTGTGACAAACTCGTTGTGGCACCTTTCGAAATGCAGTGCTCTCTGTTGGATGGCCCTCTGTGGTCTCTTCACACTCGCACACATGCATCCGCACAAAGACTAAGTGCACAAACTCCGGAGAGTACGTGCCCACACACAAGGCGTGCGGAGACGCGCACAGGTGCATGCAGGGACGCACACAAACATGAGAATATGCCACGACATAAATACACACACAAAAAAAAAAAAAAAAAGTGGCTTGAAAAGCAGGATGTACAGTGTCCCCCAGGCACACACATTACGCCTCACACCCCTCTCCCCTAGATACCCTCCTGGTTCCACTATAAGTGCTTACCCAAACAGTTCCCATGCATGAAGAGGAAGCAGTTCTGCTTATTGGTTTATTGTTATTGAGTGACATTCTCAATTAGTTTTCATCAGAGTCCCGCAGTGTCTGACCTCTTGAGTTCTTTTTCAGAGCTCATTATAAAAGCAATGGGATTCTACGTCCGCGGTGCCGGCTAGCCTTGGCTCAAGTCCAATACATTCTGGCTAACAAAGTGGGCTGGAGACAACTTCAGCCCATGGTTAAGGACCTCCCCGCAGGGCTCAGATCCTTCACTATTTAATTCAGCATCTTCAACCACTCCACTGGAAACTGAAAAAAAAAAAAAAAAGATTAATTTTTTGTTCTGGAAAAGCCAAATGGCAATCCCCCCATCACAGTCTGTCTTCTTTTGGGACCTGATTAAACTTGGACAGAAAGCCTTTTTCTAAAAAAAAAGGCCAGATATCATTGATAACAAAGCTGAGGGCTTTTTGGAAATCAAAACATATTTAAATGTAGGTAATACAATTTCAATGAATACAAAATCACATCTTTTTTTAAATTCATTATAAAAAAATAATAATAAAACAAAATGACTGGTTTGAGGAAGCCTGTATTTAATGTCACAAGGTAATCTGTGATGGTGCCAAGGTATTGAACTCACATTGGAGGGCTTCAATTAGCTTTACCTGGTTTCTATCAAATGGATATGACTCAGAGGGAGTGTGTTCACTTTGCCAAGCTGGGAGCTTTCATTCTTTCAAATTAGGTTTAACAACACTCACTGTGCACCTGGCAGTTCTGAAGGGTCTCTTTTGCATTTTAAATATTGGCTGGTTGTACTTCTTCTTGCATTTGACTTATTTTGTGTTTTACTTTTTCCCCCAAAGTCAAAGTCACAAAGTCCGAGTGGTCCATTTGGACCCTTTCTGACCTGCCTTTCTTTCAGAGGTCTCTAAATGGACAGCTTTCAAACTGATAGCACCTGACAATTGCTTCCCCCGACATACCACTTCACCCTACTCCCCATCTCTTCTTGTCCTCTTCCACATGTCTAAGCATTTTAACGACATAGGCTTCCAGGCATTCTCTGGCCTGGCTGAATTGATGGAGCAAGGGTCCTACAGAGCAGAACAATCTGCAGATTTCTTTTTTTTTTCTTTCTGGAAGGCAAAAACAAAAAAGGGGGAGGAGAACAATTGGGGGGGGGGGGGGGGGGGGGTTCTGAGGACTTGTGATAGGTCTGCTCAAGGATTCTCTCATTATTCTCCATTTTCAACAGAATCCTGCAATGAGTACAAAACATTTCCTATCTCTCAAAGTGGCAATTTGCCCATTTAATGCTTGCGTTATGTGGGCCTGACATCCTTTCATCCACCCTCTTTGCACTAATCTAATTCTTTTTTTTTCCCTTTTATATCTTGGCTGATAATTCTCACTTTATTTCCATTAAGCTTTGTTTGTTCACAGCGATCTGTTGCTGTAATTTATTAGAGCCGTCAGCTGTAAATGATGTGGCATGCCGACACGGCCCGGCAAATGGAGGCTCCCCCCCTCCCCCCCTTCCCCTTCTCCTTTTATGGAAAGCTGCCCTAGTTTTTTAACAGGGCGAAAGAGGGAGACATTACAATTAAGGTGGCGACATCGACCCCCTGGTGGCCATGCTCAGGGACCAGATGTCCTGTCAGAGAGATGCCGGCCCTCACCTCCAGGGAGCTCTCGGTTGAAATCTAGTTCATGTCTCAGTGGGGGAACACTACTGCTCCTGTTCCATCATTAATTCAAGGATAACAGATTCTGGGAGTATGAGCCTCATTTTTTTTTCTTCATTGTTGCCAATTGTCTCTGTTTTATTCACCGCCAGTTCCGCTCCCTCCATACATGCATGACGGTCAGGATGTTTATTGCTCAACTCAGTCGGAGCATCAGCATCTTCAAAGCATGATAACCACATGTACACTGAGACAGCAGAGGGATGTAATGGCTGTTGGTGGAAAAAAAAGGGGGAGCTTAATCAAATTAGAGACAGATTGCAATATCATCAGTACGTCTCTGAGATTCATTCTGCATTACCTGTTGAGGCCCATTCATGCATGCAACACATTTTTGGTTTGTCATCTTATTAATGATGGAAGAAATTAGCATGACTTTCCGGAAAGTAAACAGTCTGCTTGGCTTGCTAAATTGCTTTTTTGTTGTTGTTGTTCTCACCCTAGTCCAGGTTCAGGATGTTTGACAGATGCCCGCCTTATCAATGCTGTATGAAGTACATGTCATTTCCCTCACAGGAGGCATTAGAGGAAAATGCGATCACAAAGAGACCCCACAATCTTCACTATTTCATTTCCCAGCCCTGGATACTGCCTCTCTCTCTCATTTTGTCCTGTTCTTCTTTTGTACAAGGCAGCTGCTGGTTTTTGAGATGAAAGACACTTGTTTGGCAGCCTTCAAAGAGTCACAGAACTCTGAAAGTCACTTGTATTGCAGAGCCGTTCATTCTCCATTTTATATCCAATATGGAGGTGCTGATCAAAAGGATCAGAGCTGAGGGAGAAGCTAAAAGATGTCTGCTTTGGAGTAAACAACAACAATGCCAATCCCCAGACCCGCAGAAGGCTCTCTTTTAAGGATTGTCCTTCAGCTAATGCCAGCGGGAAGACATATCACTATTTTTGTATCTGAAGTGTCTTTGGTCTTGATGAATCTAAAGGATCAGAACACGTTATACTTATAGCTGTATTTTATTATTTATTTTTGCAATGTTAGAAATGAGTGTGGACAGATTGCGTAGTTTTTCTACTAGTCAATTTAGGTCCAATGTATTGAATACTATAATAAACTAATTTAACTGATTCTATACATCTCAAAGCAACAAAAACAAATGAGGATCGACGGTTGATGACGACAAGCCGTGAACTCTCCACTTATTGTGTGTGGAGCTCACCCATCTGGAGGGGACCGCAGCAGATCCAACATAAATGCATGAGACCGTTTCTCTATGTTTCAAATGAGGTTGTGTTGGAGTTTCTGCTGAATCTGAGCAAATTGCATTTTTTTTAATGAAAGCCTTGTTAATAATTCACACTCATAACCTGGGGAAAGTTTTGGGGCCAGAAGGTGGAGGACTGGAGGAATTGGGGGGGCGGGGGGGTCGAGAACACTCCTGAACATCATATATATATATATATATATATATATATATATATTCAATATATTACAGGGTTTCCCTTGAAAAAAACGTTATGAAGTGGTCTGAACCAAATCTGTTTAGACTAAGATAGGCAAACAATATGAAGTAATAAAATTAGCATACAATGAAAGTGAGGAATAATCGCATTTGCATTTCTTTGCACATGTGCGCAAATATTATACCGAGAGAACAAACACACAGGCATTAAGGATTACGGCTGCAAGACGCAGATATGTTTAATTTGTTACAAGACTGCTCTCCCTTTAGAGATTTTTCTTTCTTTCTTCTCCTCTAACTTCCTTTGCCGAGCGCTAGATATATTTGTTTACCTTGGAAGGCATTGTGTTGTCATTACCATCATCCGTCTATTGTAAGATAACATTGCCTTTCTGCTGAGAGGAAATCCTCTAGTCATCCCGAAAAAAAACGAGAACAAGTTTTACCTAAATGCTTTTTCTCCCCCCCCCAACGACACCATGAAATCCTTCAGATTTACTTTCTATGTTCCTCTTACTTCTCACTCTATTGTCTGTGCATCAGTAGTGACCATCTCCCTCCACATTCCCCTAGATAAAGAATGTTATATACAAAGACAGTGCATGGTCAGACTTAGATTTATATCACAAACCCAACCACCGCAGAGATCAGTGCTTTCAGGGAGACTACAAATCTTGGCAATAACACTGCTACCATTTTCCCCAAAACGCCTCATGGGTATCAGTGATGAAATGGGACCTAAATTGCAGTGAACCTGAGCACTGAGCCTCTCTAAACTAGATACACCTGTGATGATGATACTGCAGGGTGACCAGGATGCCAGCAATTGACAGTCCATTTTATTGCGAGTATCCCCTGGTCCTACTTCCTGCTCTTAACAGAAGATGAGTTGATCACGGCAGATCTGCCTATCCACCATGCCCATCTCGCCTGATGTTCGATCTTTGCAGGGCGCTGTCCACTCATCAGTCATTACACAGGCCTGTCTCTAGTAACATTATCGCTTTCGATAAGGCTTCAATAAACTGCGCATGGCTTTTAGGGCTCTCTCTCTTGCCACTCTAATCCAATCTCTGATGAGGAGTCTGTTCATCATCGTGCACCGCAGGCATTTTCTGTGTCGCTGTGCTCTTGGTTGCACAGGAAGTAATGGATGGCCCTGCCCTTGGTTCAGCCCAAGGCCTTCTGCTTCCTCAACTGTTGGACTTCAGGTTGCCTCAAATGGGTCTGCGCTGTGGTATTTTGATTTGATTAAATCAGGTTTAAAAGGTTAGAGACCGAGGGAGGCAAAAAGGCTTGCCCTGCCCAGTATTGCGAGCCAGTCCGATGCCATTTAGCATTGGGCGGCGGCCAAAGGAAAGTGGAAAACTGAAATGACTTCTGCGCTCCTTTGTGATTTGCACTAATGTCCCCCAGGGATTGAGCAATGACCACTGTGAATTTCCCCCCAGGACGCCAGCCAGATTGAAACCCCTGCCAACAGATTTGAAAGGATAGCAAATCATTTAAATTCCGCAATTTGCATTAGCATTTTTTCAGTGCCTGGGCCAGCCTCCACAATATTAAATTGCACTTGATAAAATAAAATAAAAATCAGAGAGTGCGACAAGAGCTCTTCAACCTCCAAATCAGCAAAGTGAATATTGGAGTGGCCTCTAAAAATTAATTACAGCATACTTTAATTCACTTTGTTTATTTTATCAGGTTTCTGACATCGGTTTCAGGATCCAGCGGAAAAAAAGAAAGAACTTAAGATAGAAGGCGCTGAAAGGTGCAGTGTGGCAGGGACCCAGAGCAGTGAAATCTATCTAAGGATTGCCGTTAGCTGATCCTGCTTGTGGCACCACATTATTATTGTGTATAAAAATAGGCTGCACATTAAAGTGGGCAGAGTGAATCCCAGCAGTACCATAATAAAGAATCATCAGACTCACAGGCTTGCAATCAATACAGCTATTTTCTTATATAAGGATATATGAATGTTTGAGAATCAATACAAACCTTAATTTGTATCATATTATAGAACCTACCAATACTGTTCAGCCCTCACTGCTCACACACTTCAGGGTTTCTTATCCGTTATTGTGCTCTGGCAGATTGCTCTTTGGTAATGCGAGTGAGGTACCGAATGTGTGTGTGTGTGTGTGTGAGTGTGTGTGTCTTTCAATACATGTCTTCTTCTGGGATGGCTGTGCCAGAAGAAGCTTTGCCTCGTAAAGAACTGTTATGACACAGAGCCACAGGGCTCACGCTGAATTCATCTGGGTCCAATAGAAGGATTTTCTATCAACATGCAAACCAAGCACCCCGTGTCAAAGATTTCCTACGACTGGTGATAAATTCTCCTGTATTCCCTCAACAAACACACAGATAGGAGCAGAGTTGGCGCAGTGCCAAGATTAGTGGTGTTGAAAGAGAGTTTTGTGGGGGAGGGGTCGTATGCAGGGCAGTTTCTGGCTCCAATGCAAACATTGCGATCTTCACTAGTGAATGGCCCTTTCTTCCCAATTGCCCAATTGTCTTAGTGGGACAGGCAGGTGGCTCCAAGCCTCATTTGGCATCTGGTGAAAAAAAAAAAAAAAAAAAGAAGAAAAAAAAAAACATGCACATCTACATAGTGTGTGGGAGAGTTGGGGGAGGGTGGCAGACATTTTTCATTTTCAAAGCTTCACATTCCCCCTTTGCGTATTTCAAAAGTTTTGGCTTCGATCAAGAGCAAGTTTGTGCTGCTATTGTGTCTGATGTGCTTCCCTGAATAAAACATCGTTTGGTTTCAGTGCCAGATCAAATAGCCTTTCAAAAAGCCATGCCTCTCACTATTGGTGTCTGGGTACCATAGAGGGAAATATTTTCTTATCCGTTTATAAAATAGAAGGTATCGAGCCCTTCCATTTAGCACTGCTGAGCACAATTCAGATGCATCTACTGAAATGGAAGCACACAAGTAGGGCGGTAGTGCCAGAGGCACATCAGCACATTTGACTGCCCCACACCATGGTGTTTTACAACTGTTCCCAAGAGTGGACTTTATTATATTGGAGTCCAGACACATGCAACAGCCCCAAGGTTTATTAACAAATGGAGGCACCGTACATGCGATCTTACTGCCACTGTCGATTTCAAAACATGCGCTGCAGTCGTAATGGCGGGCAGAGACACATCCGCATTCATTCACAGGTGAGAAGCTTCTCCCTCCCCTGATTCTGCTTGTACAAGTTAAAAGGCTGATTTGCATTTATATTGCCATTCAAGGCTTGCAGCTGTAATTATCGTGGCACAGTAGCAAATGCGCAGACGCTCGCATGCATACACACACCAAATGCATGCGAAAGCGTGCGGCGTGAGCCATTGTTGATGAGCCTTTGGCAGGAGAAGAGGAGGAGCGGAGGAGAAGACGGGCGACTTCATCCAGCGGTAATATTGAGCTGTCCCAGAAACTTCCCGCCAAACACTAGGAAGTCGTTATCAGATCAGCAACCCAATTCCTCAAGTGCCTCCTGTGCTGAAGCACCACATGCATCTTCTGCGCTCCTTCCTAACAGCCCTTCACAATCATGTCGATGCATTGGCTGGCTGGTTTACTCACAAATGTTTTCGAGTAATAGCGGGGAAACACAACACGACACAGGTCACGGCACCGTGCGGCGGACGGTCGGTGCTTGCATGTGATTTACTGCGCAGATAGCACTCACCCAGAGATCAGGACAAGTCAAATTATGCATGCATGTTTTTTTGTTTTTTTTACATACTAATTAGTCAAACATGGCAGGCAGGTTTCTGTAAACAAGCGGTTATAAAAGCTCTCTGCGTATACGTGTACATGACTGACCATGCATCAGCCTCTGAGGAGTATGTAACAACATACATAAGCGACCGTATTTCAAAATGAGGTCGGGGGTGTGTGCTCGGCATACTGCTCAGCTAGAGCGACAACACTAATCATGCACAAGTTATAAACCTTGACCTTCAGACTTAAAGCTGCACTGACCCAGGTGTCAAGTTTACGAATGAGGCGGATTTTCAATCAATTCCGTGTGACACGCTGAGTAATTCAATTGAATATTGTAATTATTAGTGAAACCGTATCTCTCCAAAGATAATATGTACTTCACCGGATTGTCTTCATGTATGCACATTTCCGTCACATACAAACTTTGGCAGATATGACAGAGCATGTTGCTGTCCTGTGAAATTGCCATTGACCAACTTGTTTTATGTGTGGCAATGCATGTTTATAACCCTAACCTGCCCGGTTACTGTAACAAGCTAAAATATGTATTTATTACAAACATCACAACTCTTAGCTTTATTCTAGATTGTAGTCTAAGGTAAATATAGTTTAAAATAATTGACTGTATCAGTATGAATACAGTTTTGAAAATGAATAGAAAAATAAAGGATAAAAAAGGGTAACATCCAAAATGGCAACAGAATTTTTGTTCAAACACTTTTGTTTTTTCAACATTGTGTTTGCTTGTAAAATGTGTGAGCAAAACGGTGGAAAAAAATATATCACCTGCATAACCTTGTTTTCTTGTTTGCTCACCTGTTTCCATGACAGACGTTGACTCAAACACAATGGTGTCAACCGTGCATGGTAACAAAGGTGCACTTTATTTCTAGAAATGCATCTCACAATAGCAGAACTCTGTGTTTATGGATCTTTTTCTGTGTTTTGAATGTGTCTTTTTCTCAACTCCATGCCTCTATATAGAATACCTCATGAAACAGGCAAAGCTATGGAACCAGAGGACCTGCTGGAGTCTGAGCTCAAGGAGTTTATGGTGAAGCTGCATGTTTTTGTCTGGTTTTGCGGGTGGCACCGGTGACAAGCATAAATAATAATTACATAGAAACAGCCAATCTTCTCGCTGATGGTCTCGTTTACTCATGTAGGTCATATAGAGACATCAGTAATAAAGTTCATTGAACTTGATTCGTGACTTCATTACATCACTAGAACTTTAATCTGAAGCAAAGACCACACTAGCAACTTACCAGGGAGAAAGAAAAACATAATTGGAATAACACAACATTAGCAAGATCTTATGAATCGAAAGAGGTATACATTTGAATAGCTGTTTCAATAAAGATGTATCGTTTCATCATAGGTTACAATAAAGAACAATAGTGTTGGATCTACAGTGTTGACATCGTCTTCTTCAGCGAGACCGCTAAAGTCCTATTATAACAATAACACTTACGTAGCCGATTTGTCAGACAATCCTCAATTAATTGACATATTATATAGTTTAGCTACTCACCGTCATTTGTTGTCCTTTTATGTTTTAGTTATCGCAAGGCCGTATTCAAAGGTGATATTTTGTATTCTTTGTAGAATATACAGTATATCTTTTTGTAGTTGTAAGATATATTTGTTTCCGAAGTATTGGAAATATGTTGTTCATTGTTTTTGATATAAAATAAAATGCATCGCGTTAATGGCTTTTTTTGTATTTCAAAACCGCACTGTGTTTGTTCGTGAATCGTAGAGCATTTGTAAAATATATTTTGTTTGTTCGTTAAGTTTTGGAAGGAAAGTAGCTCCATATGATCTCTATTTGAAAAAAAATTAATTCCACGCAACCCTGTGGGGAGAACTTTCATTCAGTTGAAAAAAGGGTGAAAAGTGATAAGCGAAGGCTGAAAGTGAGACAAAATGAAAAATTCCTCATTGTGAACGTCTTGAACAAAAGTCTTATTAATGCCTCAGGTTTGCGAAGCAGCTTTTTGACAAGAAAGGAACAAACTTTGTATTGTTACACGGTTTGAACCCACCTTGTTGAGCAGCAGTGTTCAACAGATCCCAGCAGCGAGTTAAAAATTCTATCTATCAAATCCTTGGCTAGGTAGGAATGGGATTAGCAGAAAATAGACACAGTCAAGCTAAAAACACCAACATTTTTTTTTTCTTTAAGCCCCGCTGTGCCGATGCTTTGTCCTCTCCAAGGAAAAATAACACAGTATGATCCACCACTACTCTACAGCACCCCCACAACTTAGCACACACAGCCCCGTGGAGCCGACTTTAGTCGCTTTACTTGTTGTTTCATGTGCATTAAACTGCAATTTAGAAGCCATTAATCCATCCCATAATCTGTTACCAAATAAAATCCTGACTAGGGTTAGAAAGGGCTTCCGCACAATTCCCTACACTTAACGGCCCTCTTACATGCTTCCCAAAAATCACCAACTATGGCTCTTCCTGTCGTCCAAGGATAAAGTCTCAGGTGGATGGAGACACCTCAATAAAGAATGAAGAAGTCCAGCTGCTAACCCCGTCTTTGCAGGTGACCCAGTGATCACAACAGCATCTGGTTGAATTACTTAACACTGCCGTCCAACGGACATGTAATCCGGGATAATGCCCTTTTGCTGAGTGCTCCAATCTGGATAAATTCATCCCTGAGGAATGAGATCCAGCAGCAGGGTCTCAGGGAGAGAGGAGATGAGGCGCTTGGGGGGTTGATTGGTTGGTACTAAAGAAAACTGTTGGGGCTGGTAAGAGAGTCTTCTAGATGGATAATGAAGCCCGACTGTAAACAGCTTGATTTTGTTGACTGGCTGCAAGAGAGGAAGCAGATCATTGCCTGGTTTTCCAAGAACACTCCAAACTAATCATATTCCCTTCCCTGGCTGACCTGAATCCTGAAATGAGGCTTCCATCCAGTACTGCAGTCACCGGATATACTACTGTACACTTACTCAAATTCTGCATTTTTAACTTGGCACTGCCTGCAACTGAAAGATTTGGAAGGGTGCGCTCTTACATGAACACATGCCCATCTCTTTGTTGTTTTGATATATTTATAGCGTTAGATAAAGTCTTAGCCAAAAACTGACTTTTCTTGAAAACAGCATATCTCGTTGTTTTGCGACAACCACTGCCAAACATTGGGGGACTTACAAGTTCCAGCTGTCCAGCAGCAGCCTCTTAGATTATTTATTCATATGTTTACTTATTACCATAAATATCCAACAGGGCACTCGGCTCAGAGGGATTACAGGGGGCTTAATCTATCGTGGCACAGAAATGAGCAGGGGTCACAGCGGCTGAGGTGACTTAAGCGGGCTAGCCTTGATGGGACATGAAGCACAAACAAGAAAACAAACTGCATGCCACTGGGAACCCATCACAAACTGATGGCATCATCTGTCACTCACGGTGTTTGTATGGCATAATCCAGACAGGATTAGCATTACTTATACCAACTGCCATGTATGGTGAGGGCAAGTCATACAAACAGGAAAGGACACGTCCGTGTTTCTTACCAGGCTTGTACCAGACTCCTGTCTGAATACAGACATATTATTTAGTCTGTGTTCTAAGTTTTAAGTCATCTTACTCGAGCTGGAAATATGACTCATGGTTTATGACGACATGCAGGAAAATGTATATTGGTTTTATCATTCTGATAGAATGGGGATAAATCAATTGAATACCTCTGAGTCATCATGGTCATAATCTGTCCATAAAACTGCAGTGTGCCCTGCTTACAAATAACTATTCATAATAATGAGGCAGAAAATTGGTATTTATGTTTGAGTAGTGTTGTGCAACGTAATGGGCCGTATCTCTTTTTTCTTTCCCTTTGGAGAAGTGAGGATGATTTCTCCGTCTATAAAAAATCCACACATCCAGACATGACATTGGAAAGACATTTAATTATACTTTGGTTGAGAAATATGTATCAAAGCCTGGCGCCCATGAAAAGCGGATTTAGAGTCGTCAGTCAGCAGTTAATAGACAGCAGTAAATGAAATTGGGGCTGTTGGGGGTGCTAAGACATGCTTTCCAGGACTAAGAAACAGCTTAGTCTGGCTGGGTGGTGAAATCGGGGTTTCTGACACGAAGGGCTGGGATTTAATGAAGGCGATTGGGCGAGATTTGGAGGAAGATTGGGATTTCATTCCTGTGCAGCAGCACTGCCCCTAGTGGGCAAACCTCGAGTCGAGGAATAGTCAAGATTCAATTTCCCTGAGACAGTGGACCAAAAAGCAAGTGGCCGAGACAGTTTCCATATAAATTTCACAAGGTGTCATTCAGAGAAGAAAAGCACAGAGAAAAGAGAGACGCAGAGGAAAAGAGGCGGAGGGAGAGAAGAACTGAGCCCATACACTTAACAATGACAATGTGTGATTTTTCTCAAGCACATTTTCTTCAGAGCCTGGCACATCCAGGACAAGACTATTCTTAAACTGCCCCTCCTCCACCGGGACATCATGCTCTCACATAAATTACCCTTTCCCCCCACCCGCGACAGAGGCTTGGGTTCTCAGTCACAGTGCATCGCAGGGCAAAAGAATGAAGAAAAAAAAAAAAAAATTGATTGGATCGAAGGGGAAAAATGGGTGAGAGGTGGTGCGAGGAGATGGACGAGGTCCTGGATAAGTTTGGCCTGAGGTGAATGTGTTCCAGGAGTCTCCCAGATCCTCCTGACTGCTGCTGTGTCATCTGTCACTGGCAGGAGAGGTGACAGCGAAAGAAAAGGTGCCCTCGATGAGGTAACAGCGCAGTCGGGAGCGTCTCGCAGCAACTTTCCTCCTGCTAAGTCTCCCTCTCTCTCTCTCTCTCTCTTTTTTTTTTTTTCTTGCTCCACACCAAAGTTGAGGGAGGAAAAGTGCCCAGTGCCTCTGCATACGGGCCGACTCTTCTCTCTTGCTCATTCTCTCATTTCTCCCCGTCTTTCTGGCGCTCTCGCAGGATAACTGCGTCTAAGTATATGACTGCTATGGCCGCAACTCCCCTCCGTCCCCCTGTTCATAAAAATGAAATTGTTTTCTGCAGCTTTTTTGCTGACTCCGACTCGGCACATAAACAGACCCGTAATTTGTTCAACGACAGTAAGCTACAGGGAAGCACTTTTTTTTTTTTACTCCTCGGAGGCACGCATAGAGTGTTATCCCCTGTTTACCTGGCGGGGAAAGAAGTGTTTTATTTTATGGTAATAACCCACTGTGCTGAAATACACAGCAATCCCTTCTCATTCCAGTTGCAGCAGTCGCCTCATTCCAGCTGCTGCTGCCGCAGATATGGTGTTCGGTTCTCCTACAACCCGGGCTAAGCCTGTGATGGCATGTGAATGGAAATGTGATTGTCACAGAATAAAAGTCAGAAACAATGTGTGCATGGCAATAAATCAAACCCCCTCTGTGGTTTTTATGTATAATATAACTAGGACGTGATACAAGGAGTAAACTTGCAAAAAATGGGGAAAAAAAGCAGTGCAATGCAGCCGAAGTAAGTTGTGGATAGAAAAACTCAACAGATGCTGAACAGAGTGTAGGAGAAGAGACTAATGACTGATCATGTATATCTGCGTCACAGTACGCACAGATGGTACAGAAATACTTGACAATGAAAGAAGAGGGAGAGAATACAGCAAAGCAGCCCCATCAGTAACGCTTACAGCCTCAACACCGCGTCTGACGTACTATAACTGCCCCGTAACGAAGGCCGCGACCTAGAGGGGAAAGCGTCCATCGCCTTGACTCTGTCCAATCTCTGGGTGGACAGCTCGTGCAACTGTCCCAGGTCACGCACAGCCATAAAGAAGTCATAAAGAAAACAGATAATACAGCTGACACCATCTCTGGAAGAGACCTACACCCGTTAAAGCACGGGAGAAGCAAAGGGAGAAATAGAAGCGGCATCACTCCAGTCTTTTTCAAATTAGTCGGTGCTGATATTATCAATTTATTCTCGTTTCTTCATGAAAAATGAGCCAGCGGGGGAGTAGAATCACAGCAAATTGTTCTATTTGATGAGTGGTCTTTTATTTTATGTATTTAAATGTGACAGGCTTTAAATAAACATCAACGGTTCAATGCCGTAGAACACGTTCTTGTGTTTTTTGTTGTCGTGTTAGCGACTTTGAGCTTTAAATTTCGACACAACGTGTCAACAAACTGAGACCTCGTATTCGGAGATTTTGCCTTTTCTGTGAAAAAGGTTACAACTCCCTCTGGGACACAGCTCAACACGCACACACACACACACACACACATATAGACACACAGACAGTGCCTTCCTGAGAATGTAGTCCGACGCGACGGGGTCACGCTTTGAAAAAGAGGTGGCCCCTGTGTCATTGACCCCCCCCCCCCGAACCCTGCGGAGCGTAAAGCAGGGCGCTCGCTGTGGAGCTGACAAATACCCACTGTCGGATTCAGCCCCGTGTGTGTCCGTTTCATCCGAATCTCACAGACACCACAGAGGTAGAGTTCTGCTGTACTTTTTACTCCACCTCTATTGTCTTCCAAAGACAACCACCTGGTGGCAAGCTCGGGAAACAACTAATCCATCCTCATTCTGTCCACAAACAGACTGTCTAGGAATAAAAATAACGACAGCGGATGCCGTCCAAAGGGCTGGAGCTGCCAAGCTTTACTCATGAGTCTGCCTTCCAAAAGCGCTTTGCCGTGAACTTTTTCTCTCTCTTTCCTTTTGCCCAGACCCCCCGCAGTTAGACTCAACGGGGAAGGGCTGTCATTTCAAAACAATGTGACTCAGGACTGAACGCTTGACTGAGCTGATCCAGGGTTAAAGGGCTCCGTTTGTGCGCGTCAATGTGTGGGACAGCAATATAAAGCCTGCATAGGAAGTATTTAACTTGTCTGGTCTGAAGCCTCCGATGAACTGATGGGAAAGAGCGCAGCGTACAACTATTTACAGCCCCAGGACAGCCACAAACACTTTTTTCTTCTAATTTCCTCCTTCCTCGTTAGGCATCAGACCTAACAGTGCACACAGGAGCGCTATAGCATAAGCGTGTAAACACAACGACGGTAGGATGAACTCAGACATCACAGCAAGATGAATTTGGAGACATCGTTCCCAGCCAGCAAGTCACACAGCAGTCACAAGCACGCGAGATGTGATGAATAAGCAACTTAATCTGGAAAACTTACCATGTCCGGAGATCCACAGGAGCAGAAGGACCCAAGGGATCATGACTGTGGAGTGGTGAGGGCAAAACCTACGAAAAACAGTGGGCGAGTGTGAAATTGAAGTTGGCAGGCACAAACACATGCACGAGATGAGACAGTGCTCCTCTGTGCTTGCTTGGGGGGGGACGGATGCTACGGTCCCTCAGTGGTGTCTCCTTTTACCAGTGGAAGGCTGGTAGTCTGTCTTCACTTCAGTCCGTCTCTTCTTCTGCCGATTCCTCCTCTCCTCTGTCTCTCTATGAGTCTCCTTCCCGTCTGTGTTACTCTTCAGAGTTGTCGGCGGTCAGCGCTGCCTCGCACGCTCTCTTGTTGATGTGAGCCAGTAGACTTTCTGTGTCTCCGCTACTGACTCTGAGCGCACACACACACACACACACACACACACACACGCTCACTCTTTCTCTCTCGCTCACACGGTTTCTCGCTTGCCCATCCATTCTCAGTCTCTTCAGCCCTCACTTGCCCCCCCCCCGCCCCCTCCCCCTCCCCCTTTGCTTCTCTCTCATGCTCTCTCTCTCTCTCTCTCTCTCTCTCTCTCTCTCTCTCTCTCTCTTTCTCTCTCTCTCTCCCTTGCTCCACCACTCACATCACATAGCAGACACAGTCAGGGGATGGAGCTCCACAACTAGACTCCTCCTTTCCTCCCTCCCTCCGTCTCTCTCTCTCTCTCTCTCTCTCTCTCTCTCTCTCTCTTCCTCTCAGCCTGGCTGTCTGGGTGGCTGCGGCTGAGTGAGAGGCTGAGAGACTCGGGTCCTCACTCTGGGAACGAGAGCTGCCGTGGGGGAAACAGAGAGGGCGCAATTAGAATGAGAATGGGAGCGACTTGGCCTCTATAGCTACAAATAACACAGGCGTCCACAAAACAAAAAGTGTAGTGTTACCCCCTCCTCCCTGTTTTGACCCCCTGCCTTTTTTGGATTCTATGGGCGACACTGAATTTAACTGTGAGCTGCCATCCCTGAGAACTGATAAGACCCCATTAGCATTCAAAACCAAAGCTGGAGTATTAAATAGTATCCTTTTTTCTTTTTTATCGGGGTGAATTAGAGTCACTCACTCAAGAAGCCACGATGCAAAACATCATAAAATGCTAAAGTGCATCGCATGCTTACTGACAAGTTCTCCTGGTTATGGTTGTTAATTATTTAAAAAGAGGCATATGTTCCAGGCCAGTCCACGAATAAAAGAGCGCCCTACATGTCTTGTACTATAAAGCACCACGCTCTACTGTATATCAAGGGCAATAAAGGGCTTCAAGGAAAGAAAGTTACCATTTAATGTCAATCTTTATGCAGACAAATTCACTTATTCATATCCATTTGAATATTTATTAATATTCAATTGTATGTCAAATTAAAATGTGTTCCCTGAAATAGGTAGAGATACATTATGTTATCTCCAGATGAATAGTATGATTATTATTATTGAAGCAATAGAAAATTAAGTCTCCAGTTGTCATGGCTACAAGTCCTTAATTGTTTGTGTTGGTAATATTGTATACAGAGCAACTTTACAGTTTCATAAGGGACTTTTCAGAATGTTGTTGTTGTACTATTATTATTATTATAATTATCGTTATGAATTATTATTAATGACCTTTCCATATTTGGGTAGTTTTTATATCTTCGTTTAAAACACTTTTGGGAAATAGTCTCCATTGTTGTATCCATGCTAGCTGTATGGCTCTAGTTATTGCCATGTCAGACTATCATCTGAACCACTTTGGTCTAGATTACAATTTGTTCAGATTAAATCATTTTTTAAAATGCATGTGCCCCAGAAGATGAATCCTACTGATTTTGGTGAACCTCTAACCCATTCTCCAGCACCACCATGACTTCCAATTCCTTGTTTTACATCTTTTTTTTTTTTAATTGCCATGAAATTTAGCTCATAGATTTGTGAATTGTAACAGCTTTGCCTTTGCTGCCTTACTACTGCTGAAAGGACGAGTCCATGAGAGAGCGTTGGGGAGAGGAGAACGATGTCCCACTACCTCATGTCTCACATGTAAGAAAACACCTACCATTGAACATGGCTGTTGTTAGTACTCACAACTGTCAAGCTAGCATTGTCAGTATAGGACAGTTGTGTCTGCATAGCCTCATTGAAGACTCCGGTCATGTGCAATGAGTTGCACTCAACCAGCATTCGTAGCTATATCTACGTAAAATAATGCTCCATGATTGGTACCTCACAAAAGCCTTTTGTATGTTACTACATGTCCCCCATGTGAAATGAGAAGTCAACACTGATTTATTTGTCACATAACTTGCGTACTTCAGAACCAGCGCTTCTGAAGTTATTTTAACCCAAACGACAATCTTTCCCTAAACCTAACTATGAAGACGGAAGTTCATTTTGAAAAGACTGTTTGCATGTGAGGAACGGAAATTGACATGTGTTGCTGGCTTTCGTAAAAAGCACAAAAAGTGAGGATTCACTTTTTGTGAGATATCATAAGAACCGTTGTATGAGGATACATTGAGGCAGGTAGGTAGAAAGGCAGGTAGGCCATCCAATAATTTCATGCAAGCCAAAATAAATGATTGAACGATAATAATATAGGCCTGTGACAGCCACAGACACCGGGTGTTTTTTGAATGTCACAGCATTTGTCTTATTGATTGCTGCCGGGATGTGAAGAGAATTTAAAAAAAATAGGCTTCTAAAATAAACATTTTTAGTGGCCTCAGTTGTACTTTTTGCTTGGTGCTAATCATCAAGGCATTGTGAATGTGTTAGCATGCTGATGTTAGCATTTAGCTTAAAGTATCATGCGTTGTGCCAACAGCCTCACAGCTAGCGTGGTTATTATAACCATTGCTGCTATTATTATTAACATATTGATTGCATTTTTTTCTTCTAAAACAGATTAGCCAAATATTAGGTCTTACCTTTCTTTTTTTAATATTCTAGAACAGATCAAGGCTCTAAAAATACTGGCGTAACATCTTAACGAGCAAACAGCACAGTTCAACCTTGACTGGCTCCTCCTTCTAGACATCCTAGGACCTAGAATCTAGAAACAAAAAAAAACATAAATCTATTTCTCATAAAAAAAAAATGATTGACATGCACATCGGGACTAGAGGGACATACCCTCAATTAATACAAGATGTACAGTAAAGCCCAGAGCCTCAGATGAGAGCTCTGATAAAGACATAGTGAGCACTGCATGGGGGCCAAGTCTGCGTCATATCAATTTAATCCACCCCTTTGACTTCCTAATCTAATCAAAGGGCCAGAGGATGGCAGGTGGTCTTTTCATCAGTGCAACTAACAGCTACACACAAAAACAACCCCACTGCGGCCGGACCAGAGGATAACAGATTTGCATTCTGCCTAAGAACATGATGAGTAGGGGCAACGAATAACAATGCAGCTTATGTGCTTGAAGGTTGAGTAATGAGGGGTAAACGAGGTAAACAGCCAAACAAATGTTTATGTCCACGACCCACAATCCCTTACTTGGTACAATAAACCCTCAGCCTGGATTACATTTTTTTTTTACTTTAATATCTGAAACATTTGGACACATTCAAGGATGATGAGCTGTAGTGAAGTCATCTTGTTTATCTGGTCATCAATATTAAAATGATATCAAAATCCTACAATGAACTGGTTAAATCTAATCCGACTAATTTCAATGTGTTGGGAGAGTTTACTCAAAAAGTGTCAGCTGAAGCCTGATTCTCACTCTACCATTTACGCATACAGATAACTGCAACGTCGGCATTTACAGCAAGCAGTGCAAACGCAAGATTACTCAACTAGTCAAAAAAAGGAAAGAAAAAAAGACAAAAAAATATATATATATGACATCAATGACATGCTTTGTATAATAATGTCCTTATACAGGCAGAGGGGAAACATTAGTAGATGTGAAGTCTAGAAAAGGGCTCATACACTGATAAACCCACAGTGCACCCACAGGGGGCATAATCTTAAATGACTCGGCAGACAGGGAACTCCTCTTCACAGAGTTTAACAGCCTCTTCATACCAGCTATGACTATAATCCACAGTTAAACAGGAGAAAGTCAAAGTGAGCTTAAACAATATGAAGATATAACATTAATTATGTTGCCTGTAAATCACCCATACTCTTAACTGCGGACGTCCACGGTCGGTCTGACCTGAATTTATAATTTAACAAAGTTTATGTGTGCCTCATGCGAACACATAAGAATATCTACTAGGAAGATCTCCTTCCATATTGATAACTGTGTCATAACTGTGTGATTAATACACTCCATGTCAGTATTTCAAATGGGTGAATGGACTTGTTCTCGTCTTCCGACCACTCAAAGCGCTTTAACACGACATGTCATTCACCCATTCGCTCCCATTCACACACCGATGACAGGGGCTACCATGCAAGGTGCCACCTGCCCATCAGGACTCTATCTACCCATTCATACCCATTCATACCCCGCAGGCACAGCCTACGGGAGAAATTTGGGGTTAAGTGACTTGCCCAAGGACACATCGACATGGACTAGCGGAGCCCGGGAACCGAACCTTTGATTGAAGGACGACCCCGCTCTACCACTGAGCCACAGTCGCCCCAGAACCGTTTTGAAATGAGTATCGCTTATCTTGGATCTCCCATCAACTGGAATTAAAATCACCGCGTGTGTTAACTTAGTAAAGTGCATTTGTGTCCTGTATGGTATGCTGCCGTGATCGTCAATGTTGATCACATTCGGCAGATACAAAATGCTGTGTCTTCCTACATTAACGTGTCCCTTCGGTGTAAATGGCAAACCTTATACAACAGCAGTAGGGGTCCAGTAGTCCAGTCAGTATTCCTTGTATGTTAAATATAGTGGTGAGGGTTGAGGTTTCATGACCTCTTTGCTGACCTGTGAGAGCAACTGAAAAGTAAAACATTGAATATGTAACAAACAGTTGACTCACTGCTGCTTGCTTTGCACAGATATAGTCCATTGCAGATAGCCATCCTGCATATCTTTTTTTCACAGGGTTTAACATGGCTCAAAGCCACAGTTCTATTAACATGATTTTGACACCTCCAAGATTGTATCATATAATAAAACTGTGTAACAAAGAAATACACCTCTATTTAAATGTTAATACTTACTGTATGCCACAATGTTGGAACAGGGGGACATTTGTATTCACATTAGTCAACACACCACAGGATAACGCAGGGTCGCAAGCAGTTTCTCTCCCGGTGAGAAATGGCAATACGTCATATTTATTCACTTCTTTCTGAAGCCTGTATGTCAAAGCTCAAGGAGAACATCTTGCAACGCACAGCAAAACAGGGGGGCTCCTAACTAATTTAATTAATTAGGTTGGGTTACAAAGTGACCTTTGAAACTTTTGAGGCTTAAAAATGACCAAAGACATATCGAGAATCAATCAGAAAGGAAGAGTTCAGGAGGAAAAAATGCAATTCAGAGGACGAGCAATTCTTCGTGGCACTGAATGTTAAATTGTTTATGGAAAATATAATGCTTGGCATGGAGAAAAATGAACAAAGTATAGTGATTATTACATTATATCATAACAATATGGTTGCCATGGGGAAGAAAAGATAGTTTTGAAGTGTCGAAGCTGTACTGCTTGCCTTTTTTTTTTTTTTTTTATCACATGCCATCCGTGAAATATTTTGCCTCCTCTCCATTCCCTCACCAGATGAAAAGCAAAGTCTCATCCTCATGCTCAAAAAGTGACACATTAATATGATGGACAGGCACTCTGTTTTTGAGCTAAATAGAAAGTGACATGTCTGTTTATTTCTCTTGGGCCTGCATATCCGCTGTTGAGACACAGAAATGTCTGAAACACTGCTGTCCGTGGATGTGTGTGTGTGTCCCAGTGTGCATGTGTTTTACGTGTGTGTGTTGCCGTCAATTTGTATTTTGAAATTAGCAAATCAGCCAGTTGTCTTTCAAGGAAGGACATCCACTCAATCTTTGTCAGTCAGATAATTCCCCAGAGATGCTTCGTCTCTAGCCCTGATGCCTCAGATTCTCATTCTAATCAATTCTGGGAAGTGGCAGAGCAGAGGATCTGAATGAATGGAATTAAACAGTATGGCAAGGTGTTGGAAGGAGGTTGGAGCAGTGACGACATTTCATTTTCATCCAAAGCACATTTTTAGACAATAACCCGAGAAAAATGGTGCTGGTGGCATTTTATATAGCAAAGAATGTGAACGTTTTTGTTGATATTTTGAATTAATAATTCCTCGATTGTATTGATTGACCTTGCCTTTTGGCTCAGTGATGGCAATGCTGCCAATGATAGTAAAATAAACATAGAAATAAAGTACAGTGGCCACCTTATCACATCATTTATACTAATTTCCTTTATACCGTTGTCCAGACCATGACCTCAAGGATCACTTGCTTGCTTCACTGTGCTCACCAACCTACATGCGAGATCACCGGCCCTTCCTGGGATGGCACTCTGCTGACTTTGCTTATATAAACTTAAGACATAATTACGCTTCGAGTAAAATTCAAGTTGCACAGCAAGACATCAGAGGGATCTTCAGGGCTCTAAAATAAGACACAACTAAGAAACCTATGGACTTCACTGTGAGCTATTCATCAAATGAATGGGGCTGCTGAATACAAATGTATGTATATGTCAGATATAATAATCAGCCTCCTCATTCCTAAATACAACCATGCACCAAGACGTTTCTGTCTTTTCTTTTTATTATACTATATTTTTTTAGCTGGTTGGTTATTTCAGAATGTAACACCATTGTGGGCATGATCAAACTCAAAACAATGTTCAACTAATGATATGTTGATGCCATCCCACCAGACACAACCAACAATACAACATTGCATACTACATGTTGGCTTTTGATCACAAACTGGGAGCTGGTAGGCTAAGAATCCCACTATGTTACAGCTGGCAATCCTGTTCAAATCAAAGTCAATAGAGCATTTCTTTGCAAACATGTCATCTTGTTCATGTAAACTTAGCAATCTTTTTGTTTTTATTTTCATTGCAAATATACAGCCTACTTAAAGTGTGGAGCTTAGCTATGACTAAGTCAAGTTTACACTGCTGCAGGGTGGCCCGGTCATTTGACTCACACATTTGAATTGCATCTTCAGTGCACCGTGGAATTGAGGTTTTTACATGATATGCAAACTAGTGGCAAAGATTTGTTTGCTGTGCTCTTTTGGAGATAGGTAAAGAGCAATGTTCAGCAGTATGCACCTCAAGGAAACTTTAGGGGTCAGAAGGCTCTGCATAAGTCAAGCTGAATTCCTTTCTTGAAAGGGAAATGTGTACATGTTGTTTTACATCTGACACACCGTCCATCGACGTCTTCATTGCATGCATTACCCCCGCTGCTTCTCTTTCCTGACCTGCTGCGTGGTAAATAAAAGCAGTGTGTTGAACTATGGATTTGCCCTCAGGCTTGAAGAGGACACTCTGTGTGTCAATGGAAGAGCAGTGAATACATCAGCTAAAGGGAAAATGTCAGCCAAGGAACAAATTTATGTATGTTATTCCAATCACATTTTCAGACCAGTGTGTCTATATCTTGGGGGATTCCATCACAATCAGGAAAAATGGATTTGAATGAAAGAAAATGCATGTAATATCAATAATTCTCACATTATCTTACACCTGTATATTCTATTCAGTGTTTTAAAATGTGTGTTTTTTGAACTGTTAAACAGGGCAATGCGTGTTTTCTCAAGCAGAATAAGTGTTTTTCCTTCTTTTGTTTAATTGCAGAAAGAGATTTTAAGTGCTTTGAGGTAAATCTCGAGGGGAAGCATCCCAGTGGACGATACGTTGCACTGAACTGGGATAGCATAAACACGGAAATGGTCCATTTCTTCAAAAAAATAAGTAAAATGCTGATGTTATGCAGAAAAAAAAAAACATATATATGAAGGCTTCCTTCCCTCTTTGAAGATAGGGGGGAGGGGTAATAGAATATATGCTGATTCTGCCCATTAATAATATTCGGTTAACCTGTAAGTGTTTTGCCAGTGGTCTTAACTGAAAAAGCAGAATGAGCCACTTAATGTGAGCGTCCCAGACGCCCAAAGCCAAGCTTTTACCATCATACACAAATTGCTCTCAAGAAAGTGTGAAACCTATATGAAAATGATACAGTACGCAGAGAACATTGCTTGAAATTGCTGTATTCAACTATCCATCAGGCGGTCTGTGGTGGTAATTGCTACTGTGTTGTTGTCTTGAATGGACTGTTATTTACATTTCATTATACTTAACTTTTTACTCTTAACATTTTGGAATTCTTTGAATAGTCCTTCACTGATGCTTACAGAGCCATATTGAACACATCAAATCAAATATTGACCTGATCATAGCACACTGACATTTACTCATTCATTCTTTATAGATTAGATAGTATGTGGATGTACATATAATACCATGCACGGCTATGTTAAGTTACAAGATGTATTTTATTTAATTTTTTTATGAATGAAAATTCTATATCTTGTGTACACCAACTTAATTCAATACACCAACACACTGCTAAAGAGCAAAGATTTGTTCCTGACACCAGCCTGCTTTGTGGGGGGGCCTCTGCCCTCAACAGTTTTTGGTGGGGGTGTCAAAAGCTCTTGGTGTTATCAATTAACACCACTCACACAAGATCATTTTAGACGTGTGCAGCCCAGTTAGGCCCATCTGATCAAACCCCAAATTCACACAATAATTGCTCATGGGCGTACAGATAAAGCAATACAGTATACACTCGGCAGCCATGCATTATGTACGAGACAATTCAAGTCTAAAGTCACAACTCTTAAGCAGCTGTACGGATGTGTTCAAGGCATGCACACATTATGTATCACCTGTGCACGGAAAGTCAAATACAGCAATTAAAGGCTGACAATAACACTGAGTAACTGGAAACAGTAAAGGCTCATACCATCAGAGAAAATATAGATTTTTGTGTACATTGGCACAGATATGATAGAACACAGTTGTTAGTTCTCAGTGGTCACTTCAGGGCATCTTGGTGTTAGCTTGGTACTGTTAATTATTTATTTTTAATGACAAATTACTATGTGAATAAGGTTGAGGATGCACCAGCGCACATCGCAGACAATTAAACAAAGTTGAGATGTTTACATGCAAGAGTAAACCGGATTTGATCACAGCAAACTTGGACAATGTGGGTTTCTCAAAGCCAATACATAGATGTCCTTTTCCAGGTTTCAGAAACTAGTATGTGTTATTAACCTGCACCAACATAACAACATAAAATATGGGGCGAAGGTTTTCCATCTTGCAACCCAGAATTTCTAAATTTAACACCGGTTTTCCACCGAGTTATCCTAAGGTGGTCTAATCTGTTCTACATAAAGAACAATTGTCGAGGTCAAATTGATCACGATAAGCGGATGATTATTATAACGTTTTTTTCTTTATTTCTCAAGTGCATAACACCTAATTGACATTAGTGTATTTATTACATGAATTTAAAGTAATGAAACGGACAGCTATTGACTGTTTAAAAAGCTTTTCAAATTACTATATACTGTACTGTGTATAATTCAAATATATACTGTAATACAGTAGAGTATATAGAATAAATAATAAGGCTATAGCCTACTTGATTACTGTACGCAAATTATTTAAACAGCATTTCTACAGGAATGATTCTACCCAAAGCTTTTTGATCGACAGAAGCGACTGATCACTGTAACCGTGATTAATACAAGCGGTTTCCATAAAAAATGTCATAAATAATAACATAATATAACTATTTAAATCCTGCATTATACACATGTTGAATTCAGGAAAACACAACAACTAACTATTTTGCACAAATGTGCGTTAGTGTGTTCTTGATTGTGCGTAGATTCTATCCTTTCCTAAGAACTAAGAAAAGAAATGTCTTTGTTACCATATCAGAACATCTTTTTTCGTTATATGACGAAATCAATCGCATTTCATAGGAGCACGAAATTCATACTTACAATTTAACCACTGCCTCCCTCTCTGTGCAAACTTCCTCCCTTCAGAGCAGCTTAGTACCTGGCTAAAGACCAGCAATTGTACTATCGCCTTTTCTCAGCTCTTGCATATTTTATAACAAGGTTCAAGCATTATATTAGTGTTTTAGCATGCTTTATTGCAACTGGTTACAAAAGTCAGCTGGAGGCTGCTCTCAGTAGTTGTGCTTTTGTGCACTAATGCACTGGGTTCCGTTCATTCTGTGTATGAGTGCTGCTACTGCACACAGTTTACTTATACTGTGATTACTGTATGCTGCTGCAATTGACAATGTTCTTGTGAGACTAATTGTTTTTATTTATTTTTATTTATTTGTCCGCCCACATACCTTTCAATTATGAATATCTGCTGAGTTGAACAGCAGAATTCTGCTCTTTCCAACACTAATACATAATGAATTATCCTCACAGTATAAAACATGAACATGTATACTCCGTAACATGGCCATAAATTGAATAATTTAATTTCTTCAAACAAATGTAGGTGTATGAAGTCAGAGGTAGCTACAGATTGCCCTTTTCTCACACCTCTATATTTAAATATCCTTGGCGGAAAAGCCTCATACTGGGAAGCTTGCAAACAAAAGATAGATCTTCTGGAAAAAGAGGTTAAGGTGTGACATGAACACCATTGGTAACAGGATTGTCCACACCTGCCAAAGAAACCTTGGGCATCCTTCAAACTGGAGAGAATGCCTTGACTCTGAAAATATGATTAACACAGTCACAGCATCAACAAAGATTAAATCCGACCAATAAGAGCTTTGAAGTTTGAAAGCGGCTGCACATTGAGTGTACTACTACCACTACTAGCATGGACAAAGATGAGAAAAATAAAAATAGTGCTATCATTATAGAATCTGTAAAGTTGCAAACAATATAGGAAACTTTCCGATGGTTTCTTACATTTGCATAGTTTCCTGTAGTAAATTGCCTGCAGAGCGATTGATCTCTTGTGGCAGAAAGGAATCATAATCCAACAGCCCCTCAAATCATAATCAATTTATGCCTGATTCCATCCAACAGTACACAAAACATATGAAAACAATATGAATAATAATGACATTTTCATAATTCCCCATATATCATTTATAATGAATTATGAGTGCTTAAGAAAAGCCCATTAGATGCCCCCTTTTATTCTAGGATTGATCTTCATGTAGAAATAGCTCTGGGACATTTAAGCCCAGCTTCAGGTCAAAGGGAAACAGATAGCATAGTACATCAAAACTTCCATGAATGTAACTTGTGTATTCAACATGTACAGAAATCAAGATCTTGTAGTTTAAAGAGTGTTTAGCTTAAACATTGAAGCCACTGTATTCCCTGAGACGACCAACAGCTGGGCCTGGTGATTGCTTCATATTGACTATCAGGGGTCCTGTCCTCTCAATGAGGCCTTCACCTTTGTAACTCTTTCACTCTGGCACACTTATTCTGGGTCAGATAGATTAGCAGTGTCTAGGTTATAGATTCTGCAGAACCTGGGTGAGTACATGTGCAGTATTTGTGAGTGTGGAGTGAGAGTGTTGGACAGATAAACAAGATAATATTGTTGGTTGTTGTGGCAACACAGTAAACTTTATATTAGCAGTGTCTGATGTCCCTTGTCTTGCATTTAACTTTTTTCTTTCCATTTTAACATTTAAGAAAAAAAACTAAGATATTCGTGAATAATACCCAACGGACATAATTGAATCCTACGTCTTGCAATAGAGAGCATAACTGATTTTAAGGTAAAAAATACAATTTCATCAATATATTGTTTAAATAATGTGAAATAAAGCACTAATTTCTATCTTCAGACATACGTAACACATGTACATGTAAACACATCAATGTTTATACTTCACATTATCGTCTGTATTACTATATATATTATGTGTATACTACATTCTTACTAGTAGCATTAGCATTACATTTATATCGTTTTTTTCTTCACACAAAAAATCCTAGAGGTGTTAATGTGGCTATTTTTGTTGAATGAGACCTTTATGTGGGTCAGACTGTGTTTCCCTTTGACAACCTGTACGCTGCTGCTCTGCTGCAGTCTTGATTAATGGCCCAGAGAGGGTCACACTGACCTGAGATGGAAGGTGTTCATTGTTGTCAGAGACTGAACAGAGCAGCAGAGACTTTTGGTGGACACAGGATGAGTGTACAATACATATATGTAACCTATGAACAAAGGCTGCGCACCAGGGAGTTGTTGTACCCTTGTAGTGACGGTAGCCATCACAATTTGTCTTACTCTACCTTTTAGGGCAACAGCTATTGATGCTACATTTTGGTGAAACCCATTTTAAACTGCATCTTAAGCTGCAATAATTACACAGAGAAATATATATATACACACAGAATATAGAGTAAGAAAAAGTGTAATGGCTAACCTCACTACAAGGGTATCTATAAATATGGATTTTATCCAGCATCTTGGGTCTTCTTTTATTATGCATAATGGTTGTACCCTCTGTTCTGCTTTACAGTATATTCTATTTTTAAGTATGCCAAATAATCAATGGCCATTTCTATATTTCAAGTGCTAATGACTTATTCAAATAGATGGTTCTCCACTCTCAGCACAAAAGGGGGAAAAGAAAAACACTTTAGCGCTGAGTGACACTTCAATTAGCCTCTTGTCCTCCACTACTAATAATCAGATTGTGAGTCGTGTAAACTATAAGGCAAGTCATTAAAATATCCTCAAAAACCCACAGGATTTACTGTCGGCTGTAGATTTTGTTTGTATTTGCTGACAGCCGTATAGTGCTGTACCCGTCTTGGCCCCTCCAGATGAAATAAAAGCTATCTTGCTGTAATTGCAAAGGAAAACTGATTCACCAGTGTCTGCCACACTTTGTATGCGCCCTCTAATGTTGTTCAGCTCGTTCTTCAATTGCCAGGCCCCTCACAGGGGTCCTCATTTATTCCATTTAGTGGTCTTCAGTGTGATGGTGTTGCGGACCCAGATGACCAAATTATGCAGGCACAGCATTATGACAGTGTAATCAGAGAACCAGAGATTTGAGCAAACTATCCAACAATTTATGTCAATACCAGAAGAAGGAAGAACTCCACAATTAGCTTGTGGTCTACATGCTGCAGCACCACTGTAGGAGCAAACTTTATTCAACACGCAAGACTACCGCCTGCGGTCCCTGTGGACGCCAAGAATAAATAACTGTAAAATACAACATTAAAGCACAATGTAAACTTTTTTTCTTCTCATAATTATATCCACCAGAAGATAAAACCAAAGCAATAGAAATATTACAATTAATGCTTCCTGCACACTTTTACAGGAAGTGCTAGTGTGTGATGTATGACAATGCCTGATCTCATGATGTTAATGTGGATTAATGTTTAAATCATCCAGAGGAAAACTGTTTGCTACATCCTTACCTAATATGTAAAGTTGCTGGTGTGTGTGTGTGGTGCTAGCCGGGGACTCACAGGATGCAGCCTGGCTGAGTAATCTGTGTGTGTGTGAAAACACTCGGTAATTTGCATGTGTATGCAATTAGTCCTTCCCGATCAAGCTTCACCTCTGCAATGGCTAGACCATCAAGTAGCAGTAGGGAGTCCGTTAGTGTATACTCAGTTGAGTAAACTGGGGCATGCATGTTTCCTTGACTCTCAGGGAAGTCACATAGGGGTGCCCCGTGCTTATGTGAGTGAAATGCAAAAACTCTTAAAGTACTTTTGGGCCTCTTTCACATTCTCAGAATCAATCGGCCATCGATCCGACGACGGATAAGCCTCGAGGGGCAGCGGGCTATATTTCTGGGGTTCTGACGTAGCCAGCAGATATCCAGGCCAAGACTTCCTATTCGGTTCCCCAAGGCCTCGAGCAACAAGAGCAGTTTACATTGAGGAGGCGGAATGCAACACCGGGGCGTTGCACCCCTTCAAGAATTGTTTCGCGAGAGGTGGGCCAAAGACTGGTCGGTCTGTCGCAATAACCTTTTGACTGCAAGAAATGGCTGCTGCATACACTTCAACAGTGACACGAAACAGCCTTCTATCCACCAGAGTGGGCAGCGCACATATTGCCTCCGCCTCATGAGACCGAGCCCCCACAAACTGGGGAATGGTCCAGGGCTGGGCCGCAATCACCCGAGTCACTTCTGGGTGCACTGCACTGAATGAAAACCTGGTGCTACCATAATGACTGACAACTGCTCCTATAGCTAACCTTCTGCAGCATGAGAGGGATGAGGCGGAGCGCTGGATAGGCACACCGGCAAAGAAGTTTGTCTTTATATCAATATATCATATTTCTGAAAAACCCATTCATAATTATTTATGATTAATCGGTACATCATTCTGGTTTTTATCAGTGCTTTTTGCCATATCAAACTTTTATTGTAAAATATATCAATAGGATGTAGTCTTTTGAAAGGCATTTTTCTCAGGTATCCAGAAGTCAGATGAGATTCCAGAACAGTACATCCTGATTTACTAGTATCAGTAGCATGTCAATAAATCCCTAATCGAATGCTTTACAGACTTATCTTAATTTTTCAGGGGTCCTTTTCTAACTTTATCAATATTTATATCAAGTCTTGCTAACACCGAAAGTTATGCAGCAAAATAATGATTCAAAGAAAAAGAGACTGATTTACATTTAAATTGAAAAATCACTATCTTTCTAATAATGATGCGCTCTAATCCACCTTCAACAATCATCGGAGGAGGTTAAATTTTGAAATGTTACATGCAATAGTCAGAAGATCCCATTCTTTGAGTGTCTCCTGGGACCTAAACCCTGTTCTCGAAGGCTTCCTTCCCTCTTTGAAGATAGGGGGGAGGGGTAATAGAATTGGGAGGTGTGGCGCAGAGTTCTCACAATCTCTTTTAGGCTCGCCTTCACGTTGCAAGACGCAGTGAATTTAATACCTTCTTTTATCTGTTGTGCGTGTAGCAGTGGAAGGGAGGAGTTCAAATGTCAAGTCTTTAAACTCAGGTAGTAGTCACTGAGGCGCCTTTAGGCACCTGGGTGATTTAAATACAAGTGGATAGATGTGGTTGCTAATTAGAGGGAGGTCTTTTTAAATTTGGATTGATTAGCACATTTAAGTTACCCTGACTCCTGCTATTTGGTGAGTTTAATTTACAACATGAAAATATAACATGAAAAGGGTTTGATAGTGCATCTTCACTATTGAATATCAACATATATATATATATATATATATATATATATATATATATATATATATATATATCATTCATTTTATTAAAAAAGGGAAACATTGTCCACATTTAAATGCATTTTAGTGATGGAAACTTAACCAACAGTGTGCAGAGTAATCAACAAATTAAATCAAGCCTATGTGACATTTATTGTAAAAATAGGCATTTTGAACAAATGAGCAACAGAAGCACTCATATTGAAGTTAATGCACTTAAAGTGGTTTTGCTGCTTCAGTCTCACATGTTGACCAACTTCGCCGTTAGCTGCTTTTACCTTTTAGCATATATCACTTTGAAACATTTCAAAGGTTTTAAAGTAATAGAAGAAGTTTCTTGAGAGCTCCCTTCACACATGCTTTTGGTACTCCACCACTTGCTCTCTGTCAGTTTGCCTACTGATGGAGTCATTTGGGCTACTGATGATCTTTGGAAATGTAGGGACACCACAGAGAAACCCAATGTGCCATCATGCTGTATTTAACACTGGTGGCAAAAGTGGCCACTGTTCAGCAAAAGTTACTCAGGCTTGCACTCAAAGTGACACGAAATAGGACAGGCAGTAAAAGCAAAAGAGCCAGTGATGAGACAGGCTGTAAGGTTACAGAAAGGGGTCACACCCACACTCTTGTGAATGCATTTTAAATTTGAATCTGACTATTTAGTAAAACCATGCTCACTGTAAATCTAAACCAACCAAGGAACATGGTTAAATGTCAAAAAATAACTGTGCATTGCTGCATCACCGTGTAAAGATGTGGTTGAGAAAGATGCATTGCTATGCCAGGTATGGCCAGATGCTCCACTTGATCTCAGGAATATAATCCTGTTTTCTTCTCTCAGACTCTGTTATCACTTAGCTTGACAATAACATGACAGTAACTGTGCACCAGGGTGTTTCCCTGCCTCTTGCTGAAATCATGCTGGTATAGATTCCAGTCCCCTCCAGTAAAACTAAACCGAATAGAAGGGTATAATGAGAATAATCTCATAATTAAAATGTTTGATTGTTAAATTAGTAAATGGAAGAAATATTTGGATTCTGGTGACCCCTATGACTTCACACAAAATATCAAATTTTTTGACATTTAAATAAAAGAAACTGATGTTTCTTGTTTGTCATTGAGATCTTTAAGAAATGAAATGACGCAGATTGAGGGAAAGCCTCCACCACATACATGGCCCTGCTGCATGTGTGCTCAGTAAACAATGTCACCACGCATAAGCTTGTCAGAAGATTTAGCACTACAATCTATACGTTTTATACACACAACTTAAATATAAATACAGAAGCGGTGAACGAGTGTTGCATTATATGTTGCTTGTTAAATGTGGTCTTAATAAATATCGGGTTGGCAATCTTTTCGCATCATGAAAATGGTAAAACTTTAAAACTGTAAAGGACAACAATTTATTATTCTTTTTTTACCTCATTAATCTTACATTTTACTAATATGCATCAACACCACCCACAGTTAATAGCATTTCAATCAATGGCAAAAAACGCACAGCCTTTGAAAACACGGGGCACAGTTTGCCTCCAACGGTATTTGCTAAAAATCAATACAAGGTTCAATAGTCTTGATCCAAGATCTGTGTGCTGCTGCTTCCTACATCGCCTCTGACTGTATACCCTTATCTGTCTTACAGCATAATTAATGAATTTTGTTTTCAAACCCTGCACATAGCCTCGAACTCTGAATACGATCATCAAAAGCAACAACACACTTACAAGTCATGTTAAGCACGATCATTGAGCGGTGATCCAGAGGATAGGTGTGATCTCTCGAGTATAGACACAGCTGCTACAGTGGTGGAGAGAGAGGAACCTTCTAGACCTTCCACAAGAACATGTAGTATGTCCAAACTTTGATCACCCGGCATGTCACATGACGTGTCACAAATTCACTAAACCCACTCAATCCCCAAGAGGATTACGACCCAAAAAGAAACTTCAACGAGCAAAAGCAATTGTTCAAGCTACAGAATTGAGTCTTGTTATTCTAACCATTGATTTTGCAGGCTTTATTAGGCATACCATTCCAAGCTGCTACACACACACACACACACACACACACACACACACACACACACACACACACACACACACACAATATATGCTGACAGCTTAGTTGTATTTTCAACTAATACTGTATTACACAATATAATTTATAAAGTAGTTTATATGTTTTGAATAGCAGATAAAGAGACTTTATTGGATATTCTGAATCCATTGAGCACCAATAGACAATAGACATTACTGGGTTTCAGAAGTATACAATGCAGTTTTAGGACAGTAATGTGTTTTTCATTGTTTTGGCTCTCTTCCACCACACTGGATTTCAAGTGAAACAATGCCTATGAGGGCAAAGTGCTGACTTCCAGCAGGTGTTCACATCAATTCTGGGTAAACAGACTAGGAGTCACAGCCCTTTTTTTTACCCTTGGGGAGTATGTTTATATCGAGGGCAGCATTTTTTTCTACGTGGTTCATTGAATGTGGACATAAACACCCTCAAATCAAACCTGAAAGGGAACAAAATTGCCCGTTCTGGTCGGTGGTGTTCTGGATCACTGGCATTATAGAAACATAGGCGTTGCGATGGTCGGCCATGTTTAGAGCTCATGCTGCTTCCAAGATGGCCTTTGTATGTACATTGGAGAGCTACAGGGTTGCATTCAATAAATAAGGGAAGAAATAGCAAAAGGCAAAAAGCCACCTGCACATCTTCATTGAACCACTTTTCTTTCTGCTCACAAAATATAACTGAAGCTTGAAACCATTTAGCTTCTAGTTAACTCCACAATTAATATTTATTAGAAGGACTCGTCAAATTTGGTTCAGGCCATCCTGATCCCCAGCTTTTCATCCAGCTTTTCATCCAGCATAATTTTGAAGAAGAAAAAAAATTATCTTTGAGGTCCAATTCTTTGGCTGGTTCACATGCGTTTCATTCACTGTGCGGTGGAAATGGAAGTTCACAACAAAGCTGTATAATTCTCTCTGACCAGACTGAGTTTGGGTGATAATTATATAGAGGGCTACAGGAAATAACAAGATAAACAAAAGGGGTGGGCAAAGCTAATCTTCTCAGGATGAAAAAGGGACATTAAAACTATCAGCATCCCAGATGTGTATTCAGTGTGTGTCTCAGTTGGTGGGCATCAGAGAGACCCAACTCACAAGTCTGTCTAAGTGGATTTCCATAAGCCCCCTTTACACAGCCTGGTCAAGGCGGGACTGTTGTAACATTATCATTATTATTATATTTTACATGTTTTTTGTGTACCCCAAACACTGGGAGATTTCAAAAAAAGGCTGAGCAGCAGTTAGCTGCTAAACTACAACAACCGAGAATGGAAGGGAATTGGGCAGACAACGAGGTCCGGGGGCTCATTACCTTCCAAGTATTAAACATTCTGACATATAACAGAGTCAGTACGGACAGATGCAGGATGTTTTGTTCAGTGTGAAGAAGCAAAGCTGGCAGGCATAATGCCAGATATTCTTCATGGCTGTCGCATCTGCGTAAAAGGGGCTAATTCAAGTATTTTTTCATAAAGCAAAAGGATGATTTAATAAGTTAAGGTGTGACTTATCATAGCCTGGGCTCGTCTTCACACTACAGCAAAGGTTTTACTCCGAGATACACAATGGCAGTGTAAAAATAGCAACAACAACTGGATTGCCATGGATTTTGGTAGGCCTATACAGTCATGTCCCTCTCAGAATGAACTAAAATAACTTGATGAACAAGATGTCTTAACCTTCCTTCCTAATCATATCAATTGTGTTGTTTTTTTTTGTGTATGACCAAATGCCTGCAAAACATTCCCATAAGACTGTACTTTGTGATACTGATAATTAGTAATCACTAGCAAGCTAAACATGCTAAACCAGGGACGTGCGGTCAGGGGAGGCAGGTGAGGCAGAGCCTCTTCTTATATTTTGCTTTGACCACAAAAATGCAAGATTATATATCCAAGCTTAACCATGCCTCAAAAAACAAGGAAATATGACCAAATCAACAGTACCGTATTTTTCGGACTATAAGGCGCACTTAAAATCCTTAAATTTTCTCAAAAATTGACAGTGCGCCTTATAATCCAGCGCGCCTTATGTATGGTTACTTGTTGTGCTTATTGATCGATTTTATGTGGTACAATGAGCTCAAAAATCTGTCGAAATGTGTAAGTACGACGTTGGTAAGCAACGAAGCCGCTCCACTCAATGGATATTCGGAGCATTACGGTACGCTGTGTCACTACCTGATCGGCCCCGTAACAGGAATGTAATGTCTAAACTAAAAGTCAAAATCGATCAATAAGCACAACAAGTAACCATCGGTCGCAACTGTCGTCCGAGCTTTCACCAAAGCTGGAATCATCACTGAACAGCCAAGTACCGATAACAGCAACAAGACTCGGAAAATGACGAGAGAGATTCGGGCATTCTTGATGCCGAAATCGCACAGCTGTTTCACTCAGACACTGAAGATGAAGAATTCGATGGATTTGTGGAAGAGGAATGAATCGATAAGTGAGTGTATTTTTCTGTACCGGTATTTGTTGTTACAACTGAGTTGAATAAAGTTTGATTTACCGGACTGTGTTGTTTTGCTTAATGCGCCTTATAATCCGGTGCGGTTTATGTGTGAACATAGACACGTTAATTCACAGTGCGCCTTATAATCCGGTGCGCCTTATAGTCCGAACAATACGGTAATTCAATGTCGGACAGGTAAAGTAACCTTTTATGTGTTTGTTGTTCTCTTTATACATCCGTGGTTGTTACACAGATTATCGCGGAATCTCAAGCCATGATTACATTTGACTAATTTGAACTGATTGTTTTGTGTATTTAAACAGTGTGGATAAGTCTGAACTATAGCAGACTGCATTCATTTTGGTTAATGGTTGAATTCCAGTTTACTGTTGCTCAGACGACGTTAAGTTTTCTATTTTCTGAGTTGCTCTATTTTATTGTGATTTATTTCTAAAAAAAGCCATTTTGTTTGCCCCCTAAATTAATATTGAGCCACATGATTCTAAGATGAGGAGAGCTAGTTGTGTTGATTTGCTTCCATGTTCCATCATAGTCCATATCACCGTCACTGTAAACAAAGTAGACTAGAGGGGCACCAGGCTCAATGAACATGCACTCCTAACACTGCTTGTTCTACATTAATCAAAAGAAATCAATGCCAGATGAGGATTGTGGCCTCTGTTGAGCAAATGAAGCCTGGCTCCTGAATAAGATAATAAATCCCTGCCACATTATTTCAGCTTTTGATAAATGGAGCAACATGAGAGCGGGGGGCTGCCATAGGGAGCAGGGGGCATACATCTGACTGTGAACACCTCTAATAAAACATGAGGAAGGCCTTTGATACAGCAACACAACAATTCAGTTGCTATGCATCGTGGATCAAACACTCCAACGTTTCCCTGTCCAAAAAATGTGTGTTATTCTGTTACATTAACTTCAAGACTGCGTTGTTGTTAGATTGCATTACATATTTACAGAGCGTACTCACAATCACGCCAGCTCATAATTTGTCTCTTTTTGGGGTTTGATACAGGAGACTGATCCGGCCATGTCTTTAATGTTGCTCATCTATACATGGTCCGAATGGCCACAACTGCAGTCATGAGTAGGTCATAGAGTGTGAGAAGTTTGCAATCAAACACCGGGCAGGTTTTAGCCTCTGACAGATGTGGGATCAGTGTCAGATGTGAGCTATGCCAAAGGGCTGGATTGTTGCAGAGGGAGGAAATGACTTGACTCTCCTGGCCTCAGTATGTCTTTGTACCCTGGCCCTCAGGGCAAGTGATGGCAGGAATACAGAAAGGAAAACTCTACTCTAGCACATGCCACCAACCACCCCTGCATCCATTCCGGCTCTCTGCACCTCTTGATTGCTACTCGAGACCATTAGATCACCTTTAGTTTCATCTGCGCTTTTTTCCCAGCGTGTCTTCTCTTTCACCTAACACCACTGCTGAGAATCAATCAGAACCTTATTTCACTTTGAATTTGCAAGATCAACACTATTTTTACATATTTTATTTTGATATTAATAAACAACACAT
Source organism: Cebidichthys violaceus (assembly GCF_023349555.1). Classification (NCBI taxonomy): domain Eukaryota; kingdom Metazoa; phylum Chordata; class Actinopteri; order Perciformes; family Stichaeidae; genus Cebidichthys; species Cebidichthys violaceus. Next base: position 5,522,148 of record NW_027176262.1, on the reverse strand, counting down.
TTCCAAGGTGATAGTGATTGGCATGCATTTACATTTCAGAGTGATCACGTGTGTGAGCCAATGCACATGGATGTGTGAAAGCAGTGCATGTGTAACAGTTGCTCTACATTTCGAAAAGACGTGACTATTATATTAATGTTATAATACCAGTTAAACGATGTTCTTTGGTATACATCAATCCATTTGTTTCCTCCTCTTGTTAATCCTTTCATTGCACAGATTGTCATGGTATGTGTTGAAAACATAAGTAAAGAGTAAATAAATCCCCACTAAATTACCATACCCTCCTACAAAAGTGGGTCAAACTAAGTTACATGCTATTTAAGCCATATTTATGTCTTGGCCACAATAACCTTTTATACACTGTATATGTGTGCAGTGTCTCTGTTGGTTAGTTTCAACTTGTGACTTGTGTTACTTTGAGAACTCACCTACCAAAGTTATTGTGGATAAATCCAACATAACCTCCTTAAGAGAAAAGTCATTTTCCACAGTTTTTACATTGCATCGCCCTGTATTCCATACAATTAGCTGATCTTTGCGAGTATAGTGAAGTTCAGTCTAAATGTGTAATAAATAGTACATCATTTACATCCAGTTCTCAGTAAGTCAGATCTAACACACACTGTCTGCAGGCTGAATTAGTATGCAGGGTTAACGCTGCTGAGTTGTTCACACAAAGCCCCCTCCACCGTTATCAGCAGTCACTCAATGGTGCCGCCACTGTCAAATTCCGAGAGCTGTGAAATCACTGGAAGTTCACAACAGAAGCAGCTGCCATGTTTATTTCATTGTATCCCTTCACTCCACCCATCCCTACCCATCTATTCAACATAGAAATGTTTGCCTCAAAGGCATCACTGTTGAAAAGTCTCCTGTTTTCGTTGTCTCTCACTTTGATTTTGGCACTTAGCATTCAGCAGAAGGTTAGGCAAGAGGGGATTGTTGTACCTGGCACAAATATTGACAAGTGCTATTGTAGTTCTATAAGCCTCGTGATTTGCATGCACATGGGAAGATATATTACACACAGAGCACAAAGGCATGAATGCCACAATAAATTAACAACAGGGAGAGGGTGACACAAGTGATTTAAAGTGTAGTGTTAAGAGAGTCAAGAGGTTAAGAGCAAGCTGATTTTTTTACTATGTCGATTATGACCTTGTATTTCTTGTTTGAAACTGCATGGGTAGCAGAATGAGACGTAGCAGTTTGATTTATTTATGATTTGGTATTTCTAATTACACCAACTTTATGTACTGTTTAAGTATCATCATGAGTGCCTCCTCTCCGTGCTAGTACTGCCCACTAGGGCCATTGAATAAAGGCCTACACTGTACACTGTCTATCTATCGTCAACGGCTGCTTGTGATCACAACATCTTGTGAATACCAAAGAGCTTTCACCCATCATTTTCATTTGCTGTTCCCCCTCCCTCTTCTCGTTCCTTGACATCCACCCCCAAATCAACTTCTTCCACCACACGATCTGCCACCCTTATTCCCTTTGCCTGTCTCCTCCTTCCATTCAAGTCCTAATGGGCCCAAATAGAGAGTGACAACTCTTCCTGTTCCTCTATAAAATTCATGATTAATGTTTCATTAATCATGGATTTTTTAAAACATTCTGCTCCCCGGGGCTTTCTTCTATACTGAAAAAATAAATTAATAAATGGGCCAAGTGCACACAGCCACTGAGAGACTTTGCTTTTTCCATGCCATCCTTTCTTATCGCTCAAATAATGGTCATTGTTTATGGCACCACCGCACTCAAAGGTGCTTTCAGGGGAAGACTATAAAGTGAGCCGGTGTTCCACTGAGTTTTATGTGTTGTCTAAATGTTGTATCTTGTCTTGTCAAGGACTAGGGGACTTTACACCTTTGACTACTTTTGTTTTATTAGAACTATTTAGAAAAGATCGCATGCTGCACATAACCAAAAGATAAGAGTATCATTTGTTAGACTAACAGACTATGGTACATTAATGTTGAACAAAGCATTATGATAGACTCAGAATATTGATGTTCGCCAAATAGAAAAGCGAAAGGTTTCCTGAAATAGCAGAATAGAAAAAAAAACACAAGGAGGCAGATAAATGAGGCAGATATTGTATATCATAATGACAAAAAACTTGCAGTTCACAGGTTCATAAGTAACATTGGCAAAAGACTGAAGAGGAGACAGAATTGCTTTGAATCTTCAGTCTGTGACTCCTTGACTTCAAACAGTCGATAAGTCTCACTGGGTCATTGTGCATCGAGAAATGACTTTTAACACCCTGTAAGGAATAATATTTAGAACGGACGGCCAGACTTGAAGTGAAAGAGTCAAACCGCATTGCCTCACATATTCACTTGGTAAACAAGCGAGTCTGGCATTTCATCCAACAATCCATCCAAACAAATAAATTGAAGCGGTACAATATCGGAGGCATTCAAAGACTGTGAATGTTTGTGTTCATTTGATCGTTGAGGGAGCAGTCTTTAGCATCCCGTTGCCATTCCTGTAAATTGTCTCATCGAAGTAACATATTCATCTACATCTGAAGAGGCCAGCCATAAAGTGATGATCAAGTGTACGAGCTCAACTGTATGAAGCCAATGACCTGTGTCCTGATCTTGAGAATTATTGGCCCTACTGGAGTTTGCCAGCTCTGTAATTAACTGTGCAGAACAGGGTGACTTTAAAGGTTAGTCTCAAAATAAATCCACTGAATTTGATTGGTGTGGAACTCCCCCATCAACTGTAGAAAGTGCTTCCAGTTTTTTTTTCTGTTGTATTGAAAGGGAGAAGTCAAAGAGGTCATAAAACCGCCTTCTGTCTGCTTATGAGCGCACAACTATGGCTCCACATCTGCTACGGTGATACTCTTAACCATAAATGTGACCGCCGAATACTGTATGAATTAGGTTTGACTTATCTGTAGCATGCAGAATTTGATTTGCTAAGAAGCCCATTATTTATTGTTAGATTATGAAATTACTGAGGCTGAGGAATGGCTTTTCATGGGTGTTGTAGGACGATGACTTGCCATTAAACAAAGAATGCTAATATTGTATTATGCTCAATATAATTCCCATTTTACGATGTCATTGAGTGCCTAAACCATTCCTGATAGCATTTGTACTGCCATATCATTTCTGACAAGCACCAAGTACCTACAAGAGACAACCAGTGATTGCTGATATCCGCTTAGATAGGAACATTAATGCAGAGGGTTAACCATTACTGCACGTCCAGACGTCTATTTCTTCTTCTTCTTTTCAAATCTATGCAATTTGCCAAAGGGGTCAATCTTATTAGAATTTGAGGCTATTCATCAACACCGTCTAACTGTATTGCTTCTGTTTTTCTTAATTTTGTACTTACAGCTCCCACTTCTGTCTTGTGATCACAAAGCCTGTATAAAATCCCAGTTATTGAGAGGAGATTCAGCATGTGCCAGTGCTGCAATAAAGGCAGCCATGATGTGGAGAGTAACACCATACATGCGCCCTGTTAAAACAATACCGCCATGATGCTATTGATCTTCACATCCTTGTTCTTCCTGCTGGTAGGACTAGTTAATATATAGATTTTTTTAAGTATTGCCTTTATTGTCAGCACAGTTTTTGACTCAAGAGAAAAGCAGCAATCACACTTAAAATAAGTTTTTACTTCACATTACAATGCAACCTGAGTCAGATACATGATCAGCATGTTGTCCTCATTTGAGTGAAGCTGCTACTTTAGCCAATAAGTGCTTATTAGACATACTGACAAAGTTCATAAGACGCCACCAAAAGCACAACAGCATGTGTATATATAAAATCTAAGTATTAGAATTCTCTGAAATAAAACAAAAATGAAGAATGAATAAAATGTAGAGAAGTTAGCATGTAACATTTCTCAGAAATGGACGTATTTACCCTGGAGACTCCATTAGAGGCTATGAAGCATTGTTAATGTTTGAAAGCAGATGTCTTCCAGTGGCAGAACGTCTCCTAGTGCTCTTGCTGTGCTGAGATATGGGAGTGTGTCATGGACAAAGAATATCTGTTTGGCAGCTGTTAACTGGGTTTAACAATGGGCCACACAACAAGGATCCTAGAAAACTACCACAGTTAATGGACCCTGACTGCATCACACACGCAGTATCTCTAATGAATCAATGAAAGCTGAAAGAGTCACATTGAAACACGCAATCATCTCCCTGCACAAATGACTGAATGAATGTTAAATTATTTTTCACATGTACTTCCACTCTTTTGAGAAGCACAAATCTGGTTTTATTTCATTGAGTTCCATGTTGCTATTCCGAGTCAGTATCAACGGTTCACAGAGAAGGCAATACAGCTTGTTGGTTGCACTGGTTATCTGAATGTTGACACAAAGAATACGCAAAGGCTTTTTTTGGTCCTCAAATAATGAAATTTCACAAAGACAGAATCATGTGAATAACTTCGGCAGCATCAATAATGCAAGTGCACAGAAGTTGAAACAGTGGCATGCAGCAATAATAGGGAAACTCATTAGGCTTCTTTGAATGGTTTGGATACACATCGTCTTTTGTTGGTGCTGCTGCCATATAAATCTATTTGAAATCAACTCCACCACTGTATTCTCTGCAGTGACAATTATGTGGTAATATTTTTTTGTCAGTGTGACTGGCACTTAATTATATTGCTGTGTTAATATTTCTCTTCTCTCTTTCCATGCTCTCTCATTGAATTTTAATATGTTGCACTGATAATTGGAAAAAGCAGTTCGGTGTCACCTTGTGACAATCTGGTGAGGTGACCAATTTATGTGGATGTTGAGTTGACGAATGAAATAGTAACACTCAGTGTGAGGTTCGATTCATAATCTGAAATACATGTGTTACTACAGTGATGATTTCACAGTATGTATTTGAACAGTCCAAAAAGAATGAGAAACTACAAATGCTGGCAGCACTTCAAGAAAGGTCTACAGTAGGGTATACAAGAAGTGCAAAATTTATTCAAATGCTCAAGGTAGATACTGTAGATTGGTATAAATTCACTGCAGCAGTGTATGAAATTGGTGCAAATTGGATTTTGTGCAGCGAACAATAGGATTAATTGCTGGGTCTACTAAAAGAAGCATGAAATAGCATACATTTACAGAGATATGCTAATAATAGTTAAATTCTCAAGCCTGGGCACGAAAACCATCTGTCTCCATATCTTCTGATTTAATATAAAAATAAACCACTTAAAGACAGTCAAAAGGGATTGCTGTGAATAGTTTCGAAGAGCAAAATCGAAGTGAGCTAAATAATATAAAAAATATAAAACATGAAAGGTCCTAGCTTTTGTGTAAAGTTAGGGTATGTGGATACATTTGACTTTGTCTAGAAAACTCCAAGAAACATAAAATTGTGGATTTCACAACACATGCAGATGTATATTCGGTGTAAATAGGGCATGAGGGGTTACTGAATGGTTTGATGAGGATAATAATCATTCATATGCTAAGACCCTCACAGACACCAGATCTCAACCTAATTTATGGGAGATTAGGGAGCGACATGTTATACAGCACCATCATCAAAACACTAAATGAAGGAATATGTTTTTGAAGAATGGTATTCTTCCCTGCACCAACCCTGTCTCCTAAAAACTAAAACGCATTCTCAATAATCTGGTGGCTATTAGCTAGTGGTTCAAGGCCTTACAAAGACTTTATCCACAATGACGAGGTACTATTTTATTTATAATGGTAGTGTAATGCTAATTATTTTTGTGCCATTGTACAATAAAGAATTGACTAATTGCACTTTTACATGAGTCAAACCTTTTCTCTTTTATCTGTATGAGTTTGGGATTTCCATGACATCAGCTCAGCCAAGTTGCCTTGTAAGTCTGTAAAATCACTCAATACAAATTCAACAGGACTCAAGCCTGGGCTAGCTCTTGTAAGGTGATGTTGTCAGATTTACATCTTACAGTATAAACCAAACTATGAACTTTTGGACTGCAAATGGAGTGACATGTGGATGTTCGTGTAAACAATGAGTGCAGTATAATCCCCAGTAAAACTGTTAATTGCTGAGAAAAAGAACACTATTTTGTTTCTGTTCCATTCGTGTTTGGTCACTTGTTGTGTTAATCTTGTGCATTATAAAATCACAAAATTGTTTCTCAATTATGAAATGCTTCCAAATGTTGATGCAAATTACAATTCCCTTGAAAAATGCAAATTTGTGTTTTTCCTGAATGTCCTGTCAATTTCCACTTAAATGTAAAACAGTTTGAAAGTCAGGACATTATTGATGCAAATACCTCATTTAACCTCGCCACAAAACTGTTCAAAACATATATTAATTTGTATTTCTGGCATGAAATAATCAAATCCTGTATTTTTATTGGGGATGCAGCTATAACGATATCAGATATTGGGCATCTGTGACAATGGGGCCAATACATGCAATACAATTCTATGTTTATATAATCAACAACAATGATCGAGTTAACAGTATTCCTGCCTTCAAGGGGGGAAAAGTACCACGTTACCACGTTTTATGTTGTTTGAACATGTGTCTACTGTAGCTGTTTTTAGCCCATCTAACAGGTTGGCTCTTAAATTTTTTTCACCATTAGTTGAAAATGTTCTTCATATGATTCATTGGGCTCTATAATTAACTTTCGCTATAAGTTGAATTACTGAGTGCAAATCCTTTCCTTTCCATTTTAATTAACCAAGGCTTAAAGAGAGTGGGAAAGTGAGGGAGAGCAGAAATGAGAGTGAAAGAATGAATGAGATCAGATCTTAAGTAACTGGCAGCCGCTTTGACAGAAAATTTAATTCATTCTCGTTGAGAGCAATCAGTGTGATTTGAACTGATTAGTTCAAGGAAGATTTCGGAGGAAGCATCAGCTGGCATCAAAAGTACTTTGTGTGTACAATAAGATGGGCAGCACGCACATTTACCAGCCAAATCAAAGAGATGATTTTCTATGTTCCCCATCTGTCATGTGTCCGGATTTTCCATGTAAAACCAGCGACAGTTTCTATGGATCGCCCCAACATCTTACATTGTGTTGAATGATGGAAATAGTTCCGTTGTTGCTCTTCTAAATGAATTTGCTTTTGTTGGAGATAGAGCCAGTCAGTAACTTTTTGAGCAGGACCAATGCTATTTTTACTTTACAGTCAAGTCAAACATATTGGAACATGGAACAACAGTTATGGTTAACAAATGAATCACTATATTATTATTAAGATGAGCAACACATTCATAGATGTCAGTACCAACATTCAGTGTTGTGCATGAATGTGCTAAAAGAGCTTTGAATGTGCTCGTGCTTTTGATGAAAGATAAACTGAATGTGTCCGTTAGCCACTTGACTATGAACTGAACTTTGAGCTTGCTCTTGTGAGGCGTCAACCTGCAGAGCACTGCCAACAATCTACCCCAGTTGATCCAGGTGAGTTCTGATAGAAATCTTATTTATTTGCTTCCATCCAGGTGACACTGTAACTAAATACAGATGAATGAAAGAGTCACACATCTGTAGTTATGGTGTTGCACATAATAAAACAACGACAAAATCACCATAGGTGTAGCCATCCGAAAATAGCTGAGTCACAGCAGAGATTATTATTAATTCATTCTGACCCTAATCTGAGGTCTCGGTACGGTCTGGCCGTAGATTCAACTTGCAAATTAAGAGTGAGCAGCTGTTGCTTCTCCATAATGAAAGAGAGATGCATTCCTCTGCTCTTTCCCTTGAAGTGTTACAGATATGACTGACATAAGGATTTACCCAAGACACACTTGAGGGACAACACTTCCCAGAATACCACTGAACCTCAGCTCAGGAAGAGCTGGATGAAGTTGCTGAGGTAAGGAATGCCTGATCCGTTTGTCATGTTTTTTGTCTTGCACAGAAAGCTGATATTCTCACTGCATGTGAACAGAAATGTGTTATTTCACACATATACTGTGCATGCATGCCTTAACCAATGTATTGCATGCATATAAATGTGTCATGGAACCAATTTGTAGCACCAGCACCTGTAGCACTTTTTCAAAACACAGAAAAAGACAAGGTTACACAACAAAATACGAGAAGAAAACTGATAAATAAAACAAACAGCATAGTGACCTTGGAAATGGAAAATGAAGTAAGAAATGTTTCCCTTATGTGTATCCAGTAATATTAAAAAAAAGTACTCAAAAGAAGATAAACTGCACACAACTAATCACCTAAAAGTTTTTAGAATGAAAATAAATAATATTCTATGCATCTCCTGTAAGAGACACACAATTCAATTATCAACGAAGGTCAAAATTTTAATGAATATTCTGTCAAATAATAATAGGTTCCAAATGAGCTTCAAATAATGGGGTATTGATTCAAACCAGTGCAGCAAGTTCAATTATAAGTTGCGAAATGAAACATTAAAGGCCAATTGGCACATTATCTCCATAATTACAACATACATTTTAGCAAGGGAAACAAAAAGGAGCAAACAAACTCATAAAATACCATAGCAAAGTGGATGTTTGCCTATCATCAGTGTTCTGCACAAACAGCACCCAATCAATAATTAGCTGGGATATGTGTATCCCTTGTATCAGAGGCCCCACAGAGATTATTTGATTTGCTGTGTATTGAATGATTACGCTCAAAATTAATTGTACATAGATTACAAATGGAGTCAAATACAGAACACCAGAGATAACACATTACATGAATATTGGTTTAATCTCTATTCCAATTAGTGGTTTTATTTGTTTAATTGATGGTTTGTTTTTTAATTAATTCATTTGTCATTTAGTTATAGTTTTCTGTCATTGACTGTTTTATTTCAAATAGCATTTGAATCACATGCAATGATTCTTAATCTAATTTACCAGATTGGAGACACAAATTTAATATGGTGCAGATTATGTGAACATATGGATTCTGACACAAACTGGATTATGTGATTACAAAACAAAGTGGACACTGAATTCTCCATTTTGTCATATAAGACTGTTAGATAATGGTTTAATATAGGCTACACATAGTCAAGTCATACAGTTTATGACAAATTCAAGAACAAAAATTGCAACGGTATTAAAAAAGAGAAACTACTAAAAGTTAATTAGAAATACTAAAATTAAAAAAATAAACATTTAAACAACTACAGTGAACTTCTCCACCAGCAAGTTTGCATGTAATGATTTTGCAGTGATGTTAACATACTGATTTTTTTGGAAACAATTGTATTACTCAAAAACATATTTATGGAAATATGTGCCGTTTAATTTGCTACAGACAAAAGTTTGTAATATTGTAACCCTATTTCTGGAAGCACAGGCGGAGCCCTTTACTGGACTTCATGGGTAATCACACATTCGCCTACTGACAATTTAAATAAACATACATGAATATGTGAGGCCTCCACAGCATATGAGGCAGCACTCACCATCTGCTATCCTAAACCCATAGGAATGACAGCGCCCCTAGGTAAAGGACTCTGCCTGTGCTTATAGAACTATGGTTACAATATCATAAACTTTGTTTTAACTCACACAGGCTCCGCCTTCTGTCAGACTCTATGGGTACAGTGGGTGGAGCTGGATGAATACACATCATGTCGTGACATCGACCCAGCCACACTGATCCTGACTGGCTAAAGGTTAATCGCCACAGCCCACCTACTTCTTTTTAACCCAGGCTGCCACAGTGGAGAAGTATAGGTTGCCCCAGCCAACCCAGTTAGTACACAGATAAACCGGGTCGAGCCATTGCTTAACACCGCAGCAGTAGACACTGTGAACACAACACTCCACAGAGAACAGTAACACGTAGGAGTGCCAATCCCAGAGGGGAGTCAGGTGCAATACAGCTAACACACACCCCACCCTTTTCACCAGTATTGTTTCCTTCCAGTGAGCACAGACCCTGTAAATATGTTCTCGACAATCACCCAACAAACCATGCTGCTGACACTGTGACACTGCCTGTAGAGTTTTCACAGTGGAAGGGTCTAGTCCCGCCTTGGGAGATGCAATCATAAAGACATCCAGCAAGGCTTTTCTTGGATGGGGCTTCAATGGCCACACCCTCCCAGAAGCAAATAACTGTAAGTTCTTGCAAACAAAGGAGGAATCTGGTCTCAGAGTAGCCCAGCTGCGGTAACATCGAAGCATTTGACACACTCGCTTAGCTGAGGTCAGTGCAAGCAGTAAAGCTGTATTGGATGAGAGGAGTATGGAGGATGAGGCTAAAAGGGATCCTTCACCCAGGCACCAATGCAGTTCCCATTGTGGGGGGCAGGCAGGCATCACTTTGCCCTGTCCCCTGACCCCTAGGAAGAACTTCACAAGAGGTTGGCCAAAGACCGGTCTGTCGCCAAAATCCTTGTGGCAGGAAGAGATTGCTGCTGCATACACTTGAATAGTAGCATGGACAACACTCTATCCATCAAACACTGCAAAAAAGAGGAAAACAAACCGACAGCACAGCACAGGGGATCTAGACTCCTTCCCGTGCACCAGGTGTTTGGAACCAACCACTTCGCCTTGTAACAGGCTGCTCTTCCCGCCTGGATGGTCTGTACAACCTGTCCAGATAGTCCAGCCCTCCTCAGCCTGTCCTTCTCAGTAGCCAGTCCTGCAGAAGTCTGCCCAGAGTGGGCAATATGCCTATGTTTCCCGGAATTACCCCAGAAATGGGGGATGGTGGCTCCCAGCTGAATTATCAAAATATTACAGTTTCTCTCGGTCACGCATCAGCGGTGGTAGAGGCTTCCTGCTTTCTGGCCAGCCGGCTGATTGCGGTTTTCAGGTGGGCTGCTCGGCTGTTGTAAAAGGGGGGAGGCGCTGGGATAAGATGTCTCTTTGTGATCATGCACCTTGAAACCGCTCACTGACTTGTTGATTGTGGAAATGGGGGGCAGTCATCACCTGCTGGAAGTCCCTGTGCGGATGCGTCGGCAAAGGACTTCAGGAGGATGTTGATGGAAGCCGAACTGGATGAGATGTTGTACTCAACATCATCAGCAAACGGAATTGTTGTCCCAGGATGATGGGAGGTGGAACGGAGGTTGACGAGTGGAACGGGGTCTCGACATCATCAAGTCGGAGTCTAATGAAGCTGCATTCGAGTCGGCCCGTTGTGATTGTCCGCCTACGTTATAGTATATTTTATGCGGGCGATTGTATGTAGAGCTGGTGTATTACCCATAGAGTGCAGTGAAGGGCAGAGCCAGTGTGAGCTAGAATGCAATCAGGTTATTGCTTTGAGGTGATGAACATTTAACAATGTTGACATAGTGCCTAGGCCTAGGTTAGGAGCAGTTAATACCTTATGCATAACTCCTCAGACCTTTTAATAGGTTAAAATAGCAAGTTGATTACTGTTAATACAATTGTACTTGTATTAGCTTTGATTAATGTATCGACTAACTGACCCTTTGTCTCTGTCTTTTTCCAAAGACCTGAATAATAAGGGACCCAATCACTGAGAATCATAATGTCAATTAACAAAATTGCAGTCAAAGTGCGGGGAATTAATTAAAAAAGGTTTGAAAATCACTAACCCCTAATATTTAATTGTGAAGAGGTTTCATTCTTCATCTATCTTAAATGCCTCAACCCAAATACAAGAGTATCTTTCTTATTTGGGTCACGCAGACCATTGCTCACCAAACTTCTAGTTCTTTTAGTTTTTTGGGGGAATACCAGCATGCAGAATTTGTGTCACAGTGACTCTATATGAAATGGTCCAATAATCTGAGGTGAAAGACAAAGGGGGTGAGAGAAAGAGAGGAGAGAAACAATATTCTACTGTATTGATCTCTTTGAATATTATAGTTGGTCTATTGATATTCCCTGTGGTGTAACATATAGGACAGCCTACATTTGGGAAAATGAAAGCAGAGCTGCTTGAGTGGAAAGCTTGTACACAAACTGATATTGAGCTTGGTCTCTGTGGGTTTGGGTGTGCATGTGCCACAAGGGCTTGTCTCTGTCCATCTGTATTTTGATTTATGCGCCACCAGCATGCACTTGTGTGTATTGCTAACCTAAGAAATTAAATATAAAGCAAATATTAAGGATAGCTGCAAGGTAATGAAAAAAGGGTACAAGGTTTTTAGAAGCATTTAAGTGGGAAACTAAGTGAAATATGAATGCCATTACACTTTAATGTTATGGAATCAAGCTAAGAGACTGCATAGTATGTCATTTACACTTTATTTTACTAATTCATATAGATTTTCCTTTCTTTCTTGCATTGCCTATAGCTATTGGAGACTTTTACTAATCAGAAATAAGTGCATTTAACACCAGTGACTGTAATTACTGTGTTTTTCTCTATCAACAGTTTATGTTCATTTTTTTTTTTAGCTATGAAGGAGACCGTTCCCTGACCTCAACCTTATAGATTTAGTCTAGTTGCTTAAAGGACTAGTTATGAAATACACTTGTTCACCTTCTTGCAAAGAGATAGACGAGAAAAGAACAATGATACTGTTTTCATGTGTATAGGGTAAATATGAAGCCTAACTTTGTACAAAGGCTGAATAGAGAAATAGTCCGGCCCTTAACCAATAGGATCACATCTAGTTGTTTCTACCTTTCGTTTTTTGTTTGGATTGAGCAAACCATTCTTAACCTGCTGTTTTTGATGGAGCAAGTCAGCCATTGACCCCTGTTTCTGGTCTTTGGCTAAGATAGCTAACCAGATGTCGGCCCAGTGGTGCCAACTCTTTTACAATGAAAGTAGCTAGCACTAGCAAAACAAAAGTTGCTAAAAGTCACCAGATGATATCACATGCTTACTTGCATATTGTTGACGTCATTCAATGGCGCTATATTTGTCACTCGTTGCTTTTTAGAAATAAAGTTGCTAATAGGGTCTGAAAAGTTGCTAAATCTAACAAGAAAGTCGGCAAGTTGGCCACACTGTGTTGGTGCTAGCTTTATATTTACCAAACAGACATGGGAGTAGTATCAGTTTTCTCATCTAACACTCAGCAAGAGTATTTTTCCAAAAGTCAAAGAAAAATAATGTCCTCGTGCGTCATTTTAAAATTGGTTCGATGGATTGTTTTGGGTGTCACAGAAAAAAACAGCTATTTTGTCATTAAGGTAAGAGGACCTGTTAGTGTCTTACCCTTTGGCTGTTGAGCTCCCCCTGTATTTCCAAATTTAGTGAAATGACAGTAAATGGACATTGTAAAAGATGCAATCAATTTAGGAGGACAACTTCAACCTTCTCTTGTAGAAACACTTTATCACTGATGGCACATTGATTTTGTACCAGCTGGCAGTGTTCCAGATAAATTGATTTGCAAGCATGACAGAGCATGCAGATGCATTTCTGGTGCAAGTAAAAATGTTATTTGTTATTTTTGGAAATTAATGGAATTTCAATGGAAGGATTCTGTGTTTTGCTTAATACTTGTTGCCATTGATTTCTTTTGGTGCAGAGCCTTTTAACATCTCACCGACCCTTTTGACTCCAACTCAACCCCTTTCACCTACCCCTCTGTCTCACCCTCAACCTCTCTCTCTGTCTCTCTCTCAGTGTCAGTGACAGGGTCTGTTACACGAGCAGACTGCCAGCGTGCTCTGTGCCAAATTCTCTCAGCTCTGGGGATGTGGTGAGCAGCCCTTTATCTCCGGGAAACAGACGCGTCCGATCACCTCCTCGGGGGGCTGGTGTGGGCAGGGAGGGTGAGGAACGGGAGGGGACCAGCAGGTTTTTCCCTCCTCCTCCTATTCCAAAGTCAGAGTCATCCAAAAATCTGTGCACATACGCACACACATACGAACGCACAGACACAAATTGGTACAGACACTCCCTCTGAAGCTCTTGTTCCCCAGTCTAAGGAATAGAGATAATTTATGATTTACGTATTCATTAACACACCTCACCATATCCCTAAGAGCAGTGTTACTGGTAGTATTAGAACACATCTCTCCCTTCTCTTTCAAAGTATTTTTTCTCTCCTTGGCAACAATTGGAATATGAGTCGCAGCCGCACTGACCTGTGTGATATATTTGCAGAAGAAATCTCTGTATTTGTTTCAAAATCTGTCTCCTTTCATTCGTGCTCAGTCATTCATCGGCCTGAAATAGCCTCTCCATCTCAGAAGATGATAGAAATGTATCTTTGCAGTGGATGACTCTACTTTGCTCTAGGCCAATGCTCCGTTTCTGTTGTTTTACCAAGCGAGATAAAGCTGCAGTGTATCTACCCGCTACCAACACACTGGTCAAAAGGTAAAGATTACTGGCATGTTTACTTACAGAACTTACTCGGGTGTTTCATACAGCAGTCATCAAATACACATTAAGTCTTACAAATCCTCAGTATTAATCCGAATCCTGAAACCTGTTGGGAAGGAACGGATGGTTCCTGAGCTGCCTGGCATTTGTTGATCACTATTCAACATGCATTTGCAGCAGTGTGCTGTATTCAGCGGTCCGCTTAATCATGACCTGAGGCTTCTACTACCTGCTTTTCATTCCAGTATTACCATCTGGCAGCAGTGGCTCTGCTTACAGCATCAATTTCCTCCAGTTAAATGTCGTCAATGGTATCCTAAGACTTGTCTGCTGTGGTTTTCACGCAAAACACTACCAGGTTCAGTGTTTCCCTGAGCCAGCACGGTAATGAATGTATCAAACACATCTGTTAATCTCTGGAAATGCCACACAGAGGAACGTTCTATTAAGAGACCCACTCATCAATATCTTACAGTGGCAAAGTAGAAATATGGAGGCAATTAAGTTACACCTCTGAATATAGTGTATTCCGAAGAAGTGATGTAAGAGTGATGGGCTCAAAATAAAGTTAATAAAATGTCTGCAGGTACTAGTCCAGTGTGTGTGTGTGTGTGTGTGTGTGTGTGTGTGTGGAGGGGGGGATTAATAACCCATTCCCTTTTACGAGTGTATTCTTTATGAGTTGTTATGGTATTTGGTGAGGTTGAGATAGAGGTCTTTCCTTTTACACAGGGAGCCCTTTTCAGATCGAGACCGTTTCTGAAGGGGCATTGCTGTTCACTGTTCACCTCAGGAGCTATCGGCTAAAAGAAGCTTATAAACAGTCTGAAGGGCAATATCTCCGCTGTGTAGGTTTGTTTCAGTCATGTTGCCTATGTCTGATCTGTGTTCAAGGGCTTACAATGGTCAGCAGTGAGCAGAAGACTCCCACCTTCCTTCATTATGTAGTGGGAGCAAAAAAACAACACCAAGTCTTTAGTTCTGTTGCTTTTGTTTGGTCAGAAAATGCATGTAAGACAATGCCTCTATAATACCTCATTACTATCATCAGCTCAGTGCCTGGACATATGGACTAATAATTAAAGAACTACAGCATTGGAAAGCATAACTGTCCAAATGAAAACAAATAACAAATAATAGATTTATTTTTTCCTTTTACCATTGTTTCTGAAATACCATTGGGGAAAAATTGTGAGTTAAATATGGGGTTAAGACTGAACCTGTAAACCCTGCTTTTTTGTCGTCATTAACAACGATATTGGGAAAACAATCATCTAATGAAATTGCAACCCTTTCTTATTTCAATTCCAAGATCTAACGCAAATACCAGATTATAATATAATGACATCTAAATTAATTTATTATGAAACTTAGTAAAGTTATGTTATCTAATTATTTCAGCGGATAACAGACCATTCTATGTAATGCAGTGTATGACATAACTGAAGAGAATATTCTCTTACAAGTTGATGCAGAAAGTTGTTCAGGTGACCTGACCCTAGAAAAAGCAGTCTGAGGAGTACTAGGTTTATGAAGGCAGTTGGCTGAAAATTGAATATCAAATAAAAATGATTCCTCGGCAGTTATGCAGTTAGAATTTCTCTTACGTGTGTTCACTAAAAAGAACACAAAAGTAACTCTTCAGCCACTTTAATAGATGACAAAGACAATTTAAAAAAAACCTCTATCCCAACTACTCTTTTGTGTATCTGTTGACAGGTCATATCAGGATTGTTCATATATGCACGGCCCCTGACATTAACTCTGTCAGCTCCCTGACGCTACAAAGACATGGCATCCAAGCTGCAGGGTTTGTCCATATCAACTTGTCAGGAGTATAATGTAAAAATGGTCTGTGTAGACTTTGCTTGTTCCCCGGGGAGGACTGAGTAACTCTGTATACCAGAGACTTCGTTAAGACTGTGCCAGTGCAGGTGTTTGGGCCCACAAATTGCCCTCATCATTCATCCAAGTAACGAGTCATACATCATTGTGAGTGTATATCACTTTGAAAATGGTCACATGGTCATGGCTGGCGAGAGGCTATCTAAGGCATCAGCAGCTGACTACCATAGCTCAGGACAGCTCAAGTCACCTTGATGAGGATGAGTGTGGGTTTAAACAAAAAAGGGAGGATCCAAGCAAATTCACTCGTAAACTGTACTTAATTGCAATTATAATTATTTGTTACTTTTAAAGGGTAACATATTTCTCCATTAGGCATACCAACATGTGCCGGTACTCTCAAGCTTGCACTTGTGCCAAGGTTCAGGAAGACCTCATTTCATAACAGTTTATATTACCACTAAGGGACTTAAGCGGTTTATAATGTAATAAAGTTTCTAATTGCACTTTAAGTAAGTTTTGCTTGTCCTTGGATTTACACCTCTTAGCTTAAAAGTTTGAATTGAGGTCTTTTGTAATAATCAGTCAACGTAATCTCTGCTGAACAATTAATATGCTGAATGTCAGGATCCATTTAGTGTATATTGGACAAAAGCAGTTTACATTGCGCTTCACTTTTCTCCACAAAGTGTCAATATTCCATCAGTGAAATAACTGTCAGTATGCCAGTTGCTTTTGGCTGCACAAAAGGGTGTTGTTCTATTCCTGTGTCTGTGTGCTGTAATGAGTGTGAGCGGCTCTTTTCTTAGATACAATCTCTGCCAAGAGGTGCTGACACGCAGGAAATTGTAATTGTTACTGTAAGGGCATATTAATATGGACACTTGAATTACTATGTCGCTGTGTGGCCTATGCTACTGGGACATTAGCATAAGAACAGAAATAGCTTAAATGTGCCCTGTTGGGTGCAGCGTTAAGAATAGTTTTGGCCCAGAAACTCAGTTTATACTCTTGAAAAAGGGAAAGACACACATTTACTTCTAATGAGGATTTTTTTTTTTTTTTTTACTAATGAATTTTAAAGAGTTCAAACTGGACCCTCCACTTCCCATTTATCAAAATATAATTTTATATTACCAAGAGGAAGTATGCAAATAGCAGTGCATGGTGTAACATTTTCTTTACCATTCATTTGGTACAGTTGTTTAAACAGTAATGGACTAAATACACAACATTGTGTTTTGGACAGTTATTAAAGAGGGGCTCATGAAGTGCGGAGTGCAGAGAGAAAACCCTGAGGACGTAATGTTAGATCACTGTAATTAAGCTCCGAGTACCATATGTTCAGAGCCTGCTGACCTGTCATCACTTCATTAACACTGTCCTCTAACTACACTAGGTCAAATCCACAGCAAGACACCTAAAGACGACTGTGTAGCATAAACACACTACACATAACTAATGGCATCTACAGAAAGCAGACAAACTGTTATTGCCTTGTAAATACTTCAGGCTATTTGACTTTTGACTTTACATCAAGGGAGCGAGCAGTAGAGTAATATTGTACAGTTATAATAATACGAATAATCCCTTATAGAAAGAGCTGCCTGGAAGTGTAAGTCATTTAATTTGTATGCCAAACTGTAGATGGAACCCTTGATAGACGTGTATATGAGTGCCTGGAGAAACAATAGACTTCCCAATAACCTGTGTGCCTTGAGTCAGGGTTTGTTAGAATCGAAGAGGAAGAGAAGGGGATCTCTTGCAGAAGGGGTTACTGCAAAGACCAATGCTTTCAGCGTGGGCAATCAACCTCACAATGGCAGAGAGTGATGAGATGTATAGGAGTGGGCAGTCTATTATCAACCCATAGAAATTCATTTTCATACAGTCAGACAGGGAACCACAGAGGCTAAGGAGACTGAGGACCTGCATGCTCAGAGCCCTCGGGGGGTGATGAGCCGACTGAGTCTGAAAGAGAGAAAACATTGGCTGGCAGCACAAAGAGAAGATTGTTTGGAAAATGCAGGAGGAAAGAGCAAGAGTTGGGTGGAGAACAGGGAGATATGGAGAGATAAATAAAACAAATGGAGAGAAATAAAGGTAGAGCAAAGAACGAGAGTGCTGTGAGAAGGGAAAAAAAAACCTGCTTTATCTAATGTAATCATACATTTTCACATATTCATCATTTTGGAGAAGCTATTAAAGCTGGGGTAGTTAGTTTACTTTATCACCATGCTATCTACCCTGTGCACAAACAACCACAATCACTATGTTCATGATTACATATGGGAATACATTTCTGCTCATTACACTTGGTTCCTTGAAGTGTGCAGTTAATACATTTTCTTCACATTGTAGCGATTCATTTATTTTTAATTTAGCTACATCCTGTTTCTGTCAAAGAGGTGTCGCTGCAAAGCTGGTGAAATCTAAATTCACACTGGACACAACAGAACCTGACACCAGTGATTGAAAACCCTTGCACTGCTCCTCCATCAATTACATAATCAATGCCGTGGTGTCTTTGGCACCTCCAGAAATGCCTTAAATCATGACTGTTTACAGGCTGTCTGTTTACATGAAATGGCTTAAAGGCTTTCTCTCTCATTTACTCATGGTAAATGAGTCGCCATCTGCTTTGGAGCCTTTATATCTTTCAAATACACAAACAACCCCTTCCACACAGATACCCATGTGATCAATAGTTGAGCTACCAAGAGGATTAACCCTTGTGAAGATAGCAAGAATTTGGTTCCAGATCCGAGCGCAATATAATGCGCAATACAATGCACTGGGAACAATCGAGTCATAGTTCCCACCATACCAGGAGAGAAAGTCAATGTAATAGCTCCCTTATGTCACCTAAAAGAATTCAAGGAGGTTGCTTTCCCCTTTTATTCTTTGCTTAATGTGAATCTCCCCTGAGCTATCCTGCCGAGTCCTGCAATGATAACCAAAAAGGTTTACAAGCACTTTGCAAGAGAGGAGCTGTTTTATAGTTTGAGGATGCTGTTTTTTCGGCCATTGATTTTATCTCTTGGATTACTCCCCATGGAAGATGATGGTATAAATTCAAGTATGCTTTAATAATGTACACCTCAAGGTGTCCCTGCAGTGTAAACCCAAAGAACTAGAGGACTGAAAGCAGTGCATTGTCACAATTCACTGTTGTCACCAGCACTTAAATTCCGATCTGTTGCCTGTTACTGCGGGGAGGATAAATATTTTCCATTTTACTTTATTTTCTGCAAGTCAGATGTTTTATTCAACATAGTCTACTCATCTCACATTATCTGAGAGGGACCAGCATGTATTTGAAAAGGGTAATTTATGTTGATGTGTAAAAATTCGCCCACATACCCATGGGTATGCTAAGGGTTGAATATCGATAGGATGGCAAGTATAAAGGGAATGAAAGCACTGTTAATAATTCATGTAGGCACACTCCATTAACTATGCCACAGTATAGGCCTAGGAGCCATTTTAAAGTAGGATGGAGGTGAGAGGTTAGCTCACTCCCCCATGAAACAACTGCTGTGATCCCATGGTTGTCTTGGGTTAAAGCGTACCTGCAATCATGAGTTTGGAAAAAAAAAAAAAAAAAAACCCCGGATGTTTAGGAGATATTGGCATATTATATGTGGCTGGGAATATATACTTTTGTTTGTGAATATAGTCAATGTCATTGAAATATATCCTTATTTTTTTTAGTGTTCTGCCAGTGTTTCAAACACTGTATATCAAGGTTATGGGTTACTTTTATTACTAAAAGTGCAGAAGAAAAGGCATGACAGCTTTAATAATACTGAGTATTGCAGTTTTCATTAGATGTCATCAAATACAGCACCAACAACCAATAAACCACAGTACCTCTCTCATTCTGCGGTCTATTTGTCGAAAGCCCCTAGTTGGCCTAATTGGCTGGGGTGCCCTGCATCTAGCCAGCTTTATTGATTCATGCCTCTAGCTTCTACTGCACCTACTCATTTAGAAATTCAAATGTTCAGGCAGAAGGCAGCTTCTCACATGCTGTGTTTATGAGCATGTCTCACAGCACTGCAGCGATACAGGGACCTAAAGGCCTGAACAGCCCTCAGTCAGAGGGAAGTGTTGTCTTAGCTGCAGAACACTACAGGCCCCAGAGCAAATGTTGAGAAAATAGCCAGCAGAGACCTCCAGCTCTCCCAAGCTGGAACTCATTGCCCCCTACACCCTTGGGTGGGTGAGTTCTCAGGGAACAAAGCTAGCTAGTGGCCGACCTCGACGAGTACTCCATTTCCAGATCTACTGGCCCAGATGATGACTTTTTCCACATCAATGGGCACAGTCACAAATATAGCAATCCGAAAGGTGGAAGCAGCAGTAGCGGTAGTAGCAGTTAGGGTAGGTGGAGTGGAGAGGAAAGGAAAGGACAAGAGATGCAAGTAGTGGCAGTAGGAGTACTGCAGAGGAGTGAGTCACCCTCAGCAAGGGCTCTCCATCTGGTATGTCTGCTGACTTGCAGCCCATTCCATTCCATCTTGTCCTGGTGTAAATATCCATACCATTGTGCAGTTCAGCAAACATTTTTCCAATTAATCTTAGAGAAAGAGAATCGGGACTATATGTATGGAATGCTTACACTGTACTGATCTGTGTGACCCTCATGAGACAGAAAACCTTGTGTGACTAAAAATGGTGTTCCTCTCCATTGATTAAAGGATGTGTAGTTCTTGCCAAAAAGCGTTCAGTGGAAAAAAAAAAAAAATGTTATGGCTGGGGTAAACAAAACAGTGGAATTGGATCGGAACAAAGCTATAAAACTTGGAAACTGTAACAGTTAATCATGTGACTAAGGAAATACATGAAACGCATTACAGGTTCGGGAAACAAACAAACAGACACTTGACTCACATTGGGCAGAAAAACAACTAAACTTGCCTCTGCAGCACCATCATATATGTTTATCTTTAGGATTTTAGTATGACACAGAAAGAGACACTAGCATAGACCCCCGTATTGAAGTCTCGCTCAGTCAGATATGGATCAGGTAATGATGCATTATTACTGTATTAATACAGTAATATAGTTAATGGGAGACTAATGCTGTGCATCTTCTGGTCATTTATCATTGCAATTAGAACAGGGGCTTTTAGATTCAGTCTATTCATACAATAAAAAAAATAAAAAAGTTGAACTATTTACTGATGACCATGAATTCATTTTCCCTTACAAATGTTAATTGCACACATACAGTACATCCATATTCAAGACCACAACATGTCCTTGACAGAATTCAAAATGTACAGAATTATTGTATCTCGACCCCCCCTTTCCCACCTGCCTCTCAGAATCTGAAAATAAATCTATCAAAGAGAAATCCCTGGGCCTCTTCTTCCACATGCTACATCTCATAAAGACAAGACTCAATCTACAGATGATTGAACCCTCCCTGATAAATCTGATATTTTAAGAGTTAGTTTATATGGATTACAAGAATGGTGCTTTTGAATTGGTTCAGGCGTTCAGATCAACCAGCAAAAAAGTGTTTTAACTTACAAGGAAGCATACGGCCATCCTGGAAAAGTATAGGCAAACGTCCTGAAATCCAGATCCAGAAAGAACAATGTCGATTACACAGGTCAAAAGTCTTGGGTTTGGGTTTTAACCCCTTGAGTAAGACCTGAAACCAACATACAACACTGATAATGTTATTGCCAGCAAAATAACCGCTGATCCAATCCATTATCTGCTTAATAGCGGCGGTGGTTAATATCAAAGCAAGCAACTAATACGCCTCTTCGGAAATGACCTCCACTAAGTGTATTTCAGCAATGTTTTTGAACGTGAGTAACCACAGCTTGCTTGTGTTATTCAGACGCAGATTTAGTAATTTGGGGTACTCAGGAAAATGCTTTCTTGCTTTACTTTTCACCCTCTAACTAACTAGGAATGTTTGTATTGGCAGTTGTAGAAGAGCTCCTCAAAACTGTTCTTTAGTAAAACAATTAATACTGCACAGTAAAAGTATTGCATTCAAAGTGACACTTTTAGTGAAGAGTGACAGGGAGGCACAATGTACTTAAATGTATTAAAAGGCCCAGTGTGTAAGAGCTGTGTTGCAGATTGCAACTAACTGAATACCCCTCAGCTCAGGCCTCCCTTTCCAAGCCTGTTGGAGAACTACAATGGCCTTCAGGTAGGGAGAGTCTTCTTTAGGATTTTAGTACAACTAGGAGCTACTTTTCTCTACTTTTCAGTTTACAACAGCATAGTCACTATATAAAGTCACTAATATCTCACTGAAAACAAATGTAAAAAGTTAGTACATGCTTCTAAGTGAAGTTTATATAGAATTAAAAACACAGACAACTGTCAGTACCAGTCATTCCTCAGAACCTCTGTCCTTGTGGCTGCTTTGTGTCCAAAAAAATGTAGCTTTTGCCGACCGTGCCAGCTGTGCTTTTGTCAATAGCTGTGCTTTTGTCAATAGTGGCGGTGGGTGAGACTGCGAACAGAGACTAATGCATTAGGTTTCACTTTTGTTGACATGTCCGTTCTTGTTTAACAGATGTATTGAAAACTTATAGGGCTTTTACTCGAAAATATTTTATTGCATTTTACAAGTGTTGACAAAAAGTGTCCTTCACTTCACCTAGTTCACTTCACCACAGCGGCCTATCTGCTTGCGCTTTGTGCGTGTCTGTGTCTATGTGTGTGTGTGTGTGTGTGTGTGTGTGTGTGTAGTTGGAGGAGCTCCGCCTGACAGCAGAGCAAATTTGCGCTGCAGCCGGATAATAAATGTTAAATTAATGTTAAAAAATTTAAAAGTACTAATAAAAACACCAGAAAGGTCGGGGCTTATCAATACTCCAGTAATTTAGCACCGGGGCCCGTTTAATACTGTGTTTCGGAACACATCCCTGCCTTCAGATAACAGTAAAATACGAGTGGCTCTTGCCAGAGCCAGTATCTGTTCTGGGCTGCTGTAGAAACATGGTTGTGCAAGATGGCAGACAACCTGTGCCCTATAGGTAGATATACAAGGCTTTTTTTAAGCTTACAAAAACACTACGATTGTTAGTTCCAGGTGATTATACACAGGTATGAATATTATGTTTTATTACTGCCAAATAGCCCCCCCGGTGGAGCGTTACATTCTATGATGCCGGATAGCTAAATGAATAATAAGGAATCATTTTAATTGGTTTATTTTAAAATTAAAATCTGAATCTACCAGAAACATCTATCTGTCAAGTAAAGATATCCTCTGAAGTAGAAGTACACAGTAACAGTGTAAAGTTGAGTTGCATGTTTTGTAACTGCTTGTGGGGCCTGTTGGTAAAAGTTATTTTGGGGTACAATGAGTTAGAATGGATACATAATAAAATATTTTTCATATCTAAACATCATGCAGAATTTATAGCTGTTGGGCTGCTGTTTGTGTGGACCTCAACTCCACAGTGAGGGTCCACAGGCAGCTGACTACCCTGCCTAACAGAGAAGTCTTGTTTGTATGAGAGCTTTTTAAAAGAACAGGCACTACACTAGTCAGTCAAATTGGAGAATGTGGTGCTGTAAAATATCTATGTAGTATTAACCAAAAACATATCAATTTGGTATTTTCAAAATCCCTTATAAAAAGGGTCTGGATATTTCTTAAAAACTACTCCTGGCCAGTGAATAGCAGTTAGTGCCAATAGTGTTTAGCAGCAGCAGCAGCAGCTTAAATTGAATTACACATGGCTGAGTTAATTTCCCTGCCTGAGCCTACACTATGAACTTCCAATGAAAGTCCCTTTGGAAGTGTACCGGGCAGGAAGCTGGAGGATCTAGGGACAAATATCTGAAGAGACTACATCTCCCAGCTTCTCAGAGAGCCGCTGAGATTGACACTTTGAGGATTTTGCAGGGGAATAGGTTAATCTGAACCCAAAAAGAAGCTATATAACAATTTGATCTGGTACTCTCACATCTGGGCTCATTAATTTCATGGCGTCTTGACTAGTCTTAAAAATCCATCTCACAGAGAGAAAACACAGGAACTGATTTTGATCCATGCAGTAGTTATTTTAAGTGTAGTAATTAATTTGATAAGCATCAAATTAATTAAAAGGCAAATGCAAAGTGAAGGAAATTAAAACCAAAAATGGAATAAATATTGAAACACATTGATGCTCATCGTAAGGCAAAGCATACGATGTGCCTATGAATGAAATGTCAGTTATAACACTGCTCTCACAATTGAAACACATCGGTGTATATATAGAGTGTATTATTTCACATTCTCCACCATAATGACAATAGCTACCGTATTGATTCACAATGCACAATGACCTAGACGTCTTCTATTGACAGAATCATATTTGTAAAAAAATATATAATTGCTACATGTCACACACTCACATTGTATACTCTTGTGTGAATGGTTATCTGCCTGGCACTTCCTGTGTCACCATTAAATCTCCAAGTGAAAATAAAGTGTTTTTTGTTGTTTTTTTCATCAAAAAATGATTGATTTACTGTAATACCATTTTCACTTAGGGCTCAAGCAAAATGAGAATGATCACTGTTGGTATTGTAGAAAACAGAAACTGGACCCAAGTGGAGGAGAGGATGCAATCAAATTATCACTAAGACCAAATAAAGCTGCAGGTGCAGCAGGCAGGTAACGAGAAAATCCAAAGACAGGAAACGAGGTTAAAAGAGGGAATTAACTCGCTGGGAAAACTTGACACTCACAACACTAATGGATACACTTGAAAATCTAAACACTAGAAAAAGGACAAAACGAACTGGCAAAGAACGAGGGAACTGGGCTGGGATACAGAGTGAATGACTGATTGGGGAAGTGAAAACAGGTGAGCAGGAAGCGGCGTGCCTGACAAATAATGGACAGGTGAAACTAATCAGGGCAGACTATCAAAACACCGTTAAAACACACAAAGGCAGGAAATGATGTGTACAGAGAGTAATATGTACAAATTGTCTGTTCCACTTTGTTTGTATTTTCTATGTATTACTGTAAATGAATATGCTTGCACTTTGGATTAGCAGTTACAGTAGCATTTGGAACCACCTGTTATTTGATTTATTTCTTCTTTCCCTCAATATTGGCTATTTTATAAAATGAAAACACAAAATGTATTATTTACATTTGAAATAATTTTGGCTCCAAAAGAATAATGATTCAATTATTAAAACTTGCCCTGCATGACAGGGGAGAAATCTTGTTGGAACTTTGAATTGAGTTTGCAGTCCAGAGAAGCATAAGTCACCCTCGATCATTGTTGAGCCATGCAGTGCATTTGGGCTCTAAATATTTTTCCAAAATAAAATTTAAATGATTGCAAAAAGAATGTTTTTATGTTCTAAAACATGTCCGGCAGGGATCTATAAAACCTTTTCCTGCACTATTTCCTTGCCATTTAATGAAATTGTTATTTTGAGTTTTTACTTCTTTTATGACAACGTTTCTAATCAACATCATCTTTCTCCACAAAATACTACTAATACAAAGTAGTTACAAGTGAACTTAAATTTATATTGGCCTTTTCTGACTTCTTGACTTTTGCATTCTGACACTGAATAACTGCAATCAGCTTTCAGCAAACTGATAACGATGATGCCTGGAATTTAGCTTTTTTCCAGTTTAAATGTTGAACATAATTAAAAATAATTAATTAAGTTTGCTGATCAGGTAAAAATGTGGTAGACTCAAGACATGAATATATATATATATATATATATATATATATATATATATATATATATATATATATATATATACCATTTCAGAAGTGGATACACTACAACATATGTAGCCTGAGGCCAAGTCTCTGGAGTGAAACTTAGCATGTTGCAGCCCACACACATTCTATGTGCATGCAAACCGCTGCCGTCCCAAGTCTTTCTGGTGGAACAGATTACTATGCATACGAATATAAATGTATGGAAATAGTGGTATGCAGCTACTGAACCAAAGCCATATCTGAGTGTTTGCTGAGAAAATGCTAATAAAGAGCTAGAGGGGATGGAGAAAATTATTTGTGATATTCCATATTTGAGAGCAAAGTGTATACGGTTAATAATCTGGATATTATTTTTATGATGTCTCTCTGGATAAGCACAAGTCTCATCAACAACTCACCCACATTTTTTCTGCTGTCTTTACAAGAACATCTTCTATTATGGTGATGAGAAGAAAATTAATTTAATTATAAGGCATTCTCTAGCCACTTCTGCAGAACCACAACCAACCAATTAACCTGCTGTGTAATTGTTCAGTAAGGATAAACGGAACAGGTTTCATTTTCATTAAATATCAAGAGCAATGCAATGTGGAAACAGTGTATGAAGTCAGTAGCTTACAACATTTAACAGTGTCATATCCAGGAGTCTGAATGATGTCAGAAAAGCATCTGTCCTCATTACATGGACATAAGGCACCTAATGGGACTACAATCACGTTTGACCAATACAGCCACCGTTATTTATCTGATACTGCTCTCAGTGGGCTGCTGACGTACGATAAATAAATCAAGCATCCTCTTCTGCTTTTAAATTATGCACATCATGAAGGCTGATATTTGAAACTTTTAAACTATTCTTGGATCAGTGCACCCGTTCTCTGGTCCATGATGGATTAGATTGTCATTGTTTGGCTAAGACACAGTCTTTCAAAAAAAAAAAATGTACGATAGATAAGATAAATCCTTTATTGTCTGCCAAGAGGAAATTTGTTTTTACAGCCTGCAGTTTACATGGCAATATTAAAGAGCAGTAATATCAGACATTGACAGTTCACAGCACGTGGACATGTATAGTCCACATATTTGGATGAGCGATTCTAGAAAAGACAGGGAGTGACAGGAAGATTGAAATAAAGAGCTGAAGTCCTGCCCCACTTCTGACAACTTCTCAAGCGCTTGTTGAGGGATTTTTGCATTAAGAGTTTGGCCTTTATGAAAACCTACAATCACCTGTACCTAAACCTCTGTCATAAATCCTGTGTAAAGGTGTCTATTAAATAATTACTTGTAATTTGTTGGGGTTTGGATGTAGAGGTTATTTTGAATTGCCATACATACTGTAGAATAAATGCTGTCGGACTAAATTGATTTCTGAGTTCTTTGTGCAGAAGTGACGCAGTATAATGCCGATCTGTACAAATGCAAGAGACTTAACGGAACATGAATGGGTAAATCATCCTGCCAAATGCAGAGAAGGGACTCTATAGAAAGGGGAAAGAGAAAATGAATCCCTTGAAGAGGGGTAGAGACAATTTCACCAGGCACCTTTTCTCTCCCCAGATCTGGCTCTGAGCGTTAATATTTGCTGGTTTACATTAATCCGTTGCTTGGCAGTCACCTTCGTGGGGCAAGCTTATTTGTTAGCATCTCCAAAAACAGCATTGGCACTCCTAACATCAATACTCTCCAAGGTTCGTATTGAGAGGCGTAAATGTAACAGTGAAAAGAGAGAGAGAGAGAGAGAGAGAGAGAGAGAGAGAGAGAGAGAGAGAGAGAGAGAGAGAGAGAGAGAGAGAGAGAGAGAGAGAAGAAGAGCAGCGAGAGAGGGAGAGAGAATCAAAGCCAAGGAGACAGAATAAAAGGCCTACAATGAAAAATAACTCCAAAATCAACACATCGAGAGGCTTGGCAATCACAGCCGTGGTTTTGCAGGCATCACAGACAGCAGATTCGCAAACGAACACTCTGGTCCGGAATAGTGTCACCCCATGATTGATTCCCCCAGGCCAACTGATAAGTTTTCTGGGTTGGCAATCTGTAAAGAAACGAATCAGTTGAGGTGAAAGAAAAACAATGTTTGAACCTGATGCATGGCAGCCAATACTTTGACTAGTAACATTTGCTCAGGGGTCAGTCACCTTGGAAAGGCAATCTGTGGGGAACAACAGTGCTGACTATACTGTAAAGTAGCCGCTTTTACCTCAGGGCTTTTTTCTTTGGGTTTCCCAGTAAGTTACCACTGACTGCGATTTTCTTTGTTTGCTTGTGTCATAATGCCTCTTTTGGAATATCACCATCATGGCACAGAGCCTGATTCCTACTGGCAATTCATCATTTACCTGTTTGTTGATTTCACAACAAAGAAATGTATTAGAATCCCGAGGATTACTACCATCTCTCAGAAAAAAAAAAAAAAGCTTTTATATCTACTTGCTATTCATTTCACATTCTAAATTGAATTGACAATGTTCTGTATGAGTCAGCCTGCCTGGTATGACTTCACCGAAACTAGAAGCTGTGGCCTACTTTATCCAGCTCTGCATGTGAAATATCCCCTGTTTATTTCACACGCAGCCCAGACCATGCAGAGTCCAACTGTTTGAGACTATTATGGGACAGAGTGGGCAATTTGGTGGTTCAATAATCCATCTCTAGCAATATTCATCATCACCTCTAAGAAAGCAGCCTATGTCATGTGCCAGATTTCAAATACAGACGTTCACTTCTTGCTCCAACGGGAACCAAATTAGGACCAGAATAATTGAGTATGCAGGAGCAAGAGATGCTTTCATTTCTTTATTCATCACTCCAAAACCAGTAGCGATGATGAAAAAGCAAGATGCTGCGAAAGCTCCAGAATATCGCTCAGATTTTCAAACGCGGAGACGCAATCTCAGCTCCAGGCAGCAGCAACACTGACAATCACACAAGAAGAGATTTGGATGTCACAGTCTTCAAACATGGGAAAGACAAGCCCCACAAACAAACACTCACAATTATCAGACAGGGACTATTGGAAAGGGGATGTAAGGTGGTCTTGAAGGCTCATTATGTGGGTAGGGTGACAAGGTCAGGCTACGAGTATGAGTGCAGAGAGACATTGGGGGATAAGTGAACTGGAAAGGGATAGAGGATGGACCAGGGGATAGTAGGGGGCACCAACACAGATTTATTCAGAAGCTCATTAGTGGAGACAGGCCGGGGCACAGGGGAACAGAGAGTTCACCCTCATTGGGGCTCATTACACACTGGCAGGGAACTGACCCAGCCTGGGCCAAAGTGGCACTCATCAGGGTAACATTGACTACCTTTACGTTGAAAGAACCAGACTTGGCTTCTGTCCATGTGGACTGTGGGAAGTCTCATCTCTCTCAACACAGACTCACTGTCACTCTCTCGTCCTTTTCTCAATTATTATCCCTCACATCTTTTTCTGTGGGTTGACTGAAATTCAGTGGGGGCACTATGATATTCCTATGCAAACATCACACAGGATGAACTTAAACACATGAAGCAGTGCTGGCACAGCGGCTGGCATGGGGTCCCACATCATGTGGAGGATCTGCAGAGTGTTGAATAGATTACCTTTTACCAAAGAAGGCACATAGGGTATTGGCTTGACGGAGAGACTTTTTTTTTTTTTTTTTATTTAAGTGCATTGTGGTTGCAGTTGGCAGTTATATAGTTGCAGTTCAGGAAACTGGTGGAGAGACTGCCCATGGGCCTTTTGTCCCAGAATTCATGTGTGAGTGATCGCCGCATCCATAGCGACACACTGTGTACCTGAACAATAGCATTGGCCGGGTGGCTAAAAGGGAGCCAATTACGACAGGGTTGGGGTATCTTGCTGATGGGAGGCGAGCCAATTAAGCTGACAGAGCTGAGAGTGCTGTGTATGGAGAGAAACTGGCAGGGCGTGCTAGCCTCGGGAGCTACACAGAACCGATGGGGGGCTTGCGCTCACTTTAGCCCACTCACAAGCCCTGCTGGGGTGTGAAGTGACATCACACTGCTCCAGAGGAGGGCTCCTTTAGTGCTGGGGAAAAACAAAACAAAACCAAAACAACAAAAAAACAACAGTTGTGGTGCAGTTGCCAGTTTTGCTTCATTCTCTCTGCTTCATATCTGTCAGCTGTCCTTCAGAGTGATTCGAGATCAGCCATGTGCCATTAATTAGATGGAAATGGAGTCCAGTGAAACCAACGCACCTTGTCTCTTCCCCCTCATTTCACCAACAGAGTTATATGAGATATTTTCAGGGATGTCTCAGCGTCAGATCTATTATTCATCTTTTTTTTTTTTTTTCTTTCCTAATGACATGATAAGGCTCCAGTGAAATAGAAAAATGCTCATTAAACTATTATCAATTGAAAATAGATCACACCTTAAAGAGTTGGCTAGAAAGAAAGTGACGTGGGAGTGATGTTCAGCAAGGGAGATAGGTCTGACTGTGGGAGGGAGGTGTGATGGGGAATTGTGTGTGTGTGTGTGTGTGTGTGTGTGTGTGTGTGTGTGTGTGTGTGTGTGTGTGTGTTTCATCGAGGGTACACGGTATTTTAGGAAGTCAAGAAGGGAGTGTACTACCCGAGACAGAATTGCCAGTCGTTTAGGCACTGGTCGTAAAACATGAGGCTGGAATAAAAAGGCACAGTTTTGGAGATTACTGTTCAGTTTCTGCCATACGTCCTTTAATTAAAACCCCTAAAAGCAAGAATAAGGGATTAACTATGATGCACACATGCTTGGACAGGCTTTCCTACTTCTTCATTTTAGCCTTTCGTGCAAATGCTAATCTTTGACGTCAGAATTCACAGATCAGTCTAAATTAACTCTTTGACTCATGAATGATTAATTCTTCTTCAAGGGTTTGTCAACAGGAAACATCTAATCAATCCCCCGCGCTCATTTTCTATTCACATGCTTTAAGGGTTTCCTCATTTTCTAACCTTAATGTTAGATCAAATGATGAGTTAGTGCACATTTTCAATTTTGCAAAAAGCATATGTAGAAAATCTATAAGATGAATTGAGCGAGCTAGACTTGCAAGTTTGCAGCTCAAGGTCAGACAAATTGCTGACTGGTGACTGAAATTAATGACAAGTAATTTGCAGAGTCTGACATCAGATCTCTTGGAAGCTTGGACGGATATGTTTCGAAATGAGAACGCGTATGAAATGAATTGACTGATTCCGGCTTATGTAAGTCCATTAGGTGAAGGTGAAGGGTAAAATAACTGCAAGTCTTTCTTCCTCTAGTCTTTCAGCTGGTGCAGAATGCCTGGAGAGCTTTGGATCAGTGTTGGCTAAATAGATGAGTTGGCTTTTCAGTAACTGAATGGCAGCTAGCAATGCGTTGGCCCCACTTCCACTGTGGTGAGCTGGTCTCCACACACAACTTCACACCACCAAATGGTGAGATTGATGGCTTTAATGGGAGAAAGTTCAGGCCTGAATAGCAGGTTGCCCCCCCAATCAAGACTGTCCATCGTACAACAGTGTTAGCAGGAAGGCTGCAGAATATGTTGCTTTTCCTCCATATTATCGAGAAAATAGACGGCATAGCCTCACTGCACACAGCTGCAAGACAAGGCTGTCACCTGGAATACAGGCATCAATTCTCTCCAAGCTAATGGTCCAATAGCCAAAAGAACTTTTACACACAGTGGCCTAAGAACTCTTCCCACTCTGTAGGGAATTTGACGTGACTCTATCGCTCACAGAAAGCAAAGCAAGAACCCAGAACTTACTAAACCCCACTTGACTGAGGACATGACGACACATCAAGGCGGTCTTTTTTTGTCCTCAACTGGCTTACTGACTTGGCAAAGGTCCTGCTGCATCAACATGCGGTGACACTATGAATTGCAAATGCGCTCAACTCTGCCACACAGTGTCACCCTTGCTGATGTGCCGCACGTGGAATCCTTACAGTGATAGCGACCGGATATTTTGAAAGAATGAGCACCACTTTGAGCAAACAGACTGCTACTTGACCTGGGCTCTCAAAGCTTGCATGATCAGTCGAGGAATATACAGTAGAGCCATGCATAGTGGGTCGATTATGGCAACTATTCTGGGTTAGAAAGCTATAGATTTGCCGTCTCATGATTAAGCCATCCATGGCTAACTTGTGGAGTGCCGTCACTGAAGAAATGGATTTGAGAAATGGATTGAGCGCTGCCCTATTATAGCGACAGTGCCAATTGGGGGTAAGCAAACGTACAGTGTGAGGATTTGTAAAGACGTGTGGTCAAGCCTATAATGCTCTGTGTGGAGGTAAAGCCTGTGTGAAATAGAACCTCTAATAATGCCAGAAGACTTACTGAATGTGCAAGAGCATACAGTAATGCCCTGCTCTACTTTAATACTGTTGTGAAGCCTGCAACTGCTCAGTACATCCACAGTTGTCTAGTGTTGGCTGCAGAGCAACTCCTCTGCAACAGCTGAGAGTTAAGTGCCTTACTTAGGAGCTCTACATATTACTGATTCATTTCACTGCCAAGAGTGTCCTGTTCTAGTTAGCAATATTCCAGCTCTGGTCACAAAATAACTTAACTATTTTTCTTCTTCTTTTTTTTTTTTTTTTTGTCTCACCCATCTTGGGCAGTCTCCTTTTGTAAAGCACGAGTTATTCTCATTTTGCCCTCAGTACAGATCAACTTCACAATGCATACTTGTACCCAAAGAGCTTGGAGCAAATCAGGCTCCCAAACTGCCAACTGTTGTATCCAACACAGAGCCTGAACTGTCACCCACAATCACATGTGCCACGGGATACCTGCCATAGAGAGATTGAGAGACAATGAACTGAAAGCTGGATAACCCAGGCACTGTTTATGCAAAACATGACTTCAAATGCAATTCTATTTAACCTTTTGAAATAAACAAAATCAAAAATATACATTTTTAATTCTCCTCCCATTTTTGAGGAGGAGAATTTGTAAGATGTGGGAACTCGTATAATAAATGAAGGTGCTTTCCGCTTTGATGGGTGAAACTTGAGGAGCCGTAGAAGAGAGTAGTTTTATCAGAAAATAGAATAACTTCAGTCCTTGACTTCTGCTGGTTTCCCAGCCAAAGATTGTGCTCGAATTATCTCGCCCTTTTTTTCCTCTAGTGCATTGATTTTAATTCAGTATGTTTCAGCATTTTTACTCGTCAACTTAATTGCTGTGATCTGTAGACAAGAATATATTGCTAGAAGTCCAGTAGACCTGACAATACCATTTGTGCATTATAAACAGCTTTCATCACGCTCAGCATTAGCTGTCTTTGTTCCTCATGTTTGCCTTCTTTAAAATAATATAATTTCCACTGATTTGCACAAATGATGGTTGCCTGAAAAGGCAAACACATATTGTATTGCTTGCTGTTGCCAGGAGGGAAAATAAGTTTTATCAACTAGTGGGTGAAAATGTGCATTCTCTGTGTTACAAAGTGCAATTGGGTTTAGCTATTTCTTTCTTTTTATTCGCTTCTTTGGAAGAGTCTGGGGGTGTGGATGATCAATGGATGCCCCAGTGGGACTTGTGTCTCTATGGATCTGGTCTGTGCTTGCTATGCCCAGTCAACCCAGTCCCATTGTATTCGTACACGAGTGTGGGCTGGAGTAATTTCTTAGAGAGCATGCTACAATAAAATCAGAGTAATTACTCAAAAAAAGCCCACTATTCAAGCAACGTGTCATCCACTATGCGACTCTGGTACTGCTGCACTTTCCAAACAGGGAGAAGAAAAAAAAATAGAGGTTGCTGCAAAACAAAAAGAATGAAGACAAAAGAAAAGTTTTTAGACTTCTTTTCACAAATGTCCCCAAGCACACTTTGCCCTCACATTTCTGAGCATGTAATGCGGTGAATCAGGCCACACATTTATAATATTTCCCTCATTTGCAGCAGGGCTGAACACGATTAAATTGAAAGCTAATAATACATGACTCGGTGTGCAGCCATTACATTCCCACCTATTCATTGTCAAGTCAATTTGGCATCTGCAGTTTGTGCGGCAATTTCTGTCTCACATCCATCACTGGCTCATCCCAGTCATAGGAAACCATCAAGGGACAGTTCTAATTCGCTGGTCTAATTAAAAGATAATGCATGTCAGAATTCACAGATGTCAATGGAGTTCATGCACACCTTAATCACAAGATGACTACTTTGATGCAGTGGGAGACATTGACGGAGCTTCTAGTTCATTCTCTGCCCATTAAGGAGCTAAAAAAGCTGCCTGCACTGATGACCAGTGGGGCTTCATGTCAAGGAGAATAACATGGACTCCACTCACTCTGCTGATTGGTGTTACATTGCAAACAGAGGGAAAGAAAGTAAGAGTATACAATAGAGTGGTAAACAATATCAACAATTTCAGTGCACCAAAGGTCCTTTATATGGCAACTATTAGTCTTCCAAGTATGATATAGAGAAGTTTGTGCTGACTTTGTTCTCTTAGCAGTGAATTAACTTATGCAGCTGCTTGCCTCCCACGTATTTGCTGTGCTTGACTAATCTGCCAATCATCATGACAGACTTACACAAAAAAAAAAAGACCTAAAATTATTTAACACCTTAATCAGTGTCAATGTGTCTAGGCACATACCTGTTAATTGCAAACCTTGACTTCACATTGGACTCATCTCTGGTGGGGATGAGTCCGCCTACAGGTGGGAGATTGACCATCTGGTGACCTGGTGCGGTCTGAACAATCTAGAGCTCAACGCTCTAAAGACAGTGGAGATGACTGTGTCCCAATCACCCAGTGTGACTCCCTCGACGACGCTGTGGAGTCCTTCCGCTTCCTGGGGCTCCATCATAACCCAGGACCCTAAAGTGGGAGCTTAACATCAGCTCCATCACCAAGAGGGCTCAGCAGAGGATGTACTTCCTGAGGCAGCTGAATAAATTCAATCTGCCAAAGACAATGATGGCTGTGTAGAAGCGCACCATCATGAGGAGGTCCATCCTCTGCTCCTCCATCACGGTCTGGTACGCTGCAGCCACTGCCAAGGACAAGGGCAGACTGCAGCGCATCATTCGCTCTGCCGAGAGGGTGATTGGCTGCAATCTGCCGTCCCTCCAGGACTTGTTCGCCTCAAGGACCCTGAAGCGAGCAAGAAAGATTGTAGCCGACCCCTCTCACCTTGGACGCAAACTGTTCGTGCCCCTCCCCTCTGGCAGGAGGCTGCGGTCTATCAAGACCAAGACCTCACTCCACTTTAACAGTTTTTTCCCATCTGCAGTTGGGTTCATCAACAAAGCCCGGTACCCACACTGACTCCTGATGAAGGAGGTGTATGTTACCTCCTTCATCTGTTTTTTTTTAAACATTGAACTGTGCTCGACTTCATTTTGATGATGACTAAAGGGGTTGACCATTAGCCTAAGGCTACCTCTCAGATTTGTATTGTGTTGGATGAACTCTGTCCAATATCAGGAAATTGCTTGCAAATGTCACCTATTCCGTGGTACAGCGTCTCAGAGAGAAAAGTTAGACAAAGGCTGTATGCCATTTTGGGCATGTCACGGACATCAGGCCTCACCTCCAGCTGTCTTTTAATAAGCGATCACGCTGTTTCTCCAGGCAGGTGGTTTTTTTTGATAACT
The DNA here is from genome assembly GCF_023349555.1 of Cebidichthys violaceus. NCBI lineage: Eukaryota > Metazoa > Chordata > Actinopteri > Perciformes > Stichaeidae > Cebidichthys > Cebidichthys violaceus. The sequence goes on along the minus strand of NW_027176262.1, from coordinate 5,486,734 downwards.
CTGTCAGTCATTCAGCCAGCTCAAGCTGAGATGATTTTTCACATGCGTCTCCCCTTCGGGTCAAATGGAAAGAAATGCACCACATTATACACATTATACTTGGGAGACATAGACAGACCTTAACTCAAACCGCCTCCAAGTATTATCAGCAGACATATGTGGTAGATGCTCAAAGTCTTCCAGTAACATCTGCCAACATTTCAAAACTATGATGATCATCAAAACCCAGACTGTTTTGTTTTCAAGAGCGCACTTGCATAAATATCAAGTGGTTGTGCTTTTGCTCTCTTCATAGTTTTGTGAAAGTCAATGCCATATCGCAGCAGAGAAACATTAAGTACAGCATCAGTCTGTAAAAGTCTTATAAAACACATTCACCTTCACACTCGGACTCATTAAATGCATTGAATACAATATGTCATAGAATCACCCTTTTATAATTCAATAACAATGATCTGCTGCTTGTTTATTCAGCTCTTTTTTATATAATTAAAAATGAAGCACGATTACTGAACTGATTATTCTAGTGCCAAAGATCTTCAATGCTTTTGAATTTCACTCCTACAGCAAAATGGAGACAATTCTGAAGATTTTCATCTTAATTTTAAGCATGCAAGATAGCACTTTGAGTCTTTTACGCGACTGTATAGTGAAACTTTATGAGTCAGTCTACTTTCTTATGAGGCATGTCGTATTTATTTATTTATTTAAGTAATTAAACTATGAAGTGAGATATGAAAGTTCAGAGGTACATCAATGTTCTTCTACCACCCATTTTGAAAGCTGCATTGTGATGTAATCCTTTAGTGCTGGTGATCCGTGGACCCTGATGGTCACTCCGAAATTAGTGGCTGGAAGGAATTTTGCACACTCATTAATAAACAGTCTTATCGCGAGCTAGCAGATCAAGATTAATGAGTTGTAATAATGATGCATACCTGTAAAGTGACATTCATTTCAAGGATATTTAATCAAACTCCGTCTTTCTCGGCTCTCGGCAGGATTCATAATTGGGACTCAGATTGTCAGGGGTTGTTCCCCATAAAATACATCATGTGTCTTAGAAAAGGAATCATACAAGGTAATGACAGTATGCCAGCAGTAAATATTAATGTGATTTGCATTAATCTCCATTAAATTACAGGGTAAATGATAAAGGGGTTTATATCAGACAAAATGATCTACCATTAAATCCAAAGGCCATTTTGTATTGTAATTAACTAATGTGATATTGGACAGGAATATTGTAACACTCTAATCATGAATAATATCCTTCAAATACATATATATATATATATATATATATATATATATATATATATATATATAGTTATAAAGTAACATTTTATCTTGAAAGAAAACGCACACCATAATAGCTGTCGAACATGACTAGACCACAACTGGAAGGCAGCAATATATTTTCCACTGAAGCTATATATATATTAGTGGTGCAATGGATCATAAAACCCACGGTTCTGATCGTATCATGGATCAGAGTCACGGATCGGATAGAATATCGGATCAGCACAAAAGAAAAACAAGGAAGCAAATGTAACTTTTTGCCACTGATAGTAATTGCAAATCATTGATGATTCATACTGGCAGATACGGATCCTTTTGTTGTTTTGATTACAGCAGCTAGTCTACAAGGCTCCAGGCTTTTTTGCCACCTTCGCAAACATCATTTCAACGCTCTGAAGTCATTTTAAACCATTCAAAATTCTAATTGTTATCCTTTTACTTCGTTAAAGTAATTTAGAGTGTTTTTTCATAAAGGCACACAATTGGAATGATTAGAATATTGTATTTTTATAGACAAATCTTGTCATTAGTAGTTTTAATGATGTCTTATAAGCTGCTTATGCTTATGTAAACAGGTCACAGTTCACCCTCTAATATCTATTTATGTTGCTGTGAAAACACTACATTTTACGAGACCACATGTGAACACATGATAACTATGTAAATGACCTTTGCCCAATACTCATTTTCACCAAACGGAGCCTGATGCCATCCTAATGTAACTGAACGGAACCTTTGTTTGTTGTCCATTAGCCCCTTTACCACCTCTCCTCCGGTCAATTTAAACACTTTTTGGTTGTTTACAGTGTATCATTATCAGAGACCGTTGACAAGAAAAGCGTAAATGCCGATGTTCTGAAGGCATATATTACTGAATATTGGCGGATAACGATGTCAGTAAAATTTTATTTCACTCTGTGATGGTTAAGGTAAACTGAGTAAATGATCTGCGGTTCACATGTGTGCCGAACCATGAGAGCTGATCCGTACAGATCACGGATCGACAATGATCCATTACACCACTGATATACATAATTAAACTCAAAACGTGGACTAAAGCATGCTATACGGGTTGCTTGATTGACAAGAGAGCATTCAATAATGTATTGTTAGCAACAGCAAATCAAAGGCAAAGGTTTCCACAATAATTGGTTCTATGGGGAGACTATAGGAGAAAGTCAGAGAGCTCATTAGATTACTTCATCAAAAAGGTCAGGTACAGTTGTTTTCAGTTTTTATATTTCATCTTCATGTCTCTAAGACTCATTTGGGACTTGAGGACGCATTATTTGATCGCCATCATTTACGGCAAAACAAGATATCTGATGAGTTAAAACGATGTGTCACAACTCCATATATCAACATCTTCCAATAAAATGCATAGCAGGCTAAACATAACCTTGTTGTTGTGACAGTATTTTAAAAAGGATACCTAGGATAAAGAAAGTGTAAAATCTTGCACAGCTATTATTCTCAGTCCTCCTCCTCCATATATTCTTAATTCAAATTGCACAGCTCACCCCCTAGATTAAACTTTTTTTTCTCTGTATGCATTTGCTTTCCAATTATTATAATAATTATATTTCCAGTACATTATCAAATTGGTTAAAAGCGTTATGCCTGAAAAAAATTTCCCAACAGTTAAACTGCATACTGTAGAAGTGAAAGTGAAAGGAAAATGCTTAGCCATCAGCACAGATTGAATTTTAAGGATTATTTTCAGCACAGTTTTTTTTGTATTTTTTTTAAAGGCGCTTTTGACTGTGAGAAATACAAACAGCGAATTACCAGGTTAAAAGAAAAATATAGTTATTAGTGTTTCAGGAAGGTAAAGGTTGGCTGTATGTGGACGCACAGTGACAGCACGACTCCAGCAGCTCATGTATGAAGGATTCCAACAGCTCCGAAAGAGGATTGATGGAAAGAGAGATTTTACTAAACAATTGTACAAAAGTTAACCTCTTCAAATTGCTTACATGTTTCAGCACTGACTGTTTTGCATTGTCTGGGCAGGAATTTGGATCCATTCCAAGGTAATTATATTACTTGGATGACTGACTTCGGTGGGAGTTTCTTTGGGATTGGCTGTAGGAATCTGTTTTGCTTTGCGGCAGGCTTTACTTCAACACTGTTGCATGAACACCACGTACCCTTCAGGGAGACCATCTGCACTAAAAAAAAAATATCTCTTCAATGGCAGTTTTTACATCAATGTCTTATCTCATGCAGGACACAATTTTTTTTTTATTTATTTTACTTTTTCTCCATAAAATTGTCCACAAATTACTTTGAAGCATTTGTTGCTGACTTTTCACTGTTTAAGACAAGTGTTTAGAAACACACAGCATGCATAATACCTTCCAACATAATACACAACTATATAATAATAATAATAATAATAATAATAATAATAATAATGAATAAAAAAATGACATATTTTTCAAACTTTCTTTTTGTTATAGAGATATCATTACACTGGTAATTATTGGGAACCATTGTTATGGAGTTGTGTTGACCTGTGTTTCTTAAATTTTGTCCACTGAATATTTGTCTCATCCCTGCAGGTGTAATCAAATTTGAGATTCTCTTTAGTCGGAGGTAAACTAGTCAACCAGAGGGGAATAGCCTCTGGCAGTATGTGTTAGGCAGGGCTATACTAGATTTAATAATCATATTTTACACTTCACATTTGATAATCTGGTGAATACTTCCACCACTCCAAGGACCAACAAGACCAGCGCCAACCTTTCACTCACATCAGGTAAAGAGAGAACATGATTATTTCTCTGAGAAGCTGATTTTAAATTCAAGGTTGGGCAGAGTTCTCAAAACCAAACTAGGTCCCCGATAATGATTGCACCTGTTTATGCAACAGCCCACATGAGTCAGATCCTCATCTATTGAACCAGAGGAGAGAACACAGCTTTTCTAAACAGGAGCTCTAAGCATTTTAGATGTGTTCCACTCTGCTTTCCCATCTCTACATTGTGGGAGTTTAATCTCATTCCAACTGACATACCCTCAGGCATGGTATTTCAGAAAGGAAAAAAAAACGGAAACAAAAAAATTAGGACAGATTGAAGAAGATTTTTTTTTTTTTCTTGTTGAAAAGCACTATGGTCTCTCTCTCTCTCTCTCTCTCTCTCTCTCTCTCTCTCTCTATTTTTACAGAGATTATTTTATCTTATTTGCTGGGGTTCTGGCCGTTCTGGCCATGGGGCTGAGGGGGCTTTTATGGACTAATCCCCCACAAAGCCAGTAATAACCTGTCAGTTCATCCCCAGCCAACCCTCTTACCCCCACCCCTCCTACTACCCCCCATCCAAGTCCCGCTAACCATCCATGAAGATACCAGAATGCGGAAGAAAGGCAGGGGGCCAAAAGAGAGAGTCGTGTTGGGGTAATGCCAGGCTTGAGGCACACGCATGCTAACTGAACCGTGAACCCTTCTTTTTTTTCTTTTTTTACAGGAAATGGACAGATATCTTTCCACAATGAACTGTGACGGCAGAGAGCAGGTCTTCAAATGAGGATTCTGTCTGATGTTCGTTTTCTGCCTACAGTCTGGTGAGATGATAAGAACTCATGGGAGAGAGAAAAGGCCAGGTTCGGAGTGGTGAGAAGAGTGTTTGGATTTTTTTCGAAAAAGCTTCTTTGACACGAAACCACAAATGCAATTGGGATTAACACGTTCAAAAGACAGGTGTCACAGAAAGCAGAAAAAAAGCAACTTTCAAAACCCCAAATCTATTTTCCAATTTAGAGAATTTTATAAATTATCAGATTTAGCAATTTAGTTCCCAACAATAAACATTTAATTTCCTATTGAGAATAAACCAACAGCATATGTGGGGGGGGGCTTCAATTAAACCTGATACCATGTGATTTATTATTATTTTCTTTAATATCATCCACTCCATGAAAGAATTCAGTATTTTATTCTGCAGCTGACAAAAAAACGCTTTGAAAGGCAATAATTTAACTATCAACAAAGACGCCCATAATGATGAGACTGTCTTTTATCCTCTCAAAATGACAGATTAGATATTAATCCGGGTTACTTTATGAAAATGCCATTCATATGTCCATCCAACTTGACGATATTGTGTGAGCGGACTGAAAATAAGAAAAATGAGCTGTGAAAAGTCAAATGTATAGCACCATTAATTCAATGGATTAACACGTGGATTAGCATTTGCTACACATTTCTTGTATATTTTTTTCGAATAGGCTTAACCGTCAGGATTATGTTTTCATTTGAACCTTATTCTGTCAGAAAAACAAAACAAATCAATAAAGCTTGTTTGCCCATCTGAGGCTGTCGTACAGTTCTGCCTCAATGGCAGCCTACTGCTGTGCGTGCAGCCTTTCATCTCATCCCTGCCTTGTCTTTCTGCCATACCTCCCCTGTTGGTTATTTTTAACCTGCCTTCCCTTGGTCTCATTTGGGCCAGATGGAGTCTGCCCTGAAGCATGTGTTTGGGGCGAAGCTGCACTCCTGTTAGCCTCTCTCACTAGTGGAATGAGGCCTGTCAGAAGGCATCAGGGTGACTCATCTCAGGAGGATGTGCTAACACATCATTGCCCCAGACTTTTCTGCAAGGGTTGGTCGTCCATGAACAATGTAGTTCCCGTCACAAGCTCGCACTTGGCCAATTCATCATCTAGCCTTCGACATGGGGCAGGGACAGAGAGGAATAAGTTTTAATTCATGAATAGAGAACTGTTGGGTTTCTGTTCGCCCAGACAGGGATTGAAAGCAGCACTCAGTTTGAACCAGTTTGAGTAATTTTCTATTTATGGCCACCATATTGCATGACCTTTCAGTGTTTTGCTCATGAAGTATATTTATTTTAAGCATCCTCTTCTTCAGCAAGTCCCTTTTTTCTTTACATAGAAACTAAAGGCTCAGGTATGCCTCATGTGGCCTCAGTGGGACATGTGCATTTTTGTTGGGGGACCTGTGGCATTTGCGATGAATTGGTTTTCCAGTTTCTGGGTTCTCACCCCAAACCATTTGCGTTGACCAGATTGTGTGATATGCGCAATCTCTGTATGCCAGCAGGGCTTTAATTTGAAGCTGGTGTGTGGAAGCCAGTGCGGACCCCTGTCATGTTCTAAAGCAGATCCTTTAGAGTCTCCTCTCAAGAAATATGAATATATCAATACTTTTTTCATTCATAATATACACATTTGAGCCTCCTCATACAATTAAGGAAGTGTACCTTACTCAGTATTGCAGTAATCAATGACTAAACAAATATTCATCACTTACTTCAAAACAACGCCCTTATAAATAGAAAGCAGCAAAAAAAGAGATTAAAATGTGAAATGGAACTGTGGAACAGATTCCATTATGCCTCTAACAGATTAAGAGTTTTGGAACAGCCGTAAAAAACAACAAAATGCATGGTAAAATCGAGCAAATGCAGTATTCTTAACGTAGTACAGGTTAGTGCAATATAATGTGTGTGTAATGCTATTCCCTGAAGACAATTACTTGCACATGTTGTGGTTGGATTGTTCTGATTTCAGTTTTTGTCCCATGGTGCAGAACACAACAAATGTCCCTCGTTCTTGTGCAAATTGAGTTGTATTTATTATGTACATCACTCTTGGGAATCATACAAATGGTTGAGATAATGCTCATGCAGACCCATTAGGTGAATAGGTGATGTAATTGAGGTTGAAGCATTAGAGAAAGGTTGAAGCATCCTTGAAGCATCAGCGATGCTCTAAAGTAGCACACCCTCGGGTTATGATAACATTATGAGTGTCACTGGTATTGTAGAATTAGTCAAATCCTTGTTAAACTACCTTTGTTTTCATTTACTGTCATTAATCACTTCTTCACAGAGGTTGACAAATTATTATTGAAACAATGTCTTCTAGCTGTGATATAACAAAACCCCACAATGATATAGGTTTGAAATTGTTGTGGGTATTTCGTCTGTTAGCACTATAATTTAGACAACTTTTATTTTCAGTGCTGAAGAGGAAATTCATATTTTACCCCAGATGCAACCACTATTGCTTCGAGAACCATATATTTATTTGAGGAAACACACACACACACACACACACACACACACACAACACACACTATGCCTTGGAGACATGTTCATGTAATGGAGTGATTATACCAAAATAATCAGCAGCGAGGCTTGCATATGAAATCCATTGCCTGGAGCCATCAATGAAAAATGTACATCTCAACATCTTTTACAAATGTACATCCACACCGAGTCAAGAATGTAACACAGCCTTGCCAAAAGGAGTAATTGAAGGGTGGGTTTTTAATATCATCTAGTGATTCGTCCCCATGTGTTACAAACAATATTGCTTCATAAGAAACGTACACAGACAAATTCACACTATTTGAATTTCGCAGATCTCCATGGAAGTCCAAATGCATACAGACAGACAGAGACATTATGTCCCCAAGCAGGCAGGAGAATGGCAGAACGTGTCCCAGGGCAGAATGATTCAGTGTAGATGCACTTACGGCAAGATGTGGTTCTACTTTCTCTCCCATTTGCATTGTCAACTTCTTCCTTTGAGAGCAGACACTAAGTAGTTTGTGGCTGTGATCCTTATCACTTCGGAAACTCATATCCTCTCTATTCATTACAAGCAAGACAGAGGCAGAAAGAGCTAAACAGTATAATATATACAGCTAATTTAACTCTGATTTACAAAAAAGTTTGAAATGTTTCAACTTTACTTTGTGTCCAACCATGCAGTGTTGAAAGATTCTAGTTAAAACCTCCATTCCTACCGTACTAGTATTATTGAGTGCTCTTTAAATTTACATGTGAACTGCTGTTGAATTTCAAAACATAAAAAGGAGCTGGAGGAAATCTGTATGAATGGAGATTGTGTGTTGCTGTTAGGTGCTACAAAACAAGGGAGTGTACCTTACAGGTACACGTTTTAAAGACAACCATGGTACTGTTCACCCATGAGACGCTAACTTTCAGTTGTTTAGGAATACTGGGGGGCTTCTTGTGTGTAGTAAATGAGTAGCACGTTTACCCATTTGTATGTCAGTAGAGAATTGCTTGCACAGAATACAAAGATTTACATATTTATACATACGATTTCAATGGTTAGTATTCCCGGGCAGTGAGCAATAGGGACTACTTGTTATCTTTTTATGTTTCCAAAGCATCCATCTTGGAATTCAGTAAACACCATATATCTGCTGCAGGAACTGTTAACACATTTTATTAATTTGTCAAAGGTGAATAGTTTGGCAATGACACTATGTCTCCTGTTGTCTAAAACTGTGTGGCCTTGGGGATATAAAAATGCTTTGGGATGGTGAAGGAGGGAAGGCGGTAAATAATATGGATCAATCAAAAACAATATATGACACGTTCAAACTTTAAAAAGGTGAAAATATGCACGAAAAAGGGTGCTACACTTGGCCGGAACCTCAGTCTCATCTGCGTATTGCCATCACTCTTCACAACCTAAAATATGAGATGTGCCACAAGGCATTTTTTTAAACCCACAGTATTGCGAGCACTTGACATGTGTCTTCACTCACCAAGCAACTGATTTATAAAGCAGCCAAACCAGCCTGAAGGAACAATATCCTGTACTGCCCCTCACTTCTGTCTCCCTCATTAGAGCCATGATTGCCTCGGACATCCCTGGAGATAGCCGTATTAGGGACCAAAATACCAATGGTCCCGTGTCTCAGAGATGACAGCCAGTTGTCAGAGTTTATAATCTCCCAATGATTTCAACCAATATAATGAATCAAATCACCGCCATTCACCGTACTCTATGTCCATCCCTTATGGCATCCACTGTCTGCTCTGCCCTCCAGCTCAGGGATATGAAGGGAGAAGGGCAGGCAGAGAGATTTTGTTTTTGAGAGGATGGTAAGACAGAAAGACATCGATGCAGACTGAGAGTATTCCTTCTTTTTTATTTTTTATGGTAGGGGGAATTCTCCAACTTCATTTATAACTCACTCTGACGCAACTCTGTCAGTCCAGAGACTCTTCATCTACATTAAACATGTGTGACCTGCCATGTAGGCCTCACTCCACATATGAAAATTAAAAACTCAAACTTCTGGATCTCATAGAACATCATCTGTGTTTTGACAAGCCGGGCCAGCTGTGCGCAGATGCGTGTTGATGCATGCAGGGTAATTGGAAAGTCTGTAGTCCATAAAGGACCCATTAGTTCTAGTGATACAGATTGGTTGCGGTGCTCAGAACCTCCCCTGTCGTTCTTGCTGACCTATATCCAAAGGTCAGATATTGACTCTAATACGCCTCCATTATCCCACTCATTAACCTCATGATGCCCTGCGGAGACTTTTGAAATTGTGACTGGTGGCAGTGGGGGAGACGCAAGCCACAAAGGAGGCTGCTGTCACTGGGTGGACAGTGGTACAGGGGGCCGGGGAACCAGCCAGCCAGTCTGCTATTGATCTATGTGGATTAGGAGGCCCTGTCTGTGGGGGCATCTCCTTCAGATGCCAGATTATTACAGGCTTTTCTGGGATTTGGGCCTTGAGAAGACTCCCAGCACAATACCTTTGTATGGCAGAGACATATCTAATAAGATACCAATAAGAAAGAAAGAAAGATAAAGTAAGACAGAGAGGGAGAGAGAGAGAGATAAAGAAAAAAAAAAGTGGTTTTCGAAAGCTTCCGGCAATGGGAGCCAATCTCATTTCTTTCTTCCCCTTCTTGTTTTTTCTACCTCCATTCCTCCGCTTTAATTCTCCTTTAATTCTAGAATTGCACAATTGGGATTTACAAAACAGATTGACTCCCTTTATTAGTTCAGTATGCCATTATACATGCATAGGCTTTGAAGCCGTGCTGAGTTTTTCTACTGTATATGGATATATGAGCTGTGCGGGCACTGCAATGACCTCAGAGACGAACCATCAAGGGCCATGTCCAAACTGCACCCACACTGCATCCAATCCTCAATCTGCACGCAGGGAACACGGCGTCGGCCAAATACAGCAGAAGGAGATGAGAATTCTGTGCCAGGCATGACTTAGTACGTAATTAAGGCCCTGGCTCAGGAATGGCAAATCAACTTGCTTCATTTCCCAAAGGAGTTATGAGAAGTTAGGAAGGATAAAGGCAACCAAGGTACTCATTTCCAGGCACTCTTCTGCAAACTCGCTGTGGTGAGGTCTTATAAAACACTGTAACATGCTGCGCGCCAGTCAAAGAGTTGTCAAAGAGTTTGGTGGCAAAAGTTACTTTGCAATCGATGGCAGAATGGGTATGATGGGGGGGACCAAGGAACTGCAGCCTTTGAGATATGGTTCGTCAAATCAAAAACAGTGTGGTCAAAACATGGACGCCTCTTGGAAATGCTGTGCCTTTTCTGGTACACAGTGTAAAGACTTCTCTCTTTCATTATTTTTCCTCTCTCTCTCTCTCTCTCTCTCTCTCTCTCTCTCTCTCTCTCTCTTCACCCTCTCTTTTTCCTCATCAGACTTCAGCCTCCACTGATGATGCCCTGAAGGAGAGCCTGTGTGGGATGCATACCAAGCAGCGTAAGGCTGCTTTAAAAGCAAGCGGGCCAAAGAAGTCGAGAGGGGTATCAAACACGCTGCTGAATATGCATATATAAATGACCTGTTCAGTAATCACGAACAAGCATACAGCAGCTTTTCTGGGGGCTGTTTTGACACAGCTGGGCCACAGCCCCATTAGTCCCAAAAAACATGTCTTTCAAAACAGTGGTTTGGAGGCATTTCTGTACATATGCAGAGTAAACTCAGATTGTGTTCTGTGAGCAAAATGCTTTAATCCCTGCATAGGCACAAGGTACGGTTTAGATCTTCAAAAGGGTCACCAACTCTGTTTGCAACTTAATATTCTGCCTGCGCAGTAGTTCAGTGCCTACAGCATTTAGCATGCTTTGATTGGTTGGCTGATTTGTTGGTTGACAACGAGTTTGTAAAAAAAAGTGTCTTTCTATGATAATAGTGTTGTTTTTTTTCACTGCGTATAATAAAAGCAGAATGCTTTAGGTAATAAACCATGATGGTATATCTACAGTATGCATATAATGTATGGAAGTATATCACAAAATATACTTAAATGAAAAGTATGGCCAATGAAGAGACTGTATGTGTTTCTGTTTGGTGTGCAGCTAAAAAAAAGTAATTGTTTGAAAATGTTATCATTGAAAGACCACTATAATTAAGTTTAAAAAGCCACTTGCTCTCTCTGTTGACATTATAACCTTTTTTTTTTTCTTTTGCCACCGAGGGGTTTCGCTATCAACTCAATATCTCTCCCCCTGCCTTATTCTGATAAGAGTTCTACAAATACCGCTGATATGAAAACAAAGATACAAAGGTGGTCAAATACTTGGAGAACTAGTAAAGACATAATTGCAAGGTATTGTGAATATTTGATAATATTCAGGCTTTCCCTGAATTTTCCCAAAACCATTGATATTATCTGTGGGTGATGAGGAACTAAGTGTGAAAAATTAAAGATGAGGGAGACAATTTATCAACTATGAAAATATCCTTCACTAAGCTTAACACTTTTTTTTTTTTAGCTGCTGTCTTCTGCCAAGGGCATACAGTGTATTCTCATTTAGGGTGTTCATAATTGAAATGCCTGTGAGGGACGTGTTTCTGTTTTTTCCATGCACACATCTTCAGACCCACACACACACACACACACAGACATGTGAAACACACGGCTCTTCATCGGCAGTTGCTGACGGCCACTTCAAACAGCAGTCCTGGAGGGACGACACAGCATCTTGTCCGAGATGAGGCCCCAGCACTCGTGTCACACAGATAATACCTATTTTGCTCGGTTTAAGAGGAAAAAGAAGGACACGGGCTCTTCTGGGGTCACAGTGGGAGGCGAGTGCTGTCTTAATCTCCACTGCAGAGCCGTGTAAAACTCTCTCCTTCACTTGACCACAGTCCCTTCTGCCTTTCATGATGACACACCAGTGCTCTCCAAATGCCCCGTTCTGTGGGAGACTTTGTCAGCATCTTCACACGCTCTCACTTTCACCCACTCCCCAGGTGGCCGACGCTGCTCTGCCATTGCTGACAGTCACGCACCGGAAGACCCTAGCAGAGTGCTCTCTCCGTAGGCAGGCTGTTTTGACGCTGATAGATTCTTTTTCTCGCTCTCTCACTCTATGTCTTGCTCTCTCTCTCTCTCTCTCTCTCTCTCTCTCTCTCTCTGGATTTTGCTGTATTTAAAACCCAGCAATCTGTTTACTGTAGGATTACTGCTATTGTATGTCTCAAATTTGACAGCTGCTTCATTCAACTCCCCAGTGTGGAGGCTGCACGATAAGGCCGATACGGGTTTCTAATCTTTTCCCTGCCTAAATCCTTTCCAAATCTTCTATTTCTTTCTCCCTCCCATCATTTCTTGCTGTAAGATTAGAGCATTTTCCAGCACAACTCTTGGCTTTCGGCGCAGAGCTTCTGGAACACTCTGGTAGGACTGCTAATGAAGGGAGCTGCTCCTTTGACAGCTGTTGCATCTGATGCAAAGGTTCCTGTATAAAGGCCACAATCAAACACCCTCCACAACCCTGTCTTCCTGTACGTGGGTGTGTGTAGCGCGCATTGACAGCGTGCTAAAAATAATTGGGTAATTATCACTTATAGAAGCAAAGTTTGATCTATGAGGCAAACTGTTTTATGGAGAGGTTTTTTGAGGATATGCTTTATTGAGATATAGCCAAGGCACTACAATGTACTGACAAATAAGAGCTGCAATGTTTCTTAATGGGCTTTTTCTGCTTGGGGCCCCTCCTAACCAAAATAAATGTTCATTCACAGATTGTACCAGCTGATTAATTCAGAGTAGAAGCCGCAGCTTGCCTGTTGTGATTCCTCTGAGGGCCCTCAAAGCCTTGCACTGCATAACACACAATCTCCTGACTAGGATTTCTATTTAGGCAAGGCTTCAGGGAAACTGATGGATTAATATTGGTACAGTGGCAGCATTTAGCAAACACGCATCCATCACAACTTTTACAAAGTATGACTAATGTCTGATTGTATAGGGCATAGCCACTGAACCAGCTTAGTCCTTGAAGTATTATTTTCTTAATTCGGTGAGGAACCAGCTTCTGATTCTGCGTATCAACAGAAATGACAGTGATCGCTAAAACGTATTGCGGATGGCAGCCGTATTGTCCTTTCACTACTTGGAGATGATACAATAAGTGAAACCTAATAAAAAGCATCATGGCGTGTTCGATTGATTTATTGCAGGTCATGTCCCTCCATATGCATGGGAAGTCTTCAATTCTATAACAGCTGCACATTGTTAAGTAGCTGATAGAATAACGTTTTTTTTTTTACCTCTTCTTTGCTTACTGACAGTTGTCTAGTGTTTGTTCAGGTTTGACGAGTCTAATCTCCCACATACAGGTATGCTCTTTGAGTGACTTGTCAGCGCATTCCCGTGGCTGCGTTGCCGACGCTCTTCAACCCTTTTGAGACGGCTTCAAAACGTGGAGAATGAACTCCTTCACAAAAGAAAATAGACTTTGTCGAGTGCGGGCCTCTAACGAGTGTCAGACATCTCTGCGCAAGTGTCATTTGGGTGATTTACAAGCATAACCCGAGGCTAAAGGCTGCTTTGATGTGGAATAAAGAAATCTATAGATGTCAGAGGAAAGCTGTACCCTCTATCCAGGGATTGTGAAGACCAGAGCTGCCTCTCTTATTGTGGGATTTGGAATACAGGCAAGTCTGCATATTTGAATGTAAAAATAACACTTTGTATGAATATCAATGGCCATTTTTTTTTTGTCCGCCAAGCATATCTCTTGTTTAATAAGCTAGTTAGTGTGAATAGAGTATCGCACATTGTTAGTGGAGGATTATGTGGCAATACAGTTACCAAGTACACACAGGTTTAAAGAGTACAAAGTTGCAGCTTCAAATGGCTATGAATATAAGCATCCTCATATTAATTTTATGATCACTCAATGCTAGAATTGGATTTGGCTTGATACTGTCACTTTGGGGCTATGGCCATTTTTTAAATCATTACCACATTATTAGTACCTGTTTCTATAAAGATAAACATGAAGAGGAAGCACTTTATATGGGAAGAACAAAAAGAAAAAGCGAGACGCAGAGGGAGAAAGTAGAAAAGAAAAAAAAAAGAGAGAAATTGTTCTCTACAATCAATTTCAGCCGTAGAATCTAAAACCACAGATGGGCTCAGGGTGAAAGGGCTCTGTAGAAAAACACTCTCTGTGCAGAAGCAGTTCAAACCACTGTGGCCAATACCTTAACATTCCATTGGAAGCATTGTAGCAGTTGCATTTTACATGAAAAATGTGTTACAAATTGGACCACTAAATCTTCTCAGTGTACACATACGATCCAAGCATGACAGCCGAGCAGATTTATACGTGCCCATGACAATCCATAAACTATTGAGCCTCTTAATCAGCAAAATGGAGCAGCTCTTGACTGCCAATTCAGGACTTTTGGACAACAGATGTGCATTTACCACTGTAATATCCCCAAACCTGTCTATCCTGGATGGAGCTCCTCTCATTTGTCTTGTGGTGCAACTCAATGCAAGTGGAGGAACTCTTGAAACAGGCATGCTGAGAATTTATGCTTTCCTTTACTTATTCATTTTCTTTTTTTTCAATATATATATATATATATATATATATATATATATATATATATATATATATATATATATATATTTTTTTTTTTTTTTTTCTAATTCCACCGTTTTTTTTTTCCTTGAAGAGCTATACTTTTATAGAACACCTTTAATCAGTTGAAGACATATAAACCATACTGCAATGCTTGACTCTGCATGAGCAACTGGCTTTGTTGATATTTGTGTCACTTCTTAGCTCTATATTGAATATATAACTCTGTGATTTATATGATGGTACCTACCTACTGCATAAACTGAATATGGAACTTGCTCATTTCGTATGGTCAACTGGGAAATAAGAAAACAGCTCCCGCAACCTAATAATGGAAATAATTTATACAGTATGACCCAAAACTTTGGACAGCCATATTATGATTACATTCATAGCAGAACAAATTACATTAAAAGTTTCTTGCCTGCCTGCAATTTGTAATATCAAACATGGGGACCTCAGAGAATCTGCAGAAGCTTTCATAATGACAATCACATTTAAAAGCAAGTCGTGTGAATGTAAAGGTATGTTTAGGTCCTGGTGACAGTTACTGTACCTCTTTAGCTGTATGCACATAGAGAAATGACAGCCCCATCGAGCCTCCTCCTCAGCCTCCTAAACTTTTGCCAAAAAATGGCAAAATGGTTTCAGGCAATTCCCATTTGCTCAAACTTCATCCTGCTTTACCTTTACAGATCAATTTAAGTAAAGACGAGGAGGCAGCAGCAGTCTGGGATTAAAGTGTCACATTGTCACTGATAAAATTAATTATAACCAAGGCTTTTAAGATGGCTGGCACTATCATCATCTAAAAGAAATACTTTGAAGTCATAATATATCATTTCATCAAATTAACTATCACATTTAATCTTTTCTTCAACATACCTTCATGACAGCGCCCAAATTGGCAAAAGCTAATGAAAAGCTTTGCATCCTGTCATTGCTTTTAGAAGTGGTAACTTGAGATACACAACATAACAGGAACATAGTCTTATGTAATCCAATCAAATAGATCTGCACTTAATATTGTCTTTTCAAACCTTGAATTATAAGGAAATATAAACTTTTATGACACTTAAAATGATTGATCTTATTTTTCCCACTCTCCAAAAGAGAATACAACTTTTTTTCTGCAAGTATTTTTAGGCGCAGCGTTCACGCTTCAAGCCTTCCGGCTGGGCGCTCCTTGTTTGACTGACATTTGAGAGCCAGTGTTGTTAAAGGACTTCCCCTCAATTGCTGTGCACTGACTGAAGCACGTCATAGCCCTGTACTGCCTATGAACTTTGACTTAAGATGTGGCTTTCCACATCCCACATTTGGCAGGACAGATGTGAAGTTATGTTTGTATTACACACAAATAGTTGAAGAAAGCCGGTTAAGCCAACACAAAAAAAAAGAAGTAAGATTGAAAGTACTTTTGTTCTGCTCATGAACATTCATGTAATGGTCATCCCACGTTATAGACAGGGGGTCGAGCTAGCGTCAGATGATGCATGGGTCCAGTTGTGGTGACATCACATAACCAGATAAAACAACAAGTAATTAGGGCCCGAGCACCGATGTAGTCGGAGCGGAGGACCTATTGTTATTATAATGTTTATTATTACTCCGCGTGTTTCGTCGCAAAAAGGAGGTGCTTGGGATACTGGGAATTTTTGTAAATTTGGCACGCAAGCCAGAATTTGCGAAAATCGCAGTCTGATTGGGGTGTCCAGCTGCTGTAAGAAATATTGGCTCGATAGCGCCCCCTATTGAGTAGCCCCAACATTGGGTTTCACGTAGCTGTGTGAAATTTGGTAGGTATGTGGAACATGCCTACCAAAGTCTTTATACTTTGACTTGTAGGTAAACTAGATCAACATCAAATTAGTTCCACACAAATGTAAGAAGTTCATAAAGCCAGTTCACGAAGCTTTTGATGTTTCGTCAAACGCCGTTGCAACGCAGTCTTCGCCGTGAAAAACGAAGGTAATTTTGAGAGGCTAAAAAGGCTTGAAACACAAGCAAACTTGGCACACAGATAACAAGCCCAAAATGTAGTTATATAATATGATTTTATTGCAGGCGCTGTGTATGATGGTCACAGAAATGCATGGCCGCATCAACCAGAGTCCTGCCAGTACCCTCGACGTGCGTGTAGTTGCGAGGGTCCGATCAATGCCGCTTGCAGCTTTAATTGTTGTTTTCCCTGCCCACACAGACATGGCAAAAATCACAATCGACTGTCAGTCACAACCAAAAATCCATGCTCCCTGGAGAACATTAATGCGGGGGAAGCTATCGCTTAAAAAAAAACAAAAAAAAAACATGTTGTTTCCTCTATTTATTCTTTCTTTCTCCTTCTCGTTTGCGGCTGTATCCCCCTCAAGCTGCGCAACAAACCCACTTGATCATGTATTCAAATCTGCAGTGTTTAAAAGGTTAATCACTCATTGACAATGCAATTTTTAAAGAAAATCCACTGTATGGAAACAAGTTAAATCTTCCCACTCCAATGGCACTTTTTCATTACATTTTGAAGAGTTAGATTTTAGTGCTGACTGCACTTTTTCTCTCCTCTCTCACCCGCTTGTCTCCTTTCTGCACTCTATCACTTTTACTCCCTGCCAATCTTGCCTCCCTCACCACCACCACCTTCATCGCCTGCCTGCTCACCCCCCTCTGCGCTCACCCCCCACCACCACCTCTCATTTGGAATGAAGAGGAAATGCCTCCCTGTGGGCTCACAAGTGGCCCATCCTGAGGGCTGGCTGAGATTGATGCCTGTGATCCAGCTGTGCTGATTTACTCCCCGCACCCACAGGGGAGTGGGAGATTACACTGTGCTCTGCTGGAGAGGACGAAGCAGACAGACAAAACAGGCGGAGAGGGAGGGAGAATTAAGGACAGAAAGGGGGAGCGATAGACGGATGTCATGTGGTAGATGAAGCCCTGTGGGTCCTCTATTAGCGCTCCGTCTTCCTCTCCCAGACCACGCCTAATTGTGCTGCAAGAGCTGCTTTTGATGATCACCATTTACTTTTATGTAACCGTTTCAGTGGCAGAACATATCCTGACGCAAACATATTCATGACACATAAACCTTACAAGGCCTAAGGAGAAAACAAAACTGCATATTGGCACAAAATATAGTGTTTTTTTGGAAAAAAAAAAAATATTCCTACTGAGCTGTTTACATGGCTAATTTAAATGAATATTCCACTAATAGACTCAAGTGGCTTTGCCTTTTGCCAGGCCACCATTATAAATAAAATAAAATAAAAAAGGTCTACATTGAGTCCCTTCTGCATTGTTGCGATATTTGCCAAAAAACAAATTTATCAAAATGAACATGTTTAAAAGTAGGTGTGTTTCTGACACATATCAAACTTGGGATATTGTCATATTTGGAATAAATAATATATTGAATGATATAATATGATATTGGAATATTAGTGTGCATGTATACATACTAAATAAGGGAAACACATGCCTGGACGGCCTCTTTCCCCTGTAGCGCAGGAACAATCTATAGCAGTTATCTAAACATTGATTCAAACATTATCCTCTGGAGGTCATCTTTATTCATCCAACACGGACCGCTGTCCTAAATTTACCTAGTCTCATTGTTGGCTCATTGGCCCCTCCCCGGCCATCATCCTCAAATTGAATGTGGTGATTGATCACTAGTCATGGACGAATGATGACACTCTATCACTTCAGCTGCTGACATCATACTGCCAGTAATCTATTACAGTGTGACACAGGGACGTCAGCTCATGACAGAAATCTATTGGAAACCTCCAAATTAAAAAAATCACAATATGTTCTAGAAAACAGGAGGTGTTCACATATTGCTTTAGTGTCACCTTGAGAAAAAACATTTTTACTCATAAGTTTTAGATTTTATTGCAAAACCTGACAGTGTAAAGTGTGCCTTCAATATCCCAAGAGGAATTTGTTGTTTTCTTTGTGATGCTAGCATGAATGTTAAATGTAGATTAATCTTTCCATCTTCATAGTAAAGGACAGGCAAGAAAGGCTTTGTTTTGAACATTTATTGACACTTTAAATCTCGCTGGCTGCAAAGAAAATGTACTTTTTCCCTTTGAGAGTTTTACTCCAGTGAGTTTTATGCACTGAATTTATGGTTTTAGAAAAATGAGCTGACAGCACACTGCCTGCACTGCCCATTTCACCTTTAACAAGATAGATGCTGGCACTGATATAGTTCCTTGGAGGCAAGGTTGCGCACAAATACTCTGTTGTGTGTTTACTGCATGTGTGTGCGCGTGTGTGTGTGTGTGTGTGTGTGTGTGTGTGTGTGTGTGCATGCCCATCTGCATGTGTGACCGAAATTAATTTAGAGACTAGCACTTCTGTGGTAAAGGGATGCCTTTGCTCTTTAAATCAGTAAACACAGAGATCTGTAATGGCTTTCGTGACCTTTTAGGATGGAACCCATTGGTTTATCTGTGGCTCAGGGGGCATTGATTAGGTGGCAGAAGGAACAAATGACTTGCTGGGACTTGCTGTGTGCAGTCCTTATACAAAGCAAACAGTCCCGCCCGCTTCCTCAGGCCTACAGTTGGTGGCAACTCTACAATGTCCCCCCTGTGCATCTTGCAAGGTGTGCCAAGGTCTGATGAGATGAAGCTGTATCGAACTGTTTGCACAAGACCTTGTCCAAGAATACAGCAGATTGGACAACATTTTAGACAACAATGAAACGATCATGACGTGTGCTCAAGCTGCACAACCAATTAAGCCACAGCAAGCTCATGAATAGGCACATATGCATACAGACAAATACATGTTTCTTCACATGCATTTGCATACTGCCTTGGCAGTATAAGCTCACAAGCCTCCCACCTGTTGTCCACAGTTCCCTCCAACATTTCCCACTGACATCCAGGGCATTTATACCAGATATTTTAATTCCTTTCAAGGAACTGACGGAGTCAATATATTGTTTACTTTCGCACAGTAAGCACAGTTCTAGTAAATAAAGATAAATGCAGGGCCATAATGGGCTCTGAGAAAATAGTATTTGCTGGGTCTCTAAAAGACCGAAGATTGAATTGTTTCACCAGAATGGCTTTGCTACTATAAACAATTTTCCAATTTCCATGCTAAATTGCACAGACCAGTCCAAGAAACAGGAACTGACACACATAAGCAGTACATGCACGCAAATTGGTGTTTGCTTTAGATTATAAACTACTGACAAAAACATACAAAATAAATTGCTTTTCACACTTGGTGCAGGCATGTAGTGTGAATTGTAGGTGCAGACAAAGTCAGAAGGCTGTTGTATGTTTCATATGTCACCCAAAGGCTGGAGTCTGGAACATGACACCTGAATAGCTGTACACATGATTATTGATAACTTAGTTCCTTTAAAATCAACTTAAATTGATATCAATTTATCAAATTATAAAAGACCATTATATAAAGTCACTAATGTGAAGATCATGAATGAAGAATGAATGTCATTTAATAATAGTTGATTTATTGTATTTTCTTGAAGTGAATTAGAAAGAATACAGTGTGTGTTTCTGCCAGAATCCATCTGACAAATAATGCTTCTTCTGCTCTATTCACAGTTAAAGCGGAAGCAGTTAAATGCTTCAATCAATTAACTGATTGTAATTAACCAATGAAAGTGTATAATTATTCCTGCATGCGGCAAACTCCATACTCCACAAAAGATTGGCAGGTGATCCACAGTTTGAGCATTTTTGAGAAGCATTCGTACAGCAGACACATGAAGCGGTTGCCCTTTGTCGGGATGTGAAGGGTCAGCACCAGTGTGAGATTTGCAGCGCCAGGAAGGGGCATTAGCAGGTCAATGGAGTGGAGACTGAACGCAGCTCGGCAGCTGACTTAAGCATTCAAACAATGGACACAAATGAAGGGCGTGCAATGTTTGCGTTTACAGTAATGCAAGCAACAAATGTCTTTGAATGTCAAAGACAGATTTGACTCGAAGTCTGACAATCTGCGAGTTCAATCCAAACGCACTCAGTTCTGCTGCTGCCTGGATTGTTCTGCACTGCATCACTAACCATCTTACTTTTGAGTGTTTTGTTAAATTATATATAAAAATGAAGCTTTTATTTGTTTTACTAATGTATACCACTGTCTTTATTAAAACAACCAGAGTAGTTTGTATAATTGCACATGAATAATGTAATTCAAAGTTGCACCCGGTCTATTTTAGTTTACATATAGAGGCAATATTGGTTGAAAGCTTTTCCCATTCACAGAGCATCCCATTTCATGTAATTACACAACTTCTGTGAAAGTGCAATCATAACACAGAATGCAGACAGGAAGGCAGAAGTACCCTGTGGAGTTCAAATCAGTTTAAAACAGAGATCCATTAGGAGAACTGTAAACACGTCGATCGGTTATAGATTCATTCATATCCACCCATACAACCCTCCCCCAACCCCTTTTGCTGCACATTGATGGACTTCTTGACATGCGGTTTAGGCTGCTTAGCCACTCTTTAATCCGTTTCTGCCACCCCCGGTTTAGGGGGTAAGGAAAATCAAATAAACAGATGTTAATCTGACTATAAATTAGAGCACCGGCGTCTCTTCCAAGCACTAAGTACTGCATTATCTATCACATGTTTGAGTCTGTTTTCCCTCATGCCTCAGATATATATATATATATATATATATATATATATATATATATATATATAGCTCTGTGATAAACACTATTACACAGCACTTGCATCATACAAGCAGCTGACTGTGTGCATATTTGTATTTTCACGGTACCCCTACCTGTAAATAAATGTTCATTAAAATGTATCGGTTTGTCTTTGAGTCACCCGATTGTATGTTATGTTATGTATGGCACTGTATGTCTGTGTGGCATCCACGTTTTACGTATCTGTGCGAGTGTGACAGTCGGTGGATGTTTGCTGTTATTTTTGCCAGCGCTCAGAGCAAATATCAGTACGTCCCAGCTGAGAAGGCATTACAGGCTGTTGATCTGAGCGACTCTCGGGACTCCCTACCATAATCTGCGTCTGTTCTTAGGTGTGTTGTACAGGTGGCTGTTTAGAATAGGAAGGCTGGGGAATTTGGTTAATTAAGCAGGGTAAACAGCAGATAACTGCAAGCCATCCTGGTGGGACTGCAAAAGCATCAGACCTCAAACATCATCCAACTACCTGAGCAACATACCACTCAATCTTTTTGTTTTTAATTTTTTCTCTTACACTTGAATAGCACTGGCAGAAAATGTATTCACAGACTGCTGCTGTCGGGGTAAAGGGTGGGCTGAGCAATTGAGCCGTCTGTCGTCCCTGACATGATTCCATTCCTAAAGGTGAGGAGGTGGTTTTTCTGTTAACTAAAATGATAATGCATGCCACACAGACGGCACAAACGATTTAGTGAAACAAGAGGGTGGTACTGATTGGGCTAAACGGTTAGCATTAAAAAAAAGAGTCTTTGTCTGTGTATGCATGCAAATTTTTAAGTTTGAAATCACAAATAATCATCCCTTTTTGTTGTCAAAAATCAAGACATGGATTATTTTGATATGTTGATTACATTATTAAAAATAAAAAAAACTATCTTTATGGAAATGTGAGAAACTGTCTTTTACACGCAAACACCTCTGGGTGGGCGCGTCATTGTCCCTGTTTGATTGACTGCAGACCAGCAGGAGTATGAAGAGACAAAGCAAACAAATGTGCGTACAACCAAGGACAAATAGTGTTCCGTTATCAGTGGTATTAAAGAATGGACTACACCACCATCTAAACTGGCCTAAGTTGACATTTGCATGGAGGGTTTTAAGCCGTACAGTGTGCTACAGCTGACTAGCCAATTAGCCACCCAGACTGCAGTCTGATGAAAGCAGTCCACATTTTCCTGGTGGATGTTTGTTTGGCAACTTGCTCAGTGAGCCATTTGTGCCTAAGACATGTGTCTTTGTTGTTTTAAAAAAAAGAAAAAAAATTAAATTAAAAGCTAATGTTGGTCCTTGTGCTGTGTTGAAGGCTGATGTTTAAACTTCCACGTTGGTGTTTTTCATATAGTTTTAAATAAAACTATTTAATTGGCTCTGGGCAAAGACGTTATCCATCTAGATAAAATAAAAGTTGTGTTTTATGCTGAGTTTGAAAGGAAATATCAATATATGATGTAGGCATTTTAACTCTAAGAGGACCCATAGAAGCATTTTTTGTCTATTTTAGGGGAGCAGGGGATCTTTAGGGGGACATAGGTCAACAGTAGATGCCACAGCGGTACATGACCTGAAAGCATTTGAGATGCAGTTTATTTGTTCATTATTAATTTACACGTATGTATTCATGTATTTACTTTTTAATGTATGTATGCATTATTTTATCTTTGCATATTAACGCCTTTTTTACTTCCCAAGACTTATCTAGTTCTTTATTCCATTCATTATACGTTTCTTTTTACACTTCCTTGTGTGCATGACTGCTTCATTATGCAAATTAGGTTGCTGTCATTCAAAGTGTGTCGTGGGCTTTTTCGGCTAGTGGTTGACAGAGCATTGATCGACTATACATGCTGGATATCAAGCTAGCTGACCCTGTCTGCTTTCCAACACCAGCCTTCATCCCTAGCTCGGTATAGCGGGGCTGCCAACACGATCCCATTCCAACTCGTCACATACTGACGCTTTGTGAAGACCATTGGCGTCAGTCAGGTTTAGGAAAACACATCACGGTTTGGATCGATGACTATATTTCTAAAGTTAAAATTAAACTTAAAACAAGTAATGTGACATGATCAGCTGTTTGGAGAGTAAAACTGAACCTCAACCTTGTGAACCTCAACAAATAACATGTGGCTATGCGACACAAACAGCTGTTCGTAACACATTGTTGGTTTCACATGCAGCCTCTTGGGTGAAAGTCCTGTGTTTGTTTGACCCATTCAGCTCCCCTTCCACCCACACTGTGTGGGACCGTTCTCTCCTCGTGGGCTGTGCTGAGCCCCCAGCTGTCAGGAGTTTAAATAAACTGGACAAAACACTGGCGGCAATAATGCAAATCATAAAGCACCATGCAAGCTACGCTAGCTAACCTCAATTTTCCCAGGACCAGTGGCAGCACTTCAAATTTGTGGATGGTGCTTGTGCAGCGGGTAGACTGGCCTCCCTTGGTGCAGGGATCTGCATTATTGCTGGAGTTTATCCCCAGAAACATGTTGCGTCTCTCAGCGTCAATGCCAGCCTTACAATCGGAGACTCTGCTCAAGTTTGCGAGGAGAGAACGTGCTCGGCGACATTGGCATGCAGGTTTCCCAATCTGATCAAGCTCAACCTTTGGGGAGGAGACCGGTTGGGGAGCGAAATAGTTCAGCTTCAGTCGATTAATCTGCACACCTGTATCTATTGGAGAATGCAAGACCAATGATCTGAGACAGCGGCTGAGCGATCAGCAGGCCAACGACCCGCTGCATGGAGCTCAGGATGAAGGCTGGAGTTGATAAGCAGACAGTGTTAGCAAGCATGTATTATTGATCTATGCTCTCAGTCAACCAATAGACAACACGTTGAGTCCATGACACACTCTGAATGACAGCCATACATTTAATAATGAATAAACTAAACTAAACTACAAATTAATTTAAAATAAACAAAAAATAAATGTTAAAGTTAAAGAAAATTTGTAAAATGGGGAAATTAAATTAGAATTATAATAAAGGCTGAAGTATTTTTGATTTTGGCACTTCCTGTCCTCCATGCAGTGCAGGATGTGATGGTAAATGATGTACATCTCAACCACTGTGTAGTAAAAAATCCATTTGAAGCAAAATAAATCACCATAAAATGAAAATAGCCTTCCACACAGCCATCGTTTGTATGCTACTTTTATATCAATTGCTGGCTCTTATACTATTGCACTGAGATCTAATTAAGATATCACAGTGGAAATGTAACATCATGCTTTGTGTTATGGTATTTAAATCAAATACATTATCTCCAACCAAAATGGGCTCTGCACTGTGTTCCTTGATGGCTTGATTTGTCACATCTGTAACAAGACTGTTGTGCCTTTGAAGGAGAAAGGGCATATCATAAAATCTCAACCTATGTAGTAAAAGCCTGGCCACATATGTAGTAGTAACCTGCCTGAAAGACAAATCTGGAAAATCTTCACGTTTATCAAAACATAACGTAGTTCATATGTAATGAAATTACAGTCAGTGTCATTTCATCATTTCAATCAAAAAATTCCAGAAGACTTCACCAATGAGCTGCTTCTGTAAGTGTGAAC
The DNA here is from genome assembly GCF_023349555.1 of Cebidichthys violaceus. Lineage (NCBI taxonomy): Eukaryota > Metazoa > Chordata > Actinopteri > Perciformes > Stichaeidae > Cebidichthys > Cebidichthys violaceus. The sequence goes on along the minus strand of NW_027176262.1, from coordinate 5,461,491 downwards.
AACCAATCAACTTCTTTATTACTCGAGCAACTCTGGGAGGCCAAATAAAAAACATTTCCGGCATTATATCATAGTCTGAAGACTATTTAATCAATAATCTATTCAATTACTTTTTATTCAGGCGTATTTGGTGGTATCTATGCAACGAGCAACTAGCTTTCTTATCCATTAACACTCAATCATCAAACATTGGCCACTATAAAAGCTTTTACTATACATTATAGTGGTCAATGGCTCAGACGAGATGATGGCGACCATCTTATCAGGTGCCAAGGGTGAGGCTGACCCCTTTTTGCTCTCTCTTCCCATTCTTATCAAGACCACAGTGAATGTGCTCACCAGGCTGTGAAATGAAAATCATTGATGGCCCCTCTCTCAGCATCAAAGAACAGCCTTCCCTTTCCCCTCTGTGCCCTATTCATAGGCATATTGAAAGCCATAAAATATGACAATTCCGCTATATCATCCACGTTAAACTTCCCCGTAATTGCATTAAACCAATCATACTTCTTTTTACTTGGTCTGCTCTTTTTTTTCCCCCGTGGTGTACATACGGACAGTGATGCATTAGCTCATATTACGGTGGTAAGGAGAGGACCTACTGTATGTCTCCTCTGAGATGACACAGTGACCCAAATTAACAGATATGGGGCGAGTAAGGTGTGTGTATGTGTGTGTGTGTGTGTTTTTTGTTGTTGTGTGAGAGCAAGGTCTCATTTCTGAATAGCTCCCCAGAAATGGAAGTGTAGCGTGGTCAATCCTTCATAGAGATTGTATTTATTTATTCATTTCAACAATTTGAAAGCCACGGTAATAACTATCAGACACTGTCAAAGTAAGACTTTAAGTGCAACAACAGTTTGACTTCATGTAGTTGTGTTTTTGTGCCACTGGATATGTGTGGAGGATCTACAGAGATCTGAGTTTTGTTTTTTCTGGCACAGCAACGCAAGTGGCAGACTTCCAGTGTAATGTGGCCAAGGTTGATAACTGCAACACAGCCCAGGTTACGCTCTGACCGCGCGGTCAGACTGTGAGATTTGGTGGGATTACCAGAGAGGAAATGCTGCTGTGGACAGAGTGGAGGGAGAGCAGGGAAGGCCCTGTAAAACATGCAGCAGGAGTTTCATATAGATTAGACATACATGACCACTGTCAGCAGTGCCAGAGCATTTATGAACATTTTGAAAGAGGATTAGAAAGTGAATCCCTTTGCTCACTTTCTGGCAAAGGATTTCTCAGGGAAATTACTTTTCATTCATTTTCTGCTGAACATTACAATGTTGTTCGGGGGACATGAAACTTGTAAACAGGCTTATAAATGGCTTAGGCTGCGCTACTGCTTATTCCATGGTGTTTAAATAGAGGAATTTTGCTGCTGTGATAATATGTGATTATCTGCCTTATATTCATTTACAGTGTGAAAATCAGTTTTTTTTTTGTGTTTTTTTTATGCACTGTGTAAATAAATAATGCTCATGTGTCCAATGTAATGTTTCAGCGTTGTGTGTGATTTCCTTTAACTTTTCACCCAGATTTCTAAAATGTATATATATATATATATATACACACACACAGCATGAGATACTTATTAGTTTGAAAAGTGTTCCCTACATACACCACATCACATTCATTCTGCAGTGAGCTCCTTTCATTATTTGGAGCCTACACCTTAACAGGTCACCATAAACGTGCAATTTCTCGTCTCAGTCGTTTACTGCGAAGCATCTGATGGGGGCATGCTCTCTATTCTTCCCGTTTCATACTGTGCTTAATTAAGTAAGTCACGCATCCCCGGTTGTTTTTGTCACACATGACTAAATTGGCTGTGCTAATTTTGTTGTTTTTTTCGACGCACTTTAACAATCATGCCATTAAAACATGCATTCTCTGTTCCCCTTTTTCGGATCGAGAACTCATCAAAAGCAGCCAGACGCATGTTTACAGAACAATGAATTTGCATACACAACTATGATCTGGGGATCAGAGTTCTTCCTCTCTTACCGACTGATAATTGTTTTCACATTAAAAAGTTCTGCAGCAACATTCTACAAGCAGCATGTAAATGGATATAAATAGGGTTAAATGGTGTCCCACCTGCTCCTGCTTCTCCTTGTACACCTCACCACACATCTGGTTTAATCTCAACGCGTCTTCCTAAAACATTGAGATTGATTTTGGAATTAAAAACCTATAATAAGAAAATTGAAAGTACAATGTACCCGTGTATAACAAGACATTTTCATTACCAGTACTGTTAAATTAAAAGTAGTTTCACACTTAACATGTACCAACTAAAGTATGAATATGGGGAGGGAAATACAAACACTTTGATCAGGTTTAAGGTCCTTTACAGCATTGAAAAAACACGTTACGTGTCCCACACGTAACGCAGGACACCTCGCAAAGTAGCTCGCTGCCATCTGTGTGAATGATAGGCAAAATTGTAAAAGGCTTTTGGATAAAAGCTACTTAAATGCAGCCATTTGCCAAGTAGTTTCAGTTGCCGCAACCAAATCTTAAAAAAGACAAACAACCTTTAATTGTCATGGAGATTGGGGGAATGGTTGCCCATCCTGCCCAACCTTACTTCTTCCTTTGCTGTACTGAAAGAATGTTCCATTGCTCCCTGCAAAGTCACTAATTCTTGCACGCTGAACAAAGTTGCATATGAACAAAATGCACAGGAGAGTGTTAAACCAATATGAAGTTGTATACTTTTATATTGAATTCATCAATATACAATATTGTGATGTGGCTCGGGAAAGGGAAGTTTGGGGTCCCCTGCTGGAGCTGTTGCCCCCGCGACCCGATCTCGGATAAGCGGGTGAAAATGAGATGAGATGAGACAATATATAATATTGTGGACATCACAGTGGCTACCAAAGGACAAGTGTAAAATGCCTGTAGGAGCCCTTGAGTACAGTATATATGGGTTCACAATTGCATTTCACACAGCTCAGTTTTGGTTGAAATGAGGGCACAAAACTACAGTAGGAGTTATTAGTTGGAAAGTATGTTCCAAAACAAATTACCAGAATCAAAATTACCAAGGCTTTATTTCTTTATTATTTACTATTTCATTGTTTACTTATTAATGTGTATTATATTCTGTCTTTGCTTCATTACATATTCCACACACAAAATACATCATTAGGGTACATGCAAATGTGGACCCAGCAGCTGCTGACGACGCCTGCATTACCAGATGCTAACAAAGCTAGGTCAGCTATGAATATTTCTACAAGTTAAAAAAAAAACACGCATCACATTGAACACATCTGTGCACCATGGACAGTACGCGCTTGCGTTACCTTTAAGGAACAATATGTTAATAGCAACACGTATAGACACGGTATACGCGTCGACACCTCCCACAGAAAAGCATTCACTATGCAGATACACAAACCATGAATGACGGGATGCAAGAGGGATGCAAGAGGGATGCAAAGGCAACATGGGCCGTGGGTCCCCACTGTAATCTCACACACACAACGGCAGCGGTGACAGAATGAGTTTTCTCCCCATTGAATAGCGAGACGGCTCTTTGTGTCTTTTTGATTTTCTCTCTTTTCAGATGATGTGTGGGGAAGGAAGGATCCCCTTTGTGTCAAGCCACAAGACTTAAAAGCAAAGTTGGATCTGGATGCATCTGGGTTGTGTGAGACGGAGTGAGAGGAACGGGATGTGTACACAATGCACAAACTGCCTGGATCCATGTTTTCATATGATACCCCGCACAAACAATGTTTCTTGAGAAAAAAATAGCGTCATTGCGGCGAACTTTGTTGACAGTTTGTTGAAAATATTGAAGACAGAACAAGAAAATGACAAGACTATTTTTCCCTCTTACTGAGTTTGCTCTGTAGAGCGCATTCCTTTGCCTGTACATAAACAGCAACCGCTGCTTTCAAGCACTGCCTTCAAAAGTCTGCTGAATGTACAATTTATTATTTAGCTCCATGAAATTGCGGAAGTGGGAGCGAGTAAAATCATTATACCTCAAAGGGCAAACTGTTGCCCTCATTTCAGTTTGGTTTCTCAATTACACAGTCCATTGTTTTTATTTTGTTCCTGGGATTAAGAGGGGAAGATAAAAGGATTGAGTTTCACAATACCACTAATTTACCTACAGTAGAACTCCACCTAACTATAGAACACAGCCATGTGTACACCTCGACTTTCTTTACATGTCATGTTGCTTCCCATGATACGCAGTAAAATGACTGCCCTAATATATTTACTGTATATCTGTGTATGTGTATAACAATCTAATAATCAAATAATCTTTGAACATTTGGCCAAAGATAAAGATTCAGATATTTTTACAATAATTATGGATCTACATCTTCAATAGAATTGGTATTAGCGTAATAATTAGGTAACTATCATATAATACATTGATAAAATGTTATCAGCTCAATATTTGAATGTTGTTCTACTCTGAAAACTTTTAAATGACAATCGCACAGGTCCAATAAATAGGTCCCAGGCTTGCTTAGTGGGATATATTAACCTCAAAAACACAGCAGTGAATCTGAGAAGTTGCTAAATTTGCCAAGTTTCATGTAAATGAACTCCCAGGGGAACGTCCCTTGAGTGTGCACGTAGAACAGAGGATGATTATATTTAACAATGGAAAAACTGCCTCTGTGTAAGCCACTCGTCGCATTCTCTCTGAGCTCCCCGTCTGCTATTGTTCTACTCTGCCGCATTTGTTTTATACCTGTTACTGCTTTCCATCCACTCCATCATTGAACCAGAACTTCAGATGCATGCAAGTCACCGTTTCTTCCTTCTCGGAAGCAAGAAACTGAAGGGAAAGAAAGATGCAGGAGTGCAAGGGAGGTAATTGATACCCAGTTTAGCATGCCAGTGACTGTGGCTTTCAGGACATTAAGGAAATGAAAATCCAAGTCTTTGTACACATTAACAAATAGGCGACCAAAATAGAACCACAGCAGCCCCGCTGTTCTTAAAGAAAACTTGTTTGTGTCTAGCAACTTGGGATGTGAAGATATCAGGTTGTTTCTTTGCAAACACAAGGTGCAAGTATTATTATTAAGTGCAGTTTTCATTTTCACCAGCATAGATTTTATTTATTTTTTAACAGAAATACTGAAAGTGTTCACTGTACAAAGCCTGACATATTTTCCCATGTCTGCCAAACCTAAGCATCATTTTTTGCACAACACCAATCTGATTCATCATCGTACTTGAAAATGATGGCGTCATTTCCAGCATTACTGCATGTTGGCTGATCTAACCAGCGCCCTTTCAGTCACTCTCTCTCTGTAAACAGTTTCCCTTGCTAGCTGTCTCAAATTCTCCACATTCTGAAACCGCTAACGAGCCATTTACTCCGAAACTACATTTCTCTTGCACATGCTACTTTCAGAGTTGTCCTAGAAAAGCAGGAAAATATGTCAATTAGAACAAGACGCTTTAAGGAAACTTATGCTTATTATGAACTTGGGTTTAGTTTTTTTTTTGATCTCTTAACATTAACCTTCAAAAAAAGGTAGTTTATTTAAATGCATGACTGACGGTCCTCTGCAGACAATTATTGGTACACTGGCCTTCACCCATAACCCACAACACAGACCAACCAAGACAGTTTGCTGTCTTTATGGCCTTTTTTAACCTGTAACCTGCCGTTTGTGGCCAACCAGGGAGAATATCAGGACTTAGTGCCACCCTAAACCCAGGTGGAGTTAATCTCCCTTCAATTGGAGCCAATTAGTAGTCAAATGTACATTGACAAAATATATTAAATGTACCCTCTGTTGAGGCATGAGCAAACCATAACTATTAATAGTGAAGGAGAGAAACAAGTAAATAGTCCTTTTCTTTGGAACGGACTAACATTACAGCAGGAACAGTTACCCACAAAGGTGTTAAAATTCCCAAACAGAAACACCTGTGAGAGTAAACACACACGTTTCAAACATCACAAGTTCACGGCTCACAAGAATGTTGAATAGATGAGCGAGATGAATGGCCACTGACCATTTGATGTGATGTCACAGCATTCAAATATCTTAGCAATTAGTTGTCGTTTTTCGTGTAAATAAAAGAAAGACTGCAACCTGTAATTGGTGTGGACCTTTTAAACTATCTTCAGTTTCCCTCTGTATAAGCACTTTATACCATTATGCAATTGCTGTACAGCTATAATTATCAGTTCTACTGCTATCGCTAATCATTATCAATATTGCTTAAAGCTAAGGTTGGTAAACTTGTTGAATAGGCAACATTCTCGCTAGATATAGCTACTGTTGGACCTACTGCTGCAAGCTACCTTCATTGGAAAAGAGTTGGAAACACTGGGCAGAGTTTCTCGGTCGGATCATTTAAAAAATTTAGTTTACTTTTGCTAGTTTCTTTAGATTACCTAACAATAGCTTATGTTATACATTTTTGTCTCAACTTGTTCTTCCTCTTCGTCTTGTGAAATGACCTTTATGTGCTCTACACTAGATGACTCAGGACTGCTGAGGTGCTGCCATCTGGGATTCTCCTCAGGGTTCCATGACTAACACTACGTCTTTGTTGGAATTTCTTTTATTTGCTCGTGCAACCAGCCTCTCGCTGAATTTTGTTAACCTCCCCTCGACATCGTCTATAACATAATTTCGTGTTTTGTCAATTGATAGCAGCTCCTTGGGAATCACAGGTGAGGCAAAAAGACAGTTTCCAGGGTTAATGTAAGGTTTCTTATTCTATTTCTTCCCCACTCCTGTCCACCTCTCTCCCACTTGGAAGCTCCAGAGGAGCAGATGGCTTGGCATCACCCTGACAGCCCAGTGTCAGCCTGTCTCTTTGGTTTGTCATCCAATCCAAGACTTGCTGTTAGCCATGAATAAACACGGAAAGTGGCACACAAAATTAGGCATGAACAATTTGAGGGCAGTATTGAACTGAAATATGAAAACCAACCAAGATACGCCTCCATCAAGAAACAGGTTTGCACAGAAGGACTCCCCCTCAGGGGACAGAGACCATTAAAATGTGACAGAATAAACAAACACATTTACTTTGCACAGTCGGTGTGGGATGTCTTTATTTATTTTATATCAGCTCTAGGTGAGCTCAGGGTGTGCAGAGTTTTCTCTGTGATAATTTTGATTTTCTTCCCAGAGAATGCCAAAAGAAACGCAGCGGGCTGGTGATAAGACTACCAAGAGCAGCAGCACGATATCAGCCAGTCTAGAGCAGTTTATTTCCTGTGTTAACTTATCAAGACTCAGATAACCTGCCATCAAGTTTAGCAACAAAAACAAACTTATTTATTTAACAAAATAATAGTTTGGTTCGCTGTTGCACTTTAGAATCCCATCGAAAGACACAACGCATCGATTCTGTACTTCATTCTCATAAAGAAAATGACAATAGGCTCAAACTGTTTTCCCTCAAAAGAGATTTGGCAAACATTACTTTTCCATCTATATCCTTCAGTCTAGACAAAAGCTGCCTGAGGCACTGACAGAGACACTTCTGTTCTAGCATATGCTGTGTGCACAGACAGTAGCCATTATCTCTCCCCTGTGCCTCCCAACAGGGTTGCCAGATTCTGATTTAGGTATGTTCACATGAATTGGCGCTCTGAGTCGCGCTTCTGTGAATTAATTATTTTATTAATTTGTATGAGACCTCTGGATAACAGAAGAAAAAGGAAAAATAAGCAACAATTTTGTTTCACGATTTATGCTAGGAATGTTTTCAGTATCCTATTGTTATTCAAATTGTCAATGGGCAAACGCATGCTCCTGATTGGAGGAGAGTATTACCCATAGAGTCCAGTAGAGGGCTCTGCCTGTGCTTATGGAACTAGGGTTACAATATCATAACCTATGATTTTTGTAACCAGTATTTAGTCATACATCAGTGTCACTTTTTTTAGATACTTGTCCTTTTCTATTCTTCCGATAACTTAAAACACTAACACTACATGTCATTCACCCATTCATACAATCATACACTGACGCAAGAACGCCCTCCAAGGTGTCACCTACTGATCAGGACTATCTAACCATTCATACATCGTACACACAGCCTACGGGAGCAATTTGGGTTTAATTTGCCTAAGGACACATTGACAGTGGAGCCGGGGATTGTACCGCCAGTGGACACATCCACAGTAGCCATTAAGTGTTTTAAGTGTCATCTCTAGCGTGGGATTAACTCATTTAAGACTGCTATAAATAGGAAATACAGACAGTTTTCAAAACAGGTGCGAGGTGTACTGATTATGTATGCATAAAAGCATTTAGTGAAACTAAGGGACATACATGTACAGTATATTGTTGTCAACTTTGTGGCACTTTTGAATATAGATATTGAAGGAGCAGTGGAACATGAAAATGTGGCTGAGGAATTGTCAACATCCATCACATTGTTTGTAGAGCTAAGATGTACAGCATTATCATAATTTGCACAAACGTATACAAACACAGGAGAGCCCATACACCTCAGAACCTTAAATCTACTGGATTAATGTCTTTTAATGTCCAAGGGTCTCATCTATAGGAGCCACACTAAATCTCTGCGTATGTTCAAAGGAGAAAATGCATGTACACCAAAAAAAGAATTCAGATTTATAAAACCTGGGGTACGTCTGCCAGTGAGCTATTTCCTTTCATAAATCCAAAATGAACTTGTGCGCAGCTGGTTCAGCCTCACATCCCGCCCTCTACACGTCCACATTCAACCAGAAATGGTCAATGCAAAGCACTTTATGAATGTTGATGCTTAGAAATGAGCCTGCTGATCAATGGTTCTTTACGGGGAATCGCGGCAACCACAGAGAGGATTAGCACTCGCCCCCCTCCTGATTCTTCCATCGACACAGTCCTAACAGCTGCAGAGCATCTATGGTGCGACATAACACATCACGAGTGTCACCGTAGTATTAATGTTAACAGCAGTCAGACCGAAGGCTTCCAAAAATGATCACGACAATCGGTGGTATCCACCACCCTGGATATCATATAAAAAAAAAAGGAAGTTTGATAGGTGAACACAATTTATTTACTCACGTTTTCTTATGGTATTATGATTAGGGCTGATAATGAGGATGTGGATTGATTGTGTGAGAGCTGTCACTGACTTTATTTCCACACTTTTGCTAAAATGACACGGTCCTTATGTGCAAGTGGTGAAGATTTGCCAGGTGAGTTGACTGGAGAAGGCAGAGTGAGTGACAGTCGTCGCGGTGACTCCTCCGCTCCAGTGAGCTGTGATACTCGCATCGGAGAGCCGCGTACAGTTCGTCTGGTTACAGTATGCTGTATCTGTCACTATGGAATAAACCATTAATTCATCAATAAAGTTGTGTTCACTGCAGCGATTTTACTCACAAAAAAATATATCAAAACTAAGATTGCTCTGTACTGCATTCCTTTATGTTATAGCTGATGATCATTTCATCAGCTGCTGCACAGCTGACCACGAGTCAGCAGTTGGGTCTCTCCTCTGCGCTCCGGGGTGCAGACAGTGATGATGAAATATTAACCAAAATTTGATTTGAGGTTTGAGTTGGTTTATATCTTTTATAATTGAAATGTGATTACAGTTAAGGCTCAATAGTACAAGCACAATTAATACTGCTGTTTGACTGTTTATGATAAAGACAATATATAAGGGTAAAGTAACAACGCTATGGTTGTACATGAGACCCCTGGAAAGGTTACCTCACACCTATTCAAAAACAATATTGCTCATTCCACATACGTATGACAAATGGAAAGCCAGCACTAAACATGCCTTCTTGGGTTATTCTACCAGAAACTATTGTTGTACCATCTGCTACTAGACCGACCTAGACCGGTATCCAATCATTAACTTATAAAATACAATAACACTGAATAAAAGATACCAGACAATTCATACAAATGCTTGTGGGGGGGGATAAGAAATGTTTTTCAATGTCCATAGACAAACTAATTGAATGTTTTCTACAAAATAACGGTTGATTTTTCTCCCCAGACTATAAGTGACGCACCTGTTTTCACGAGGCTCTTTTCCTTTTGTCAATGATTGATGACAAATGTTTTGTAAATCAGCGCAATAATCAAGTGTCCACAGCTTTACAAAAGTAAAAATGCAGTACTTTAATTTACTTGAGACATTGCAATTAATCTATTTACATAAGAACCGAAAACATCCCATGTCTTTTATATTTGTATCATCTTTCTTTGAATGCTCGCAAATAATTAAGAGAAACTGCCTAAAAGTGGTAGGATATTGCCATGAGACGTGTTGGCTATTGACATGGGTAAAGTTTGTGCATTCCGTCTAAATTACTTTAAACGTTAAGACCGACAGCGTAATGCTGAATATTCTCTCAAATGTTATCAACTACTTACATCCTGAAAATCATCGTCAGCTTTCCTAACTGAAACAAGGAGCACACCACCTGAACATGGAATGTAATTAGCATTTCTGATTAACGTTTTTTTCAGATGCACCTTGTGATTGCAAGTGCCCTCTAGTTGATTTTGTATATGAATATGTCTCCTTTTATGATAAAATAATCAAAGTGGTAAAAAAAAAAAAAAAAAAGTTCCTGCATTACATGGTGTGAGACTAGCTTGCTTCGATTAAAAGCGTCAAAAACATTGCATTTTTCAGCAAAGAAGATGTGAGTTATGATTAGACTGATTCCTGACTAATGATCTCTTGGTTCCTGGCTTTTTCTGCTCAAAACTGAAAAACAACCGACTGTAAAAACAAACGAAAGCCGGTACAATATCCCTGTGTGACTGTGTATGAGACACAGAGAAATGTGAGCAACAGAGATTAAAGAAAGAAAGAAAGAACCATGAGACAGAGAGGGAGGAAGGGAGCTACTGAACAATCATATTAGGGAATTGGGGTGTATCGGTAGTGTTCAGTTAAATGAGATACTCCACCACAGGTTGGTTCCAGGCAGTAAAATGATAGATCAAAAGGAGAAACAACGGTAGTCAATTACAGCAGAGCATGATTAACCTAAAGTAATTAAGACCTCTGGGTAATGCTGGGAAAAGAAACACTTGCCGTCCCTTCACTTTTACAGTGTGAACTCCCAGTGCAGAATCTGTGCTGAGGCCGCCTTTCTTCTCAAGTGTCCCAGTCGACAGCCCAGCTGACAGACTGCCGTGTAACCCTCCCTCTCCGTCTCCCTCTGCAACGTACAGTATGTTGCGGTCAGGATGATTGCGTGCATCGACTGTGCATGTACAGTAACGTTACCTCTGTTGGCCAAACAATCTGCTGTTTTAGCCTCTGCATTATAGAAGAAGAAGTCATTGATCAGCCCTTAATCTCAACATTATGGTACAGATTGAACATTATGTCCTGTAGATCAATAGATTCATTACTTTGGAAATACTGTTGGACATCATCTATATGATCTTTGATTTAAAAAGTGAAACTTAACCAAATTTGCTAAAGCATCAGCTATATGCATTTGTATTTGGATTATATGTAATGGGCCTACACTAAATAGTCAGTTACGTACACATTTACCCCCTTTGTTCTGAAGCCACTACATAAGATCTAGTGCTACGAATTACCTTCAAAAGACACAAAATTAGTTAAATATTTAGTCCACCTGTGTGCAATCAAAGTGTCACATGATCTGAAGGAGCACTATTAAATCCATTAGTACAATATTGAAAGAATATGGCACCACAGCAAAAACTGGCAAGACAGGACCAATGCTCATGTATGAGACAAGGACATTAATAAGACAGGCTACAAAGAGATCAAAGATAACTCTGAAGGAGCTTAATGGAAGAGTGGCCAGAAAAACAACACAAAAACACATTTCATCTTTATGAAACGGCTTGTGGAAGACTTCAAACTTGTTTTCTCATTATCGTTTTCTTTAAGCAGTGGCTTTGTTTAGCCTCTCATGGTCATATGGACATGATATTCCAATCTCCTTTTAAAGATTTTGTGACTGCATCTTGCATGGTTACAAAATCTGTCCATAGACAAAGTGACGTGTAAACACCTGGCAAAGTACTCCGAACCACGAATGTGGTAGTTCCTACTACAGTAGGTGTCTCCATGACCCCGCTTTGACACACACACACACACACACACACACACACACACACACACACACACACACACACTGGCTGTGACAAAAAGACACCCTTTAAATTACGCAGTTGAACTCTAACACTGCAAAGCAAAATTATTTCCCCTTTTCCACTCTGTTCTTCTACATGTTCTCCCATTTTAATCCACCAAGAATAAACACAACACACAGACATGTTTATTCCAATCCAATTGGATTGTGGGTAGAAGAGCCGAAAGGGGGACTACTCTTAAAATTCCTGTCATACATAGTCTGACTATTCCATAAAGCTAGGGAATGAAGCATCCTGTGATGCTAATTGCTCTGCTGCACTTTCATGCAGCTTCACCTTGATGACAACTCCTGCTGTGCATCAGTCAGAGAGTGTCAGTGGTTCTTGTAAAATAGCTTGTTGGAAAGCGCAGTGGTGGGAAAAAGAAGATAAAGAAATATTCCTTTTGGTCCACCGCTTACTCAATGGATCATGGGACATTAACAGCCAGACAAGCATCACCATAGACAAATATATTTGCATCAACTACGCAAAATCAGAAACCATGGGGAGACGGATGAGCTTTGCTAATTTGGTAAACAAAGTGTTGCCTAATTACGTTAGTTCTCCTAGAATATCTGTGCAGTTAATGCTAAATGGGTGATTGGCTGTTGTGGTTTCTGAACAGTAATTTCCTTAATAATGCTCTGGTGCAGAATGATTGACTGGATGGATGTGGATCAATGCAGGTTGCTTTTTAATCAGGACACATTAATGCATAAACTGTCTTGTAGGTGACCTGGATCCACTCAGCTTTGAAGTTGGAAGTGATCTTCACTCGTCATCAATTTGCAAGAGCTCATCATTTGGAAAAACCCTCTTTGCTCCATCGCTTTGCATCATGGGAATTGAAAGAGGCTTTTTTTTTTTTCTCCCGTCTCTGCTTTGGGAATGCATGGTGCTGCTTTTGAGCCTGCAGGAAGCAAAATGCTGACATCAGGCAAGTATTTCAAATTTCTTAATCTGTTTTATTAGTGCATATACAGCATATACAGTATATACTGTATATATATATATATATATATATATATATATATATATATATTACACTTCAAATGATCTTAATTAGCCTATGCCTTCTAGTCGTTGCTGTCTAGATCATTCGCAGTGTCACAAGTCATCTGAATAAAATATTTAACATTTGAATTCACAGATGAAGTTATACTTCAAACCCTTAAAAACCCAGGCTTATGAAGACTTTTGTGAAAATACCTCCATTTCAAACCGAGTCCCTCCTCAAACACAACTTTTGTCACATTGTAACACCGTTTCTGTCACTCAAAGTATGGTGGGAAGTGAAGCCTAGACAGGAAATCACCACATCTCCACTAATGATAGGGATTCTCTGACATTACATTACCTGAGCTGATTCTACTTCCCCAAAAAGGCCCGTCTCACGCAGAGCCCTCTTTTGACTTGCCTAATGAACTAGCTTCCTATTCAGGTTGAGTACGCTCCAAATGCCACCTTTCCTGCCATCTAATGTCACGTCTCATTTTCATGTTCAAACATCAATGTTTAAAATTCACTTTTTACACAGTTATAGTGTCTGAGGACTAATTAATGAGAGGCCAGATGTCACAACGTATTGTTATGCATCAACTTGTCTAACCCATGATATTAGAATTAGTGAGGATGAGATCAGAATTTAAATAATATATTTGACATTAACTCACCAGTCAACAAAATGTTGGATAATTTGGACATTTCACCTAAATGGCACCGAAAACCATTTTTATTTTATTCTGCGCACTGATGAAAACCCAACTGCTAACCACCCATAGCATGCTGCCAGCCAGCAACACAGACTATGTTTGAAGGAATACAATATAGTAAAGGTTGTTTCAGTGTGCATTATTAGCATAACTATAACCATATACCTTTGCATGCACTGATAAGCAGAAGAAGGACTAAAGATGATCCACTGTAATATGTGTTTATCCACTGCTACAGTACTTTACTGTGCAGATCCCATTGTCCCATTGGTGCCTACAGCTCACACAGTACCTTTGGATCAAGAGTAGTTTTGGGTTCATGGATTTCTGAGGAACACAGGTCAGCATAAACAGTGCAGGACTATAGAAAAGGAATATATATGGACAGATTTAGGATTGTGTTGGTTGATACATATAGTTCTTACAGACTTAAGGTCAAGTTGATCAACTTATAACTCATCAATAGAATCAAAAATGAGCACGCTTGTACTATATTAAAGCCACTTTTTAGATTTGTGAGTACAAGCCTTGGACAGCTATGAGCCATATCTGATCATTTGAGGGCACTCTAGTGCCTTCTGTGTGGATGCGCTCAACTCCTGATGATCTTCTCTTGATCAGAAAACTGCCCATCTCCCACGTAATGTAGCCTGAAGTGCAGTCAGACCAACTGGTAATTAACTTTTACATAGTTCATCACCTCAAAATGAAAAATGCTAAAATGATCAAGGGAGCTTAACTTTGCGCTACGCAGATTTGTAATACAAAGTCTAGCGCCATGCCTATATAAATTAAGCTTATTTGCTCAGAATTAAAAAGTCCCAACATTCCCAAATGTAAAATAAACTGGGGCTGAAATAGACTCACTTGTTTCAACATCATTATTTGTGGGTCTCATTACAATATGCATATATCAGGCCACTTATTTGACATAATACTGCAAAGTTAACCCACCATTGACCTGAGTTGTTAAACTTGACTTCAAAAAGTGTGAATCACTGACCATGTGCATATGTGCAAATATCAGGATCCATCTTCTTTTAATCCTCAGTGCTTCATTAACTAGATATGATGTTCAGCCTCAGCTGCAGGAGATTAATCCTCAAGATGAGGCAGAAAGATGACAATATGTAAGGGTTAAACCAGCAGCTCTAAGGCATTTATAGTTTTTATGCATTACCGCAGTTGTTCTTTGTTTCATTCATTTAATTTCTATTGTCATTTCGTTAGCCAGGTGTTGTAGAATGTGTGGTTGCTTCTTGTTGAGACCTCCACTAGGTCTCAAATAATGTATGTTGTAGAGGCACAGTGTGTGGTGATGCTGAACAATAAATATTCTAGGGGCTGTATAGATCAAATCTGGCAACCAGAAGCTCCTGTCACGACCAATTAGAAATGCTTGGCGACTCAAAAACTCGCTCACAGGCTTGAGGCAGCTGTACCTGTGGCCATTGTCAGTCAACGGACAAAACTGCACCGGTTAACCCTGCGTGGAAAAGGAGGGGTTGCAGCCTTAAGTACAACAGTCGTTCAAAAGATGAATTCAATGAATATTTTACAATGCCTTCATTATGGGTGCATGTAATTACTGCCTTTTCCATAACGCTCGACTAAGCCCCAACGAGTAGAAGTGAAGTGGGGAGCGAATGGAAGGTTTGAATCCCCCCCCCCCCCCCCCCAACAAAAAACAAATTACTGTTATGGTTTAAAACTCATTTAAGTACTTTGATCGCTAATTGATGCATGTGCTGATACTTTTTAATTCACTTCTGAGTATGCACCGCTGCTTTATTAAGCCTCTCGAAAATTTAACCCAGTGAAGTGGTTCTGCTGCTCCTTCAAAGCCATGTGGATTTTGATTTTTCGGATTCTGTTTTTCTTTGCACTTTAATGAGCTCTAGTTTGCCTGTGACGCGACTATGGGAAAGGCTCGGGGATTATTTCCTGTGCCTGGGTTGAACCTAAAGAAAGTTTATGGACTCGAGAAGAGATAAACAACCCATCACGGAGCGACTGAGGGCCACTTAATGTGACGGACAACGCTTCCTTCACTTCACCGCCAACGCTTTTATTTTCATACGCAAATACATTTAGTGAGACATTAGGGCCGAACTAAATTCCACTGTACATTGTTGGGATTAACAGATAATAATTACTGTCTTTTTTTTCTAAATCCCTTGAATAAATTGGTTTTCCTTGTATACATGTATTGGTGACTTAAAATGACAGTGTGTAGGATTTGGTTCGCAGATTGCAACCATCTGAAGTCTGCGGTAAAACCATAGTGGCGCTGTTCCCCTCGCTCAGAGGCCATCGATGCCAATACACCTCTTCTTAAGAAGCAACGCAAGTCAGACAGCAGCAGAGGGAGACTCTCATTAGAGTCCGTGCTTGGTTTGTCCATTCTGGGCTGATGTAGAAACATGGCGGACTCCGCAAAGAGAATCCGCTCCCTATGTAGATACGACGGGTTCATTCCAAGCTAACAACGTATTTCACGATTTCAAGGCGTTTATGCAACAGTGAAAACACAGTTATGAATATTATATTTCAACAAAGCTAATAGATGTCCCAAAGTGCTGCACACTGTGCCTTTAAGATGTGTCAAAAGTTTCATTTTATGCTTTTTTTTTAAATGAGAATGTTTTAATTAAAGAAAATGTTTTTAATTAAAGACAATATGTGATAAAAAAATATATATTTTCATTCCAATAACCTTACAGTTGTGCCGTACAGCTTGTTCTCGTATAAAACAGCACAGCAGCAACAACAACATCACACAGCAACTCTGAGTGGTATACAACGCAAAAAACATTGTCCCAAATCACCACGATATACTGTGCAGCATTTCACGTAAAATATCGCGCATCATATAACATAACACAGATACGCAACAACACCACGGCCTCAGTATTGTTCTGAAAGGGAAGTGTAAGTCTTCCACCGGGGGAGCAGCAGGTGCTCGGTGAGCTGGGGGATTAACGGGAGGAGTTCAGTGTCTTTATTGCAGGAAAGAAAAAGCCGTTTTCACAGTGGTTCGTCTCGGTGGCCAGTGATTTGTACTGTGGCACCTCCCGAAAAATAGCACAAAAAAAACCCCATCACACCAGCTTCTGTGTGCTCTCTAGGATACATCATTTTCCTCGACTACAGTAAGTTTTATGTGAGATCATGTTGTGCTCCCATGTTTCCGCTGTTCTATGATCAACATGCGGTCCATTGGAAACTGTCTTTTGCTTCGTCAGATGAAAATATGGAACATTGATATCATCACTGACACTGCATGACCATGACAAGCTGTCCAATTCAAAAAGGACTTTTTCAGCTTACCTGGTGGATGTTTGTTTTTACCTTGTGAACTTAAATGGACACTGGTCGGCATTTATTCATTTCTATTTTTTCATGAGGCTGTGTGTGTAATTTCCTTGTCAGGTAGATTGCCTCATGCTTTGATGATCTCGCACCGCCAAACTAAGGTGGGTCCACATTTCTGTGTCTGACATTTCTATTAGGTGTTTGCTATTAAGTTAAGGGCCTCTTGAAGATCAAACACGACAGAATGCTCCCATCATATCATTTTCCAAAAGGATGCAATTAGAAATATTTGGCGTGATTAGTTTTTGAGTGGCCAATAAGCATATCCTTTAATCTTTTCTCATGGTTCAAAGAGATTCAAACATTTCTCCGGCATATTCTTAAGACTATGAGGCCCGCAAAGGTTTTCCAGTCTATTAGGGTTCACTGTGAACAAAACAACGTCTGGACTTTGGATCCAAACACTGCTCTCTGATGTGCGTCTTCCTAAAGAGCTCTGTATAGGTGGCTATTAGCCGAATCTTGACACGAGGCAGCCACGTGTTCCGTTGAAGCAGGGCATAATAGCTTCATGCACCAGATCAATAGATCAATCAGGCTTTCATTACTAATTCGTAGGTTTCTGTCCTGCAGCACAGCATATTAAAAAGGAGAAGGCAGTGGTACGCTAGCTGCAGACCTACAATAACCTCACCAAATTACATCTGCCTATGTTGTGCCTCGTCCCATTTCTACGCAGCCTAATGAAGCAGTTGCACCTTGAGCAAAAAAATCAAGAGTTGATCTGTCTTACAAGGTTAATCGGATAATTTATAACAAGACTGTTGCAAAGCCACCTCTGCTGCATGGCAGTCCAGCTGAGGCAGCAGGTATATGTACGTACACACACACACACACACACACACACACACACACACACACACACACACACACACACACACACACACACACACACACACACGCAGGCGTTTGCTGAGTACACACAACACAAGTTTGGCATGACCCTTATCAGAGTGTGACAGTCTAATTACGGCTCAGGCAGTGGGAGTCCATTGATTTGAAGATAAATGTTAGCACACCTGTGTGCTGAATACGTTACAATCTTTATCTGGCTCTTTAATGGCTTTGTAAAAATGCGTCATTAAGGCTCATTACACTGATGTGAAGCATTAAGCATTAATTAGTTTACCATTGTGAATTGTCAGCCGTACTTTCAGACAAAAACAAAATGCTCTAGATGCAATAGACGGAAAAAGAGCACAGCTGAAACACCTTGTTCCATACAATATTAAAAGGATAATTCTTTGTTTATTTAAATCCACATGGAGCAGCGAATGGGTGGCACACCAGGACAATGCAGATATTGTCAACCGCAGCAAAATGCATCAGCTTTTAACGAGTAAAGTTTCAAACATTTCTGATTGTCTTAACATTTGGACGGACGCCAGAGAAGAGCCAAGAATGATTTGCAAATACTGTGTGACCTAGATCTGCCAGGTAATGCATATCTAGTACCACAGCTGACACCATCTAAAAAGGAACGGTCCTTGGACTATAATGAGCTGTGAAATTACACTATGAATAGAGAAGCCAGCGCTCCAGTCTGCCCAGTTCCTCCTGTTCACTTGGTGAAACTGAGCAGACGACACAGAGGATGAGGACAACTTCTCAAAACTTAAATTCTGACGACTAAGTAGAGGAATATGGTGCAGGAGGCTCTCAGAGATTTGAACACAGAGACATAATCATGATGGCTAGAATGGTGAGCATTATGGAGCACAGTTATTTCAGGAGCGGAAGAGAGGTAATGGCAGGGAGTGATTGACATCTTGCCCGGCACACTCAGCGTCTTTTGGAGAGAGAGGTTTTTTGGTCAATGTAAAATTGACTTGGATTTACATCACCATCATTATTTTACCCGGCAAGGAGAAGTTACAAGCAACATAACATGTTTGAAACGGTTGCAGCACAATTTCGGCCAACAGATGGCATGTACCGAACAAGAAGATGCGAGAAAGCCGTCTCTGACATACCGATTTGTCTGAAAGACCAGCCATGACCTCAGCTGATGGGCAGCTGTGTATTTCTGTCAAACTCACTTTTTTATATATACTATTCTTTTCCTTGAAGTTGTTTGTGTACAAGAGGGAAATAAGATGAAATAAATAAGAACATTCTCAGATCAAGTAATTTGGAGCAGTGTGAAGTCTCCCTTACCAAAAACACAATTAAAAACGATATCATTTGAAATGGGAGGTAATAAACATAAGGCGAAGGACTGCAGTCACAGTAGACAGACAGGAACTGCAGTGTAGTCATAATGGGAGTTGTTTTATTGTGTTAACACCAGCTGTGCCCTGGACCAAACGTTCACCTGCTGCAAACAGCTATTAATGGAACAAGGAGCAAACTGAGAGCAACTCTTTATTGAAGGACACTTTTTGTTTCATACCAACTCCCTCCCAGTCTCCCGTTTTATTGTGAATCTTGCTTCCACGTCTCCTGGGTTGCCACAGTATCCGTATGTGAAACGGAATACAAACCGACACGTTCGCCTTAAGATTGACCACCGGTACTCTATTATGGACAAATGTTCATGTCATGGTATGTCGTCCTAGTTGAAAATGCCAATAAACTCAACATGCAGTAAAATAGACAAGTACAGGGGAGGGATATATTTCAAAATGTTTGCCGGTGTGTGTGTGTGTGTGTGTGTGTGTGTGTGTGTGTGTGTGTGTGTGTGTGTGTGTGTGTGTGTGTGAGTGTGACTGACAGGCAAATTGTAAAGCGCTTTGGATACTAGAGCTATGAATGCTGCCTGGTAAAGATAATGTTGTAAAATGCTAAATGTTTAGGAATAGTTGGAAACCAAAAAGGTACGATGTGTTAATTTGTGGCTCATTGCATTGTCTACCATCAACATCCCGGCATGACTGCGCTTACACATGAATTTTAGCCAAATTCAAAGACCCCATCAATCTCCATGTGCTCCTATAGTGAAACTCATATCTCTACTAATGTGTTATCTGCCGAGTGTAGAGATTGATAATGTTGTAATTGTAATGATTGTCTTTTTTGTAAATTCATCTTGTGAATAAAAAAGGACTGCAATAACAATAGATCAAAAAAGCACAAAGATGTCAGGGTGAAAACACCAAACGTCTTTTTTGCTCAGGCCATTAAGAGAAAAAGGAAAGGACACAAGGATTCCTTTTACACCCAATTGATCTCCTCCTAAAGATAAGACCTAGTGGTGATGTTGTTTTCTGATACTGTTCACAAAACAATCCTACATTCATTCGTCTGCCAAAGCCAAAGTAAATAGCTCAGCCAGCTCTCCGCTAACTGAATCAGGCTCTCACTGAGAACAAGTGGAGACACTGATACAGAATCCCATACATTTATATACGGCACATATTTATTATTTATTTTTTTTATTCCCTCCTTCACGGCTCTGGCAGTCACACTCGACCCTCCTTGTAACAACTGTAGCGTCTCCCGATCTCCCCCCTCCCCCCCCCCCCCTCCACTTCTCTCTTTGCCTTAGGCCCGTGGGTGGTTCAAATAATTTGCTTAATTTGTTGCCATTCACTCTCAGGACATGGATCAAAGAACTGTTAAATTGCACTGACGTGGCAGCATCTCGGAGTGACTGAGTGTGGAAGAAGAGAGGGAGAGGTAAGCCCCCCAGCTAAAGGAGGAAACTTCCAACATCCTCAGTGCCACCACTGTGTGTGTGTGTGTGTGTGTGTGTGTGTGTGTGTGTGTGTGTGTGTGTGTGTGTGTGTGTGAGTGTGTATGTCTGTGTGGGCGTGTGTGTATATGTGTGTGAGTGTGTGCCAGGGGAAAACGAGGATGAGACACCTACTCTCTCCAATAGCAGGCCAAGTCCTGTTGCTGTGTGGATGCTGCTGATTATGGCTGCAGCCAAGTGAGATATTATGTCAGTAGACATTCAAGCGGTGCTACACTCGGCTGTTTATCGGTGATGAACGCAGAACGAGTGGGCATTTATGTTGGGAATGTTATGGGATTAAAATAAAAAGGGTTAGCCAGGAATGATGTAAACTTTTTGGATCTGAGCCTCATTTCCTGATCCCCTCGTGGTCCCAATACCCTCAACCAAGACAATTGCAATTTCTACACTCAAACTACTGATCAGCACTTTTTCTTCACTTTGCTGTCCTATTCTTGCTAATTCTAATTAATAAGCGGCATGAAACGTCAACTTACCACAGAGTATGATCATGAAAAAGACCATTAGAATGATGCAATTAGCCAGAGGACTCCGATGAGAGATACATGCAATCAAAGTGTGAAAAGAGGAAGGGAGGCGATGTAGCAGTGGGCTGGGGGAAGAAGAAAAAAGCAGATGCTGCAAAAAAAAAGAAAAAAGAAAAAAAGATCTTCAAAGAGAGAGAGATGGGGTTGAAAACCCAGGAGAGGGAGCTGCGGGAGCACTTGTCTTCTTGGGCATGAATGTGACAGAGCTCCTCCCGGACCGGGGAAGACAGAGAACCAATAAGCAGCAGGGGGATGTTCTCTTTCTTCATTTCTCTCTCCTTTTTCTTTACTTCCTTTTTACTTGTGTTGTCTTAAAATGTGCGAGTGGAGGAAACGCGAAGCATCCGTTGTGATGAAAAGTGACAGTGACCTATCATCATAGAGGAAGTTACCTCTACAGACAAACATACTCACACTTTGACTGTCTTTAGCTGGCTAAACTTTGTTGACCAGTCTATAATGTTGTGTATTTTGACAATGAATGCATATGTGAATTATAACACCATCCGTCCGTGGTTTACCCAGTGAGGCAGTCAATCCACAGCTGTCAAGTCTGATGCCTTAATACTCTCAGACACGTCAACGTGTGCGTTTAAAATATGATGCAACTGTACGTGTGAAATCCTTTCTGCACAGACTTTCTCCATGCGGCCTTCAGCACCATGGACAGAGACATTTTCCTTAAAAAAAAAAAAAAGGGCTGCTTGCCTTTCAATTGACCAAGCAGCAAACTCATGAGCTTGTACTGCATATATTACACTCAACATATGATTGAATACACACTTTTCAGGTTGAAGGAAACTGAAAGCACCAATAATTGCGATGTATTCATGCATAGGCAGATTCCTTTGTGAACAGTGCTAATTACTCCGTGCACTTCATTTTGTGAGGCAAAAATAATAGAACATAAACACGTTGCTAAATTTGTAATGGTTCATCTGGTTTTCGGTTATGTCCTTTTGACACAATGAATACAACAGTAACTAAGGATAACTAGATGTGAGACACAGAGTACTATCAAGTTAAACACTACAAAACTAACAAGTAGCTGCTTTCAATCACAGGACAGGGCTACTCGTATACGTCTTGCATCCTCCATGATTTGCATAATATTCAAGCACGACTGCAAAACAGATTGCAAACAGGACAGAAAGTCAAAGATGAAACTGCCTGATGTTCGCAGATGATAAAACTGGCTCTCGTTATTGATTAATTCACTTGCCGATGTACAGACCTGGCAGAGAGTACGTTTGCGTGCATGCTACTATTCTCTCAATGTTTCAGTCTCCGTATATTTATGAGCTTCTGCATGTAAACGCCATATCTCATTTTTTACCAACGAGGAGACGTTATAAATATCCCGACAATGAGAGGGATCTTAAAGGTTGTTTGTGTTACTTGCAGTTGACAGATGTCTGAATGTTAACAACTGTACATGTGGCGTTTCCTTCGTGGATTTAAGCGAAGATTGTTTTTGACAATGGTGATCCATTCGAGGAGGTGGACCAAAACTTCTAAAGGAATGGTGTGATTTCATCATGTTTCTTTAAGTCTAGCAGTCACGCTCAGTCCCTTTGCACACGCTGGAGCCACAGCCTGATGAGTCACCGTGGCAAGTGTTGTGCTCCTTTCTGTTAATTGCAATGCTTTGATTTTTAAGATGACTTTAAAAAGTGACTCATCTGTATCTGCAAAGTGCATCACACAGTGCGTATGCATGCCAGCCTCTGTACCCATGCATTTATCAAGCATTACTCATGCAATTTAAGGCATTTAAATATGGGAAATATTATCATGAAGGAAAGGAAATGAAGCCAATGCAGTGAACCACTGCATTGGCTTCTTTCTTATGGCTTCATTGTCTTAATTTTTTTTTCTGTTATTGGTTATTTTGTCGTGCTTTCAAATTTTCCCCGTTTTTTATTCTCAGCCTTCTATTTCTTTTTACTGTCCATCATTCTATTGTTAGCAGTGAGTCTAGTTTCTGTCATTCTTCCAGAGACGTCCTGTGTGTTCCAGGCAGCATTTTTCCTTCACATGATTTCTATTACATACATTCTGCAGTTCTTGTTTCAGTCTTATTGTATCTTAATAATCCAGCTGCAGTAGAGTGAATTACTTTAACATGTTTGGTTCTTTGAAGAGGTTGTGGAGCAAGTGGCACAAAAAAGGGTGATTTACCGTCTACTTCAAACTACAATTAGTTACTTTTTTAGGTGATACTTTACAAAGTAATTAACAAATAAATAAATAACAAAAGTAACATTTTGGTTAATCAAACTGATTACAATACAAATCCATAAATTACACTGTTTTCTATCCTTTAATTAAATAGTAAAATAGTTTCAACATAAAGTAATGTTCAGATGGACATTATTACTGATGTAAGTATACCAATCTGTGCAAGTAAGTTACTTCAACCTATGCCCTTAGGCACTATTCTCTAGCCGAGTGCAGTTGCTTTCTCTCTGCACTATCCTGGCCACACATATAAACGCCGCACTTGAAATAAAAACCTCCACTGGGTTATGAGTCAATATCCAGAATACTAAAAAAAGACCGACTATTTCCTCAGAGTCAGTGATGCTACCTGAAAACACTTGAAAACAGCCAGTGCTATCCGTGGATGAGCTGGGATTGCTGAATGATGCTCCGGGAGCTGGAACTGTGGACAAATTGATCACTTGCAATAGCTTGGGGAAACTGTAGATAACATAAACCATATTTCACTGTAGAATCGAATAGGTGGATGAGAGGGGTAATAGCCCACTTTGATGTCCGTTTGCCCAGACCTCACACTGGTTTGACTGGTCTAGTCTATGTAGGAAACCCCACAGCTGTCTCTTTACAATAAACTTCATACGCGTGGAGTTTGTTGTTTATAATAACTTTTAAAATTACAATTGCACTTGAGGTTCTTATTGACTTTCCTATAGAGTGTAACAGGCAAACTGCAAGTTTGAATTATCACACCTCTAATTACCTACTGTACACTATACATTTCATTGCATGGAGGATAGCGACAATATATGCTAGACTTCCTACACACTGACAAGTGCAGGCTGTCAATCAGTTGTATTCATAATGCTGAACTTCTTTGTTTTGTGACTAAATAAGGAGATTTTATGCTACATGTTGCAAAGTCTGTTTTCTGGGAACTAGTTGTAGTTTGAAGAAACAATTCAAACTATATTCAAGACAATGTTGCGTGACTGTAAGCACCATTAGAGAAAATAATTCAACAAAACGTTTCAAGTAGTAGTGGACCTTCATTTGAGCGCAGTATATGGTCATCATAGAATAATGTAAAGAACACAACTGTAAATCTGCCTCAGACAGGCAGACCTCCATGGCTGAGAGGGGAGACCGTGTGCATAAAGCAACTATTGGCCGAGTGATTCTCAAGTCACGGCTTTACGGCTGTCAAAAGAAAGTTGCGTGACATCTGGGCTGTCAGACGACACGTGGGAGAGTCTGAATCTCTCTCTCTCCATCCATCATATAATAAGAAAACATAAAATATTCAACACACCTCGCTAATGCAACACAATGTTTTTCAGTGTGAAAGAGCAATGTCTGTTTTTGGAGTGTGAAAATGTATTGTCTGTGTATTCCCATGATGTTTCCACATAGAGTCGCAGAACGGCAGAGGGAATATAAAATAGTGTTTACGGACGCCTTTCCAGGACACAGCTTCATCCCGGCTGTCTGGACAGGTTCTACTACCTTCAACACAAAATGCAGACAGTATCACAGAGTTGAGTGCACAGTCTGCTGCAAAAGCAGACATAAAGAAAGGCAGTGAGAGTTAAAAGCATTGGTAACACTTTACAATACAGTGGTGTGAGTAATTACCAAGGACTGAGTGAGGAACGAATCAGGAACAACCTGATAAATTATGAATTGTTCAAATGTAGCTCCTGAATAACTCAATCCAAGGTCAACAGCGTGGATTATGTCTAGTAACCAGAGAACATACTGGGGAAAACCATGTTAATAAATCATTCGGTAAAGATTAGTTCATAAATATATTTAAATGAAAAACCTTCCTCTTGAGTAGTAGAATCAGCCACTGAGCAGCACAAAACCAGCAACTCATGACTTCATCCTTACGTTGCGTTTTTGCGCCATAATAGTCGTAATGATGCAATTCACGGTGCTAAATTTGAAATCCAGAGCATTAACATAGTAGCAAATGAGTATTTTCACTGTAGAGATAGCAGAGTAATGTCTACCTGAGCAGAGAAGTAGCTGCTCTCCCTCTCTACTCAGTATAATCCATGCTTCTCTGCTTTGCTTACTTAGCTCTCATGCACGCATTTTAGCGCATGAGTCTCTCTCTCTCTCCTGGCCGCCGCTCTGCACTCGATCATACGGCGGCTACAGATTATAACGCCGTCCCGACCCGAGGTGTCACTGTGGAAGCGTAGCGGCCGCCTTCTAGTTCCCCCTCAAGTAAACACTGCTCGCTCTCTCAGCACTGTTGCCGGCGTCGGCGCCGTTCATGCTTTTAGCCCCATTAGCTGGTAGCCGCCGGTTAAGCCGGCTCCATGTTGAGAGCCGTGTGAAGGCGAAGGTGCTTGATATGGAGTTCAGAGCGTACTGTATCTATTAATAGCAAACCAGAGACAGAAGGATTCTCAAAAAAAAAAAAAAAATATATATATATATATATATATATAATGATCATATTCAGATGATGTGGAAAAGGCAATAACTCCAAACACAAACTGCTTTCACAAATTGGTACGAGTCACTGAAAGGGCCTTGCATTGAAAGTTTTTCCATTGGATCGCAACCTTCAATAATCAAATAACAGCATGCTCTTAATAGATTTATCATAGGTGTGGGTGGGCAGTAGACCTATAATCTGACCATACCAGGAGAGATGGACAGAAGAAAGGCACCACCACTTTACGATTTACTGCCCCCCCCCAAGGCCAGCAGAAATACAGCGCTATTCCAGCACCGCATCAGATCTCTGTTTGCTTTAGTTCCAGGACAGATAATAGATAGCTTACACTTATCTACAGTACTCATCTGTGCATCATGCACAACGCTACTTTAGTAGAGCCTCATGTAGGTTAATGTTGATGCGCGTTTGCTTTTGCCAGAAATGTGCTTGCTGCACATGCTTGGCTGCATTTCACTCAGCAGTTCTTGTTGGACATGTAGCGTTCAGCCACATTTAAGGGGTTTACACTTCAGGCGTCACAACTAACCCTGAATTGACTGGAATTAAATGAGATACAAATGATGTGCGTCAGTAGTGGGTGTTTACAATTTAAAAAAAAATAAAAAAAAGACACGTCCTATTGGCTAGAGGTTTTGTGTGGCTTGTTAGCTGTCCAACATCCAGGAGTCTGTGGACACAACCGACTCTGCTCCTTTCCAGGCAAGAATTCCATTTCCTGGCCTGAAGTAAGCTGTGAAGTATGTTAGCGGAAAAAAAGTGAGCTGAAGTATTCCTGTAGAGAGATGGTGTTGAGACACATTTCCTTTCGCTTTCCTTAGTCCCATATCTTTCTAAATCATTCTCATATGTTAATTTACAATTAACATATGATATAAAAGGATGCATATAAAAAAAATGCATCCTTGATATAAATGGCTTCATGTTGTATTAACTTGATTTCCAGCTGTGAGCCACCATTGTTGTTGCTAATGAAGCTGGTTTAAACAAGGAGGGAGGACAGACTCACAGCACCCCATGGTATCACGAATAACAGACAAGCACTAATACATGTTCTTAGACCAAATATGAATTATGTCTTATAATATACATCTTATGCTTACGAGTTAGAGTAGCATCTGTCTGTAATGTATATGACATGTGGGTGTGAATATTGACGTACATGTGCTCTAAATAGGCCGATTCATAGTCAATCAAGAAGTACTCCTGAGGAAAGCGGTTAGCATGTTGATTCACAGATATTGATGAACTAATCATAACCTTATGACTAATTAACATAGTCCCCAGCTGTTCGCGAGTACCTCACCATGATCGACTATATAGACTGTATTCTTATTTAACAATTGATTAAGTAGGAGGTCGTTTGTGATTCGCCTCCCACTCGTTCCTTATTAACAAACACATTTGTGTTTCCAATTCATTTTAACATGAGCTTACTGTAAAACATGATTCTGTTCATGAATTTTTTGAAAGTTTTGTTTTGAAATGAATAAACTGCTATCTGTAGCATTCATTGTACATCTTAAAAGGATTCATTCGTTTGTCTTATCTATTCTGGTAGTTCAGGTAAAATAGTTTTGTTTTAGCATTTCCAGTATGTGCTTTGCATTCCCTTGGCATCTGCTTAAAGATTTGTACGGAGCTTAAAGCAAGTGAATTTGAAAAAGAAATCAAACAAGTAAAATAAGAAAAAGTCTGCAGATCCCATTAAATGCAACCGTGTGTACATAGAGAGGGCATTGCTAAATTAGTCAACGCTGTTTTGAAATACACTGAGAAACTCATACGGGAGTATTGATTTAATTCCTTCCTCCCTTTCTCTCTGCTGCCAATACAGTGCGCTAGATAATTGCCTGTAGGTTGAAAGGAAGAGTGTGTCTATTTTGAAACTACTTTCATATCATCTGAGAAAGAAAAAAAAAAGAAAAGAAAAAGTAGTCCTTGACACCGCTGAACTTGCTCTCCATTCTTGTGAGTGCTTCTTTGGAAGCCATTATTGGTAAAGACACAACAGGGCTTGGTGCCATCACGAGAAGAGCAATAAACAAGCTGGCAGAGTCAGAGATGGCATGAATCTCGATTGAGATATGATTGCTGCAGGACAGCTTTTCCTCCTCAACATTGTTTTAGCCGTGTGAATAATACATTTGGAACGTATTAAGCTGGAGAAAGAGAGACAAACGCAGAGTGCAGGTGGGGCGCAACACATTTACACTCTGTTTTAGATTACTCCGTTTTGCTCTGTTGCTCTTCACTGCCGGGCAGATCGCTCCATCTGTGGGTACCTCTCAATTCGGAATATCAGACACTCTCTGCCACTTTAACGACAGGCTGTTCATGAGCTAAAAAACTAGCATCTCAGAATGACATCCCCTCAAAAAGATACACAAATTCATGCATTTTATTTGATAGAAATGTAGTGACACCCAGTTTGCACATTTCCATGGGTTCCTTTGTCAGAACAATGACGAAATGTTTTCAGTAAACATATATGCCAAGTCATAAAATGTTAACACTGAATGCATTAGCATTGATATCGTATTTCAACTGCTCTCCCAATATATTCTTGCAACACAATACTGTAGGTGTTTGTAGCAGCTGAAGCATGATTGATATTTTCTAATGGTTGCGTTGAGGCAGTCAAAGCACTTTGGCAAAGGAACAATCAAGGTTGTGCATGATTATGAAAAGACTACATGTTTACTTTATTCAAATTTAACCAAACCACGGTCTTTATCCAATACAGTATTAACTAATTAAATCGCTTTAACCAGACTAAGACTAAGAACCTGGGATGGTCGCTGTCCAGGGTCCTGATTCTGGGGCAATCCTTCATATTTCCTGCTGGCCAATAGTTTGCTTTGACTGGGCAGTCTACTATTTACCTCACCTGTCAAGCTCACTGTAACCAGTTTAGGTGTGTCTGACACGAAGAAAAACTTGGTAGTTCAAACACTTTTGACACTATTTTCATCCGTTACTAAAACAAAGGAATTGTTTTCAGATTGTATTCACCTCCTCTATTTTACTGTTAATATGCATACTCATATCTTCATTTAAACCTGTGCCTGTTCCCTTTTGACTACTTTAATAAAAGTGCCATTTATCTAGCCTCAATGTCATCAGTGCTAGCTGCAGATGACAACGGCTGTCAGGATCTGACACCGCCATTGCGGCGAGTGGGCCAAGTGGGAGAGGCTTTAGATAACATAGAGCAGGGTTGTTTGACGTGAGGAGAGCGACCGGTAGTTAGACACTCAATCAGCAGGGGACAGAAGGGCTTGCCAATCTCTAAGGGTCACAACCCAGCCTCCATCTGTCACTCTGAAGCCCCCAGCTCTCCAACACTCCTCCACATGCAGACAGACACACACTGGAATCCACTAAAGGGAGAGGTACCACGCAAAGCCAACATAGCAGGAGGAGAGAGACTGCTAATGAGGAGAGTAACGCTCTTTAAAGGCTGTTCACAATCAATGATAGACATTATAAAAAAAAAAAAGCCAAAAAGGTTGACGGGAAAAGCCACAATTAAAATTATCAAAAGAAGAAAAAGGCTTCTTAGACCAACTCAGTATCGTGCTAATCAAAACCAGA
The DNA here is from genome assembly GCF_023349555.1 of Cebidichthys violaceus. NCBI lineage: Eukaryota > Metazoa > Chordata > Actinopteri > Perciformes > Stichaeidae > Cebidichthys > Cebidichthys violaceus. The sequence goes on along the minus strand of NW_027176262.1, from coordinate 5,431,765 downwards.
AACACTTGAATCAACACCCAAGAAAACGAAAAGGGAGATGCACTGTTGAATAGAGGTTATACGCAATGAAGGATAATGGCCTGCATTTATATAGTGCTTTTACCTACATGCTAAGGATGACAGAATCGAATACAGAGTATACATAGATCTACACTTTTCCAGTATCTATTTTGTAAACTCAGGCAGTTAAAGTGAGCTCCCTTTTCCATTCCTCAGCATATGGCATACAGACATTGCCCTCATCTAGGAAGCTTATACAATAATGTAGAGGGAAAGGCAACATCTTCCACAAGAAACCAACGTGTACATAATTTACTGCGCTCAAGACGGAAAACTTATGAAATAATGATGTGGCGTCTGTTTACGTGGAGGGTCCGTTCTATTATTCTGGCACAAATAAGAGAGAAGAAAGCAATCGGCTCGTGTAAGTGGTACATTTAAACAATTTTGTCTGCTTCTCTGCTGTCATTCAAATGGGGCTATTTTAGATAAAGGGGCCTTCAGAAAATTCCCTTGAGCTGGAGCCGCTGAACATGAGGACTTGGGAGTAGAAGCCCCAGCCTGCACTGTTTACACAGAACACACAGCACATTAAATTAGGATGTGTCTAGAAACTTGGTATGCATATTTGATCTATGATATTTGCCTACAACAACATTTTCTGTCTATCCAAACACAATTTGTCATGCTAAATTTTAATTGTGCTTCAATGTACACAGCTTTTTTTTTTTTTTTTTTTGTTTTTGCTTTCTTTCCTTATTGGATCATCTAAATCAGCCTTTAAGTCCAAATCAGTGGAGAGTCTGTTGTATCCTTGCCACAGTTTTAATTATGAATATCTCAATGTAGCATATTCGGTGCTCATGAGAGAATCCAACAGACAGCACAAGAGCCAAAGAGCCAAAGAATGACAGGCTGGTGTTCCTGCCACAGTGGCACGTGGGGCGCATTCTTGTTGTGATATGCCTTGAGACGCCACATTAAGAGGCCATCCTCGCTTGTCATCAGAGCTTTAATTGCCACGGCCAGGTGCAAACAGCATGTAATCTTGTTTGTCAGCTGCACAGTTTTATTTTCTAATTTTGTCCTTTTGACAAGCAACTGGGGAAAGGAGAGGGATTTTGGGGAGAGCAGGCGGCCGTGAGGTAGTGGGGTGGAGTCGGATTTGGCGAAGCTGTGACAGGAGAAAATAAGGGTGTCGGATGTGTACATTTGTGTGTGTGTGTGTGTGTGTGTGTGGGTTGGTGGTTGTGCGAGTGTGCGCGCGCAGTCCCCTCATCACTCCGGTTCAACCTTGTAATCTATGTGTCTCCCCAGTCCCTTTGTCCTGAGGAATGCCTGGCTCACTGAGTACAGAAAATTACCCTCCTGCTCTGTTCCTCAGCCTCATGAATATCTCTCTCTCACTCTCTCACACACACACACACACACACACACACACACACACACACACACACACACACACACACACACACGGAACCCTGAGCTCATCTAGTTAAAATTCCAGGGGATGTGAAATGGGATCATCCGTTTCCATTTTTTTTTTTTCACGGCCACCCGCTCTACGCTTTGTCACTAAACCCACCCATAACAACACAGAGGGACGAAAACTAACCAATTGCATCTTGAGTATTAGATATTAGATGTACACCACCTCTTCTTTTCGTCAACGATTGAACTCATCAAGTGCCTCACACTGCCGTCTTAAGTGCTGTAGTTGACCCTAACCGCAAAAGTGAGCAAGCATGGGGTCAGTGCAAAAAAACCCGTCCTTTTCACAAAGTCATTGTTTACTTGTGTGTTTTCCCGAGTGTGTGTGGAACTTGTCCCGTGTGTCCTTGAATGTGCGTCCGCGTCTGTATTCATGCCAAAGCAGCTGTGACTAATAAGGCCAAGTGTGTATGCGAGTCATTTGTGTATATGCGTTTGTGTGCGAGAACGATTTGCCCTCAGTCCAACCTCCCCATTACGTTTATTTATTTTTTTCTTTCTTTATCCAGGGTGAGCTTGTTTACTCAGCCTTTCAGGTACATGTCCCTCTAGTGCTGCTTCATACGGCGTCCTATGGGAGCTGTCTGACCCACCAGTAATCTCCATTTATGTCTTTGTCAAATTGTGTGGCTGACGACCCTGGGATAAGTGAGGAAAGGGGTTATTTTATGCATGGATTGCTTAGGCCATGTGCTGCCCCTGTCTTGATATTCAATTACAGTGCACAGCCTTGGACCAAGCATGTTAAGGGTCAGGTGCAATAAAAGGCTTTTTTTTTTTTTTCCCCAGCATATGCTCATGCAGTTTTACTCCATAAAAGATGTTAACTGGGTCTGCACAAGCGTGAACGTGGGCATGTGAAGGTGTAGCGGCACGATACCTGCCACCGAGGTGTTCCACTCCCCCATGTCCTCACCAACGAGACCGAGCAGCTTCCTCAAGTGGATCCGCATCTGCACCAGAGCAGAAAGGGAAATTAAGTTCTCAGTTTCTCCGTAAGAAAAAAAAGAAAGAAAGAAAGAAAGTGAATAATGCTGACAAAAATGAGCTGGGATTTAAATGTATAATTGTGATAATGAATGCAAAAGTTCACACACACCCACACTGGATCCACAGAGGTGGCACATGAATACCCGCGGAATGTGTGTGTGTGTGTGTGTGTGTGTGTGTGTGTGTGTGTGTGTGTCAGTTTGTGTGTGTAAGAGTGAGAGGAAGAAAAGAAAGAGAGACACAGACAGAGAAGGGAGAAGATTGTGCTATATTCATTTGAAAACTATGAAATTCTGAAAACGGAAGTATAATGAGTTTTTTAATTAAGTACCCCGCTTTATCCTGTTTCACATAGGCCAAGCCACCACTAATACGCTGGTAATTAATTGTTTTGGAAACTTTTCACAGTGTCTGGTGATAAAGTTTTAAAATCGAGCAATGTGGTGTTCTTGCCAAGCCATGTCACCCAGATATTTAATTATTTAGAGTTTGGTACCGGTTAATGCATTTTGGCAGTCAAGTAGCTGTGACTCTTGTTGTACTTGTAGCAGCCAAGACAGACACAGTGCCATATTCCTGATGCATGGGGAGCATGGGAATGCTGGGATGGTTACCTTAGGGTAACATGCTACTTTTCGCCTGACTGGAGACCTGCAATGAAGAGGGAGAGCAGAAGAGTGATCGGGACACAGCAGACGAGGAGAAAAGGGGAGGGCGTGTTGTTGAGGATAAGACATATTTTCCATGTCGGAACAACAAGAAACTGCATTTATCATTCTTGGCAAAACCTCAGGTGCATTTTACGGCGAAGCTAAATCCAAAGTCAGTTTTTATTAAAAGGCAGTGTGCAACATTCAGACCTGTCGCTCTGTCTTTGCCTGAGGTCTGGATTACTTCACTGTGTATGAAAGAATTGATAAAGAAAAAGGTGGCTTTTTTTGTTTTTGAGAAAGTAAATTTCTTTTTCGAAAGTTTTTTAAAAATTGGGCTTCGAGTGTGACGATTGCTCTTTTTCCCTCTTAAACGTACTGCATGTTCTCTTACACAGCTGACACTTCACCAGTCCACCTACAGCACTTCTTTGGGCTTCCAAAACTGCGACGATTATGCCACTGCCAATTCCACAGCTCCTTTCCTTTCCTGCTGATCTTTCAGCTTGCTTTGGGTTTTTAAGATGACAGTTGTGTTTTTCTGGGTTTGGTGTAGTGCTTTCACCACATATTTAGTCTCTGCTCCGTGACATTCATTATTCTTGTTCCCTTTCTCTACAGAAGGAGGCTGTGCTATAGTTGCAGAAGCCTTGGAGGCCAAGGTAGAAACAATACATTGGAAATAATATTTATTCTACTTAATAATTCAGCAAATATCTTACGGAATCACAATTTTATTTTTCTGCATACATAAGGTTATAGAAGGCCAAGATTGTTGTTGCATAGCTACAAGTCACAGAAAACAGTAACACCGTCAGTTTGTGTGTGTATATCTATATCTATAGAAATAGAGAGAGAGAGAGAGAGAGAGAGAGAGAGAGAGAGAGAGAGAGAGAGAGAGAGAGATACACACACACACACACACACACACACACATATATACACACACACACACACACACACACACACACACAAACTTTGCCTTTCATCTCGGAAGCAGCTTAACAATTATAGTCTACTCACTTTGGTGTAGAGAGAGAAACTTTTCCTGGACCCTGCACATTTGACCTAAAGGCAGTGTGCATCCTCTTCCAAGAAAAAAAGCAGAAATGGTAAGACTGCTGCGCCCCGACAGACCCACATGGTCCTACACACAGTAATATCCAAATGGAGGCACAAATCCCTCTGGCCTCCCAGCCTGCCTTGTTCCCCTGTTGCGCTTGATCAGGCGTCCTTTCTTCATCTGCAGAACACAGAGAAATGGCTGTGGTCCCATGTAGCCTTGTTTCCACCCTGCATTTTCCATTTTTAAGCCCCAGACCACCAGTGAAAAAGGCTGCTTCGTTTGGACAAACTCTTTTAGGTGTCCATCTGACTTGTTAGCCTGCCTGGCCAGTCGCCTGCAGGTCTAGCAGCAATCTCATCAGTGACTTCTGTCTCTTGTCAGATTCAAGGCTTCACCCTGGGAAGTCGTATTGATGGGGGAACAAGCGGTGCTTTGGTTTTGATGGTGGAGAGAGAAACCGCTGGACGATTCCTAATAAGAATAGAAGGGACCGAATCTGGTGTTTATAAGGGTTGTTAGAGTAAGAAGGTGTACGGGATAAGATGTAAGAAACAGAACTAAGCACAGGAGGGGGAGTGACTGATGGAGGAATGAATAGATATGTTGATGAACAACCTATTTAGCCACTAGAGCGAGACCATATTTAAAACCAAGCCCATGCCACATAATTCAGGCACTTTTGTAACTTCAGGTAAGCGAAGTACATCTAAATGTGACTTGCAGTGGTTTCCTTTGAGGAGCCAGTTTGAGCGCACAGTAATTAAACAGTGATTGGACAGGATGAAAGCTGAAAACAGGTCTGTGGGTGTGTTTGATGTTTGTTAAATGGATCTGGTAAAATATAACTAACAAAAACAAAGTATAAAAATGGGTTGCTTTCATGCACTTTGCTCTAACATCAGTGGGAGATGTGCCGTTATGTCTGTGAACCTATGGACAAAATGATGGAGGACGTCTGCAATGATTCAATTAGTTTGAACTGTACTGCCCCAATACTGACCTCATTAATAAGTGGACCAGCCAGACATAGCAGATTCACATTATTACTTCCTTTTTTTTTTTTCATACATTTTTACACATGAAGACACAAAGACCTTGTGGAATACAGAAAAAAATTAATGCTCCAATTTAATATTAAAAACTTTTTTTTGAGATATCTGTAAGAATTGCATTTTTCGATTGAATGGCAAGCATTTCTATCCTGGAAACTGCTCAGAAAGCCCCTAATTGTCACTATACGTAGAAACGCCATCCTCTGAATGCCCACGGTCTTTAGTTGGTGGTAGTAAAGTATCATGAAGCTGTGATTATCCTAGCGATCACAACAGTTTATTTTATACAGTGACATCAAGTTTCAAAAAACGGTCTCGCCATGTGAAATTGGGGAGCACAAATGAACACAATTGGGCCACAAGAGTCTCAGCTTTCCAGTCATACCCAATTTATGCAATACTAAGACTGTTTAGGGACCTCGCTATGCAGAAATATTAAAATACATAATTTTTGTCAAAAATAACACATTTACAGAGCATGCAAACAACTGCAGGGTTTTTGCCCATAACAGGAGACTCTTTCTACCCATAGAAATCCATTTGTATTAACATATCTTGATTGATGTCTCTTTTTCTGGTTAATGTAAAGCGTCAAGTTCCAATGTCATGTTGCCTTACATAAGCAGGATGCCAAGGAGTCAAAGTTGGATTTATCCCCATCATGGCAAATTTCTAAATATAATTGGATGATGAAAAATTCAAAAGGTGTTTTTTTTCTGTTTAAAAATATATGGGAGACCTGAATTTCAGTGAAGTCAAACAGAATATTAAATTACAGTATATTTACCGTTTGTGTTGCTCTAATTTGCTGGGCTATTTAGACGAAAACAAACAGTAAATATTACCAATGAAATTAAGACGAACAAAATCATGAGTGGAGATAGGTTACACTTTCATGGGATCTATTTTAGGATCTATTTTATGCTCAAACGGACTAACTGTAACACACATCAGCTGTTCACTTTCAGTTACTTGAAGGTCTCCCTAATTACAAGTCCCCGAAGCAGCATCGATTGTTCTGATTTTTGTGAGCACGCTGACCAGAGGCAAACGTCAAACTTATCTTTCCGCTCAGCTGATGCACAGTTTCCATGCCCTTCCCAGCTGTCTGTATACCTGTCCAGCCCACTGTAGTCCTGGGGCTAAGAGATTATCGTGTTGATCTCAAAGTGTGAATCAATTAAGCTCTCACCACATTTGCAATCAATAAACAGCAAAGCCACTGACAGGCTTTCGCCTCAATCCTTCTCCCATTGTCAAAATGTCCTCTAAAGCACCTAAGCCTAAACTCCTGTAGAGACAGCCAAACAAAATGACTATTCCAAGCATGTCTATATCGACAGATACTAAGCAAGGGGACTTGGGGGGAACCAGAGGTAACAATAGAAAAGAGGTTTTCAAGAATCAGAGATGGATTTGTGTCATGATTGTCAATGATCTATTCTCTTGCCCTCTCAGTCAGACAGTGAGGCCCAATTTGTATTCTTCTTTTTTTTGTGTTTTTTTTTGTAACTGTCAGGGAGACAGACGTGTGTCCATGTCTGCTGCTGGGGCAGTCAATGAGCCATTGATTTGGAGAACCGTGCTGATGTCTGAGATGACTATGTGATGGATGGAGCCCATCTTAAACAGAGGGGGAAAAAAACTGTCATAACAAAACAAGTAAAAGTATGATACATTTAGTTTTGAAACTTCATAGATTGCCCACACAGCCATTTTGTAGTAAGTGTGTCCATGGCCATGTTTTACTTTAATGGTCCTTTGTTTTTTTTATCCGTCCTTTTCAAATACACTGAACTGATTGTAGAATCCTTCACCTTTATAACAGTGAAAAGATCTTCAAACATTTTCGCTGATTTCAAATATATTTCACATCAAAACGTGGCCAATTCAACAGAATGTGACAGAAAGTGTACAGTATGTGTGTGTGTGCTGTATGTCAGTGGTGTGTTGCACAACTACCATCTAATGATCATGTTTTATGTCCTTTCATTATGTGGCATTAGAAAGTGGTCAAGCCTCTAATTCATGTCCCTCCCTTCTCCAATATTTCAAACTAATATATAATATACAACAATGTCCCAATAAGACTGTGGTATCAAATAAAAAATACCTACTAGGACAGTCCCCTCTTAATTGATTAGTCCACTGATCAGACGTTTGTCTTTAGCTCCATACAACCAATACATTCCCAATTACATTTTAACAACACGGTTTTAATGTAACAAAACAAAACCGCAACCAAATTACATGATTAGGTTTAGGCCACAAAACTTCTTGGTTAGTTTTAGTAAAATTTCATGGTTTTGCTGAAAAAGTATGTTTGCGTCCCCTATGGAACCAATAGTAAAAGTTTAATTATTTTTATTTACATCTGTAATTTAAATAAATCACAAACAGCAGTCTCCTGTGTTTGTTTGACCCACCCATCGACCCTAACCATCTCCCTACGCCAACTTCTGGGGAAATTTTTGATACGTCAAAAAACAAAAGTTATCTGGGAGAAAATACGTTTCACTCAAAACAAAATTAGCAATACAGTTTTGTTGTATAGGAGCATCATTTTTAGGAGACAGGGCTATTCGGTGTTGGAGGTATCATTACGCAACATCCCTTGTAGCAATGTTGTCTGGTATTGTTTTCTCATAATCATAACTCTCTTTACCCGTTACCCATCTTCTTCAGGCCTCGTGCCCTATAAGGTCTACTTCTTAACTAAATAGTGGTACCATTTGCTTATGTCTAAGAATAAGAGACAGCTATGTAGCCACTTGGTTTATTGAACCGTTTGTAGTATAAATAAAACCCTTATCATCCAAATCCTTTAAGACCAACAGCGAAAATCACTCCATCTCAACCATTCAGCTTTAATTCTCTCTTTTTCCTAAATGGGACAACATAGTTGGCAATCCAAACATGCTACTGGCCTGACCGTCTGTCAGTCGGTGTAAAGCAATCAAGTCCAAAGGCCTTTTTGTGCCCCAGCTGAGTACAGGTTAATTAGATGAATACAGGCTAGAGCTGGTTGTGAAAGCTGCCATTTGAAAGACGGATCCCTACATGTGCTGTGATGATGTAAAAGGATGGGTTAGCACCCCCAATCCTTCCTCATCACCCTGCACCATCCACATTAGTCTAAGTGCCTTGATCATCCATGTGCGAACCCTCTGGGAGAATAGCATGGGAGGTGTCAGTGGCGAAGGTGCGGTGGCACATTCCTCCTTGCATAATATGAAACCCCCATTTCACGGCTGACTACCCTGGTGGAGAGTAATAGGGGGGCTGGGGAAATGATGAAGTGACATGGCCAATAACTTTCATTATGTGTCTGTAACCTTGTCCCGTTCACTAATTAATTCTCCATTGGCTGCGATATGCCACTATGTGTTGGGCCACAGAAGAACATCCCAGGTTATCGGTCCTGACTGGCTTGGGTATGGCATGGGTGGCGTTGCCGGGAAGGATTGGATAGCAAATATCGCTGATGCTCCAGCCTTAGGTGAGGTTTAGTGGTGGAGACCAATATATCTGTTTGCTTTTGCAGAGTCAGATTTGTCTATCCCTTCCCTCAGCTCCTTTTTATAGATCATAGCCTCTTGCCAGATGCAATCTGTCTTTCTTTCTCTCCCCCACATAGCTGTGAGCTGAGTTTTCTTTCTGAAGTTCTGCATCTCTTAGTTCTACCATGTTGTGTAGGATCAGTGTATAAAATAATAGGTGCACCTTCCAACTATTGATCCGAATCCATTTTCTGCTACATCAATATCTCAATCTTGAGGCTTGGACATGCTTATCTAGCTTGCCTCCGCTTGTTCGTGACTGAATCCGTCTTAAACGTGGGAAAATAACCATTAAGGATCATGGAAAAAGCTCAAGTTCTCACTGTTTTGTCCTAATGAACACCAAAGTGTGCTACAGTAAAACTAATCAATTAGATTATTTTATTTAATGATGCTGTTGGTTTATGCAAACCAGCTGCAATGGGAAATATCTGCAGAATGAATAATAGATCACAAGACTCAATCTGAACACGGGCTACCAGTGCAAAAAGCTCCCCATCAGATCTCCATATCGCTGGAACCACAACAGCGGGCTGCTGAGTGTTTAAAATGGAATTTTTGGAGCCCATTATAGCTTTATTGTATTTCCTATGTCATTATGGCTGTTTTTTTATTCAGAACACAATTAAACTTGGGACTGTAACTCTTGCCTTGTGCCTGCCAAACTCCTTCAACAACAACAGTCAGCCTCAGTTACAGAAGCCCATGGGGGTCGACAGAACAGGGAGGACAGGATTTCACTACCACCTAGTGGCAGCCTCTGAAACAAGGCATCGTTTGTGGAAAAGGTTTAAGTTGCGTCTCTTAAAGATTTATCACCATTTGTGCAAGGCAAAAAGGAGGCAAGACCAAGCACCCACTCCCTGCGGTCGTCTGAGGATTTCACACACAGAGGCAATACTGCTTTTACTTTTAGAGATCAACATCAGAAACAGAAAGGAGAATCTGACAGTGTTGAAGAGAGTGAACTATCCACTTTGCTGCTTTCAGCTTTCAGCTGCATTAGGGAAATAGCACAATGGCTCATAAGCCAAATGGTGTGGTATGAAACTGTCATTAGAGAAATGATAGCAAGAAAAGCCAATGGGCAATGGAAATGATAACAGAAAAAGATATCGTATCATAGATGCTTGATGTGAATTGTATTTCTCCAGGGTACATCATCAAACCAGTAATGTTGCATCCTAATAATGTCTTATTTTTCTTTCAATTATATTTTATACATCCTTAACGACGATTTGAAAGCAAACAGGACTAAACCAGTGCCGTTACTGATGGTGCACACTTCCTACAATACAAGTCCATCGTTATCGGATCAGTTCTAATGAAGTGTCATTGCACATACGCACACACCCACATACACAGACACTTCTTTCACTCTTTTGCTTTTGTGCCTTTCCTTCATGTCAATGTGTTTTATATATTTCTTTGCTATAAAAGTCAAATCATGTAATGGCATTGCGTTGAAACAACAACAACAACTCATAATCCACTTCTTCTTCCGTATCTTATTTCTCTATGAATAGATGCAAATGGCACAACATATATGAGCCACCTAGCCCTGGACAGCCCCTGCAACCAAAGCAAAGAGAAAGAGACTCCTTAACTATGGAGTTTCATTTTTTGGCATTGGGGCTCAGCATACCACAGAGACCAGGGAACACACTGATGATGAAAAAGAATGCCCTAGATTTTCAGAGAAAGAAGGGGGCTGGGCACAGGGAAAAAGAGATTAAAGGAAATGTTTTGACAGCGGTAGCCTGTCCCAGACAAAAGTCCTGCACCGCCACATTCTGGGCCTATACTCTTTCTTCCTTTTGCGAAGTCGGGTTTAGTCATGATATGGATCAGGGTCGGACCCATATTCTTTCAAATTTGAAAAGTGGCCAAGTTTGCAGTTGATATACTGAAAGTTGGCCACAAGACGAGGCATTGCTCTTGACATTTATGAGCTAGTTTAAATTATAACCATCTACCATTCAAACTAAATCAGCCCCCTTTTCTCTCCTCACTCATCCATTCGACATCATACTCAACTAATAAAATCTGCCAAGCCTGTTATACTTATATACATACACATATGGGCAAGGACACATGCTGCCCCTCATAAATCCTCGATATCACCCCTTTGCCCTCTGTCTCAGCATCCACCCATGCCGACGTTCAACTCCCTGCCTATCTTTCCTGCCCTCACCTCACCCAAGGGTAGTCTCTCTCTTTTGTCTCTCCTGTTCCTCTGTCGGGGAGATTTGCCTCTTGCTCTCTGTAATAATGAGACTTTCATACCTCCCTGGCTATTCAGTATGGCCAGCCCATGGTTCCAGAAAGATTACTGGTTGATGCCCATTATGAGGTTAGACGGAGAGAGAAAATGGTGAGACGGGTAGCGGTGGGTGAGTCTCGGCTACGCCAAACAAAGCCTTTTTCCAAGGTTGTCATGTGTCATGCTGCCCGTGGACACGTCCACACTCAGTTGTCTTTGCTCAAAGCTGTCAACATTATGAATGGCTTTCGTGGACCCCAATAGTCGATCAAAAACGGAGACAGACCCAAGGCTGGGGTGAGTATAAGCACCGAGGGAGGATGGTGTATTTAATTTTGAAACAGGCTCATCACTAGCAATCAATCATGATTGTCCCTCTTGCAATACATCTTTGTCTCTTCCTTTTTTCTGTTTTTAATTCCCTTTTGTTCCCTCTGATTCTTTCCCTCTCTTTTGTAAGAAAAGAAAGAAAGAAAAGGCAGAGACGACAGCAGAAAGGATCCTGTATATTTGTTCGATTTGCTCACATATGGCATTCAGGTGGACTGTTTTAATCACCTCGTATAAAAATCCTTTCCAGAGGGTGAGCTTTATTAAAATTACCGGCTTACCATCTTCTCTCCCCCCCACACTTTTTATTGTTAATATTTACAATGAAACGGCATTCCACTGAATTAAATAGATTGAATACAAGACTACAAAAAACAAAAAACGACAATAAATCAAATGAGTATTGAAACAAGATAAATAGTACAATGAATTACTTAGATATTATAAAAGACAAATATGAATGATTATTATATATACCACCTTAATGAATATGCAGTATGTTCTTTCTTCAATAAATCATGTTACTAGTGAACTGTGCATAATACATAGCTACAGTGTAATCAGGACCACGAGTGAACTAAGTGCCCAAGGGTTCAAGGAAAGATATCAATGTCCCATTGTGTATCGTTTGTAACGAGTAGTACACAGCCTTCTGTTTTGGTTGGTGTATGTCCCTTAATGTGTATTTTAACATTTTACTTTTGAGATGTAATTTTTACTTTTACAGCATGTTGTGTACGCTGAACTGTTTGCCAGTTGTTCACATGGTGAAATACAAACAGAAAGAAGTATTACCATGCTGGAATGGTTAGGAGAGATAATATCACTGCCTTGGCCACATTTTGTTTAGTGACGAATGGAACTCTTCTGCAGGGAAGGTTTTGACGGATGCCTTACATACCTGCGCTAAAGACGGTACTGTCCTTCCACAATCCAGTGTCTTAACTTAACACTGCGTCTGCATGTCACCGACATGCACCTTCTTATAGTGGTCATAGGAAGAACAAAATGGTAGAAAACAGACATTGGCAAACCAAACCTCAGCTTTGTCCTTCATAAAAATCAAGGCTTCCCCTCAAGCAACTCTTCTTTCTAATGTTGGCTGGTCATTTCAGGGTGAAGTGTCACGGTGCTCCAGATTCCATCTTAGATTTGCAACAGTTATGGCCCATAGCCATGCCTGAGTTGGTAACAAGGACCAGTTTTGAGCAAGTTAAGGTTCTTCATGTAGATTGTCCTTTACTTGCCCTGGTTTCTCTCCAATACTGTGAATCTGTGATTCATTTTTTCCTTTTCCCTGTGTACACGCATAAATCACATTTTATCAAGTAGCTGAACGATTTTGGTGTCATTGCCTTTTATTTTTAAGCTGAATTTCAGTTATTTTGTAATGCATTTTTGAGTGTGTGGGGGAGTAGGATGCATTCTTGCTGCACTCTTTCCAGTCTGTGGATTATGAAATGAGACAACCTCTGAAACTACCTTTGCTTTTTCCCAAAAGCACAGATGGTGATATTTCTGGGGAGTCATCTTTTTCAATAAAGTAAGGAAAAAGGAATTGTTAGACTCTTGTCTGTTAAAAGTGAGGCGGTGGGATTGTGTCAATTTTGTGTATTAAATTGATTATTTTTTTACTTGGCAGCAGTAAAACTTTAGCATTTATTTATTTATTTTGGCTACAATGGTTTCTGATTAAGAAATAACTTTGGGCTTTCATAGAAAGGATGAATACTAACAATAGTTCAACAATAACTGAGAACAAAATCTTCCATTTACTGTCTCTCCATGGATGCCATCATCTGTAACTGTTTCCAGTGTTTGAACTTGTTAGTTATTTTTATTTATTTGTATTTTTATGTTAAAATATGATCCCACTATTCTGTCCCTACTTGAATTCCATGATAGGAGAAAATGCTGCTTGAAAAAAAAAAAAAATGGGTTACGGTTATTAGGCCCACCAATATTGGCTTCTGGTAACTTTTTTTTTAAGTTTTAGCGGGAATAAGCTGCGATTAAGAAAATAAAGTGCTCCAACACACAACTAGAAATCCACATTTTTATCCGACGACAGACTCAAACTGAATGAAAGATTTTAACATCCGAGGTGACCTTTGTTGCGGGCAGGCAACTGAAGGTAATTTGCTCCAAATAATATCAGCAAGCTGGGCTATTTGTGTGCGTTGGTTGTCATGTCGGTAGCTCTGCGTGTTGCAGAGCAGCACGTTCGCTTCATCCACTGCACTAACTGAATCCACTTAGTGCCATCTTGGGGCGTCTGATCAGCGTGAGCAGCAAGCTGAAAGGATGTGCAGGTAGCAGGGGTTGGTAGGTGAGAGGGGCAAGGAAGGCGTTTGAAAAACAACCTTCGAAACAATCGCATCTTAATACACATATGTTCGCCACGATCATCCTTTGATTCTGCTACCCCGTGCCAGCCGTCGCCACTGCACAGACCCTGAGGCAGTACCTGGGGCTGAGGACTTTACAGGGCTCTGACTCTGAAGCACCAACAGTGGGCAGGGGAGCGGAATTAAAGATTAGGACGGTGCACTGTGCGCGTGGTTTGTCTGTGCAATATGTCTGCGCACGTATGGGAGAGAAAGCAAAAAGGAAGACAAACACATGCCGTCATCGGCCTCTTTTAGGGTGCTCCAGGGATATCACACATGCCAATTAGACCGGGCCACATTCAGCAGAGCAGACGATATGTGGAGAGACTGCAGCGCATACACAGACAAACATCGCAGACCCCGAGTCAGAAACAGATATGGCAGCTTTAGAAGTCGTTTCCTATTCCCTGGTTTTCAAAATGCGCAGGAAGTGACTCTCTCTAAGTCTTTATAATGTCAGGTAAGTTGTCGATCACTGAAACGTGCATAAACCGACTTTGCTTTTTACAAGCGGTAGGCCAAACGATTTAAACGCTTAATGGAAAAGGACTTTGATGTAGAATTACCGCCATCACAAATACAGCTAAAGGTAGGCCCTATTACGCTAAAAGCCAATTAGTAGTTCGTTGCAAAAGAAGTCTGACAAATAGCCCATTAAAGTGACGTTTTCAGAAAACAGTCGACAGCTAACGGAGGTTCAAAGAGAACTTAAAATTACAGGTGAATTTGCCAGAAAGTGTAGGATTATTATAAAAGCTTTACTGTATGAGTCTTACATATTGAGAAACAGATCAACTGCATCGACAAAAAAATAACAGTGTTAATAACTGACAGCGCTATAGGACAGATTAATTAAAATATTGCCCGTTTATCTTATATAAATCTGTATATCTTCATATGATACTTTGTAGTTGTGTTTTTTAGAATTAATAATTTTTCATTATGTCGTTTTTTCCTACGTTTTTATATGACAAGCTCAAAACTTGAAGTACTCTAATTCACTTAATTTACGAATCCTGTTTAAACCCAGCCCCGGTTTGTAAATATCACAAAGACCGCACATTTAATCTGTACTGTAGGATTCTGCAAGGTTATAGAACATGAATAATTATTAGAGTTCACAGTGTTAGCTTGTTGTAAGCAATTTACTGTATACATATAGGCAGGCCATATTACAACAGTAAACCGGGAACAGTATGCAGAGTATACAGAAATGTATGTCAGTATTTACATTTGCATAGAACACAAATATTATTCCTGCTTTACTGTCGACCCACAAGGAAGAGAGAGAGAGGAAGTCCACACAACATGTAAAGCAGGCAGAACGTGCGTGATGAAAGCAGCCACACAAAGGAAATGTCACATAAAGTGTTCCTAAAATAAAAAGAACTGAACTAATTATGCTCTGTTGTTGTTTATAAGACGCTGGCGCCTCCATCTTTTATTCATCAAGACGCAAGGCAGCTGGAGGTTCTCTGTCTTTCTCTCTCATGCTCACTCTCTCAAATCTCATTTCAAGCAGAACCCATTGAGCCGTGGAACTGCATTCCGAATCACAATGAACTTGTTTCTCCGCAGTAAAGGAAAGGACGAAGGGGGGGGGGGGGGGGGGGGGATGGCAAGAGTGGAGCTTTAACGTGGCAAACGGATAGACCAAGAGAGAGAGAGAGAGGGGGGGGGGTTCCAAATGTTACCTGACTATAACCACTGCACAGCTGGCAGAGACGTGGATTCACGAAAAACAACAATTAGATAACTTGTTTTGGTATTGAGGGCGAGCCACTGGTTCAGGGTCAGCCAGCCTCAACCCAGTGTGCTCATTTATGATACCCGCAGAAACGGACACACAAAGTGGCAACACCGACCGGACAAATGGCCATTTTGACACACAATACCACAAAACCAAGTCCTTGATTCGGAAGAAACTTTCGGAGGGACTGTGAACTAATTGAGTTAGTCACCCCTACTACCGACACTTCGCCTCAGAAAGGGCCTCTTAATGTGAGATTCACAATATTTAATGGGGAATTTCACGCTCATCTCCTGAACTGACCAAAGTGTATAGTCTGGCTATGCCTCATTAGGCAAACTGCAGGGTTCTCTCCCTGTGGATATATTGTACCTGCTTCTCTTCTTTTGGGATTTGCAGGCATGTTACATTTCTCATTCTACGGCCACAAGTTCCCTTTGGGAATAAATAGTGCCACCAGGGGATTTGAAGTCTGTGTGTTAACAAGACCCATCACAGTTTGACAGCCTTTAGTGAGGGTACAGGGTGTAATGAAAGTGTGTAGTGAAAAGAGATGTCCAAATCGACACAAAACACTCCTGTTCTTGGAATTGGTTTTGGCTCAGTAAGCGAGATAAGATTAAAAATGGCCAAGAATGTTTTCTGAACAAAGTTTTCAGTACTAATATTAGACTTTCTGATGAATGACAAGAAACATTATTTGGTTTTGCTTCCCTGGGCTGATACGCAATGGTAATTTAAGTAACAAGTCCCACACTGGGTCTGTAGGTGAAATGGTAAAGTGCAAGTTATTTTTTTTAGACATCCAGAAAAAAGAAAAAAAGAAAAAAAAAAAAACAGTCTGGAACTGACAAGAGACCTTCAGAGTAGATATGATCCATCTCTGAGCCGCCATCTGGCCTCGGCGTCTGTTAATAGAGGGTTTTGCTCTGAGCTAGCCAACAGGCAGACAGAGAGGGGGAGAGAGTAAGCAGAAAAGAGAAGAAGGCAGGAGGTAAGAGAGAGAAACTTAGAGGTGAGAGCAGAGACGTGAAGGAGTAGTGGAGAGAGATGCAGAGCAGAGGCAGCGGGGTGTACGGAGAAAAGACAAGTGAAATTAAGTTAGAGAAATGTGGGTAGGTACACAGAGAATAGACGAGGTAAAAAGACTGAGCAAGAGAACCGGGAGCAGGAAAGAGTGCAGTGCACTCTAGGGGGGGAACATGTACTTAGAATAAGGAGTAAAGCGAAGAAGTGGAGCTTTGGAGTACATGTGCCCCAGGGAGGATAGTGTGAAGTACCTTTTGTCTTCCCACCATCAGGAGCTTCTTTTGAATAAACCTAGCCAAGCATTTCCTTTTTGTAAATCTCACTTTGAAGAAGGGCAAAGCTAAAGCTTCTCCCACAGTGGCGATCGAGTAGTTGTACCTCGGCCCACGCGAATCCCTTGCTCAATAGGTGTGGGTGTGTAACAGTTTCATTTCCATTTGGGAGCAGAGGGAGATTGCTCACCGCGGAGACACGTAACAGCAGCTTCACCTCGGTTGTGAGCCTGCATATGTTGTCCACAGTGATTGGCAAGGCTGTGTGACCAATTTGATTTAAAGCTTTACGCCTGCTTTCTTTATCCCCGAGACTTGTCAAAAAATGACACGCGGCATCATGGCAAGACAGGCATGCTTCCGTCGCTACTTCTCCTTCTGCACTGCCACCAAATCCCACAGGGAAATAACAAACTCCAAAGCTGAATTCATCACCACTGATCATCATGATCACTCTCTAATTGTTGTTCTTATGCATGCAGGTGTGCTCCAACCGAAAGGCCCCAGAGGGAGGGGATTGTAAATGCAAAAGAAACAGAGGTGCTGCTCCTGCTGCAACCAGATTGAGAAGTTAGTGCAAGATTGCGTTCGAAGGAGGGAATGTTGCATGTTACTGGAGGGAGATGGTAATTAAGCCCGGGGCGAAGTGGTAATGGATCAGCCCAGAACTGTCATCTGCAACTCTCCAGTGCCCTGCCTCTGATGGGTGAGTGGTTTTCTGTCAACCCACTAAAATCAAAGAGGAAAAAAAATGAATGTGGACTTCAACTATTAGTTTAGCAGAGGTCAAATGACATTTGTTGTGGTGCAAAATCCTAATAAAAAAGGGGGGGGAATGTGCATGCCGTGCAAACATATCGATAAAGCTTACTATCGCGATATTTTTTTAAATGATAGTGTATCCATATGTCCACGACTACTATAGATACCTAGACAATCGAGGTAATATTCAGCAAGTTGTATTTTAAGCTCTATTTTTTAATTTTTGTTAAAAAAATAGGAGTATTGCAAAATATTGCAGTAAGTATCGTGATATATCATATTGTGACATGTGTATTGCGATACGTATGGTATCGTGAAATGCTTGCCGATATACAGCCCTAATGCATGCTATGTCAAAAGATCTTCAGCCGGTTATCAGTGTTGCCTGGTGATAAGCATGAAAAAACACACAGTATATGCACAATAAAAACAACCAACGACATGCATGTTGAATGAGGTTTTGTTTTTTTTCTAAAGAGCTCTGCACCAAAGCAGAAGTAACCTGAGTGTAAAAGACGGAGACATGTTACTCTCTTAATGTTAAACAGGTGCATTATTTATGTTCTCAACGTGTGGCTTTTGATGCTTGTGTGAATTACAATTGATCAAAATTTACAATATAGAAAAATACAAAGATTAGGTAAATTCGTCACCCAAAAGTGGTTCCAGCATGCCTACAGGCTCAATCCGATGCAAACACCAGCCACCCACACTTTTCACACAAAATTGGTATAAACTAGAAATTAGCATTAAAAAAAGACTCGCTTTGCCTTATCTACTGTACTATTTTAAAGATGCTGGCTGTGCACTTTTCAACTCTTCATTGTGAGTAACAAATGAGCGAGTCCTTGGTCCTTTTTTATATGCCAATGTGTGATAACAATAGTTTTTGTTGTAGGCGTTGCTATGAAAAAGAAACAATTGTTTCATACATGTTAACATACAATGAGCAAGTCTTCACTTTTTGTCTCACTGTCTACATTGACCAATCAGATATATTCTATATCTAGAATTACTGTACAGTTTATTACTTAATTAAAGTATTTATTTCAGTCCAATTACTGCTATGAAAAGTTTTGAAATTGTTAATTATTTGTTAGCACATACAGTATTTCTGACATTGTATTTGTCTTTCCCACGCAGAAGATACAAACTAATTATACACACATACAACTGTCAACCCACAAGCACACATGCAGGCACATGCACCAACATGCACATGCACAATGACTCAAAACGAACCGTTATAAAGAGGCATAAAATATGAGTGTGTGATGCAAATTATTAAAGACCGGAGTATTGATAAGCTCCTCTTTTATCTGTACTTTTTAACATTCTGGTGTAGACTAATTCATTATTACACTGCAACGCGCATCTCCTCTGCTCTAACTAATGTCTCACACACACACACACACACACACACACACACACACACACACACACACACACACACACACACGTTACAAAGTCAACAAACAGATCAGAGAGGCCGCGGTAGAGACACTGCAGTGAACCACGTGGAGTGGTCGATTACCACGGCAACTACGCTCGTTACTGTAAGTTTAATGAAACATTCCCATTAATTAAAAAAGCCAATCCTTTATTCTGTTCAACAAGCACGAACATGCAAACTGTTTATCTTAGTTTGTTCTTGTAAACTTCTCTGCAGGCAAAGCAGCTCCTCCTCCTCTACCAGGGTTACCTGCTGACAACGAGAAGGACAGAGGACAAGAGGACAGAGGACAAGAGGACAGATGAAAAGAGGACAGATGATCCGATTTCTGTGTTCTTCATTCTAAATAAAATAAAAAATATTTTTTAGTGAAGTTCATAGACTTATTAGATTTGTTTCCAGAGAGATATTAATGACCTCATCAACTACAAAACATGTCCAATCACATGCGTGCTTGGATTATTAGGTTATTACCGATGGAGTTCAATAGAGGGCTCTCCTTTGTAGAACCAGGGTTACACTATTATAACCTGTATTACCATTAAAAAAAAAGCTTTATTCTTCATTTCACTTATCTCATGAATGAATAAGACAGCCATGGAACAGACCTGAGGCTAATCATCCAACTGTTTCTTTGTTTTTACGATTTAGCTCATAAAAATTCATACGATGATAAATTATCAATTCAGACAATAAAGCAAAACTCAGCTTGTTGTCCGGTGTGGGTGCGAGCTGACTTGAATAAGTAACTGTCCTGTTCCTTTGAAGCCTGAGAAGAAGACAACAATAATGCCGCGGGTGGTTACGTTGTTGCACATCAAAATCAAGACAGCCGATAAGAAAAGCAGTCATCGGCTGCATGCCATACTGCCCAAAACGGCTTAGTTCTTGTCAATCTTAAAACACTGAATCACATATTCAGTACTTATCGCGCACACCCACTGGTATGCAGTCCACTGACTGTGACTGTACAGAAATTGTACAAAATACTAGGGACACAAAATAAACACTGATGAGGTGAATCTAGTTTAAAAATATAGTCTCTTTGTAAGTGCCCTTCTTAAACCTATTGATTATAAGCAGCCATAGAGAAGCAGTCTGGGATAGAGGCAAACAAAAAGTGGTTTGTGCAAAACAAGCTGCAATAGATCATGTTTATTTCATCGGGTACGACCCATGGAGATCGAAATGTCATGTTCAAGGTGGACGTGGGTACATGTAGAATAACACCAGACGCTGAAGAACAACATTAGAATGTGAATAAAATGATGATGGATAAAGAACATGACGTTGAATATATCCGTTTGAGCATTTGGCAAAAATGTGCAATTTAGTATGTTACGGTCTGAACGATTCCAAAATAAATTCCAGTGTTCATGTTGTATTTGGCAAATATCCAGCGATGGCGTTCATGTTTTTCTTTAAATCGGTTGCCATGCGCTCCATCCTTCCCACAGATATGGTTTGTATCGTCTTAAAGAAATATATCCTTATGTAAACACAATTATACCCCTGGCATTACGTTTGCCTTTTCTTCACTGAACCTTTCAAAGCTATGAACCAGTCTTCTTTCTCATCTCGAGCACACATAAACACACACACACACACACACACAAAACTTCTTCTATCATCCAAGAAAGGAGCAATATGTCCCTATTGAAGAGCTGCCAATCAACCATCAGCAAGCATGAGAAATCCGTCAGGACCGGAGTGATTCATGTGTGTTCTCCTCCCAATAAACTGCATCAGGGGATGGAGTGGCCATTTACTCTTGCAGGCATGGATATAGCATTACAGGCATGGCGTGCAATCATGGTCTTTACATGGGGAGGAAATCTATTTTCAACCACTAAGATATACTGATATTTTCCTTGAAGGTTCCCAGAACAAAACCAAAAAAAATGTTTTACCTTGTGGTAAATGTACAATAGTTGTTACTTAGTACAAGTCGTGTATTTTGTTTTCGGTTGTGTACATGCTTACAACATACATACAACAAATTTAATCTAATTGAGGCATGAATTGCCACTTAAGCGCATTGTGCATCTCAAGGACCCATGGAGAGAGAAAAAAAAACATACATTACAACATTGTGGTGCTAGTCCTGTAACACAAAGTAAAGTATAGGAGCAAACAGCAGCAGCGTCAAGGTTCAGGTCTGGGGTTAGATGCTCCAGAGAAATTGTACAGTGGACATGAATAGATCCTTTGTGATTTGAATGAGTAAAACTCTGCAGGCTGCTCCAGACAAAAGAACACGCACAGCGTGTTCAGCAAAACCCTACCGCGGCGTGGAAGTTGAAAGAAAATCAGAATAGACATATGAAAAGGGGCCGAGGTATAACGGATAGTGAACCCTTTTCAATTATACCGAGAATCCTAAATATTGCAGCACTTTGTAGTATCTAGAGCACAGTTTAATGCAATGGCATTGAATGTGGGATTCCATGCTGTATCACCACTCCTTGTTGTTTCAGATTTAAGACAAAAATACATGTTTTCCTATTCAAGTTATTCATTTTATTTGATACACCAACTCCCTGTTTTCTTCCCGCACAGATGGGCTGCTTTGATATTAAGATAACACACTACATGCTATAGGTGCCAGACGTGATATTATACGGGGACTTGTTTCCGCTAATACAAACGACGGTTTCTCCACTTCATGTATTTTCATTAATGCATG